>NC_072406.2:113693333-114005277 GCF_028858775.2 Pan troglodytes | reverse complement strand
TAAATGTTCGTTTGCTCAATTACTTTGGCAGACTTGCTGATTGCCTTTCCTGAGGAGTTCTAAAAGGTCCCCCTGGGATGGAGTATAAGCCTGTTTCCATGTCTTTTAATTTCATTCTTTTCATGGAGTACTTGAAAACCAGTACGTGATCCATATGGCCCACCCTCTCATCTCTCCTGTATGTGAACATCAGGACCACTGCTATCTAGTATGGAATCCATATGGCCCACACTGGACCACTGGGAAATCTTGACAGGTTTCTTCCTCCTTTGTGCACATGAGATCCTCCTCCTCCACCACTGAGGTATTATGTATGGCTCATCTAGTCTAGTTTAGGATTCATATGCCTCTTTTTCTCTAACTGGCATGGGATCCACAGAATATTTCCCTCCTTCCTCAGTCTAGCATGTGATCCACTAAAATAATTTCCCTTTATTTTTAGAGACAGGGTCTTGCTCTGTTGCCCGGGCTGGAGTACAGTGGCATGATCACAGCTCACTGTAACCTCAAACTCCTGGGTTCAAGCAATTCTCATGCCTCATCCTCATGAATGGCTAGGGCTATAGGTGTGCACATTATGCTAGCTAATTTAAAAAAAATTTTTTGTAGATATGGGGGTCTCACTATGTTGCCCAAGCTGCTCTTGAACTCCTGGCCTCAAGCAGTTCTCCCACCTGGGCCTCCCAAAGTGTTGGGATTACAGGCATAAGCCACTGTGACCAGCCAATTAGCCTTTATTTTTGAAGTGACGGGAAAAGAAGACTAGTCAATTGCTCATTTTCTTGCTCTCCCATGCTTAAAATTTAAGTGTCTTATAATAAATTGATTAATTGGGCTAATGGGAATGAGGTGTAATTAAAATATTTCAGGTTTTTGTCTCATGCCAGTTTTTAAAAAGTTCTTAATTCATATTCAAGAGATTGGAATGTTCACCATTAATCAAAATTAGATCAGTTTTGGGGGTTTTGAACTTATCTCCAGTGCTTCAGAATTCCTCTTAGGTATGTGTTAGGATTTTCTTATGTTCTGAAAAGGGACAGAACATCTAATACACATTTTCTTATAGGCCATTTTGTTCCTTTATATTCATTTGGCATTTCTGAGCATGTAGAGGAGCCTTGCTTCTGGAAATAGGAAATCCAGGAAAAGGGAAATAGGAAAACCAATTCCAAAGATTATTAGAGGTTTTCATTCTGTAGCCCCAGGAACTCTGCCAGTAACTTCGGACCTGCCACTAGAGAACAGAGTAAGGTAGTCAGAAGCACAGAGTGATGGATCTGAGCAACGATAGGATAATCTTATAGGTGTTTTATGTTTAGGAAAGTTTTGGAGCCTCTTTTCATTTATTGAAAGATTTAATAAAAAGTAGACATAAGGGGAATGGATTAAGTGATGATGCCTTTTATGGAAATGTAGATGGTCCATTTGACTTTTGTGGTTCTTTCAACACTTGTGGTTCATTCTTCTCCATTTACATTGGATCATTGGGTAAAGTAAGCAACTAGATGCACTGGTCAGTAGTTCATCCTTCTTGCTGGTTGTCAAAATGCCTTTTATACTAAGGTTCCATTTTTGTGTCTTTGGTCCTGAAAAGAATGGCCACAGGGACAGTAGTATAATTTATGGAGGGAAATAATTGTCCTGAAAGGGTTAAGACCTAAACCTTAGGGGGTAAGTTAGAAGGATAATCCTAACAGGTCAGTTGCTGATGTTTTGATTAGATAGTTTCAAAGTGAAAAGGTTAGAAGGTATTCTTACTTGAGGTTTTATTTTGTTTAATGTTAATCAGCAGAGTCTTTGAGGCTTGTAATGCACTTCTGTTAACAGGCATCAAGGGAAATTGCTTTTTTTGTTGTTGTTGATGAGGGTGGGCTGAAGATTCATTGACTCCATGAAGAAGGAAGCTTAGTACTGCATGAAATGGGAGTCTGTGAGGCAATTCTGAAGGTGAAAGAAATGTTAGTTTAAAATTAAATAACTCAACCTCAGATGAACCATTTTAACTACTGCCACATACACTCAGTCATACCTTTACCCCTTCTCAAAAGCCAGTATTTTACCTGTCTGCCTGAAGGTTTCCCAGGTAAAAGCAATTACGAATTTGATGGTTTTCTTGTCTTTAATCTCAGATACCTGAGAACATACTCTGTAGTATATTGCATAGTAGTATATCACTGGACTGGTCTAGGAAAAGGGAAGCTGCCTTGGGGGAAAAAAAATTCTTTAGGGCTAGTTAGATGGTATACAGGAAAACAGAGAGGAAAGTTTTGGAAGTGAAATTCAACCAAAGAAACTACTACTCAGAGAGGTTGGTCTCTTGCCCAAAGTCACACAGTTAATAAGTGGAGGAATCCAGATTTTTTCAGATCTCCTTTCTCTAAAGCCTTGCTGTTTTCTGTATGAACCATGTTGTTCGGGGAAGCAATGGTATTTTAACTGGGCCTTCAAGGAAAAAGATGACTTAGGCTTTTTAGTGGTGATAACATTCTATGTGAAGAGATCCAGGTAAACAAAAGCAAGACATCCAGGTGTAAATATTTAGTAAGCGTTTGAAAATACAGGGCTACAGCTCTTAATGAGGTTGGAGCTTAAGATCCAAATTTTTTACTAAGCTTGAGAAATTCACCCACAATCAGACTCGTTAATGTAAATCTGGTAGTCTTATAAGAGTAGTTTTAGGGTGAAACCTTCAAGAATCTTCATATACATACATATATGTGTGTGTGTGTGTGTGTGTGCGTGTGCACGTATTGAGTATAACAGTTATGTTTCCTCCTTCCTTGGAATGAGAGTTACAAAAACAACTTTTGTTTGTTTTTCCCTGTTCTGCCTGAAAGATGTACATAGCAGCTTTTAGAGATAGCCTGCTTCCTTCAGGTATCTCAGTAATGAAACAATCGCCATGTTCTGAGCTTCTGAATGAAACTATTTATTTATTGTTTCATTAAAGACTCGTAGATGCTTCTGTCCATGGGAGATTGCATTTTGGAGGATTTGCTTTAGCTTTATATTGGATATGAGGAGGAATCCACATTTTCTTTTTCTTCTTTTTTTTTTTTTTATTTCTTAAGACTGGGTCTTGCTCTGTCACCCAGGCTAGGGAGCGCAGTGGTGTGATCATGGTTCCCTGCAGCCTTGACATCCGTGGCTCAAATCATCCTCCCATCTCTTCTGTCCATGGGAGATTGCATTTTGGAGGATTTGCTTTAGCTTTATATTGGATATGAGGTGGAATCCACATTTTCTTTTTCTTCTTTTTTTTTTTAATTTCTTAAGACTGGGTCTTGCTCTGTCACCCAGACTAGGGAGCACAGTGGTGTGATCATGGTTCCCTGCAGCCTTGACATCCCTGGCTCAAATCATCCTCCCATCTCAGCCTCCTGAGTAGCTGGGACTACAACAGGCACATGTCACCATGCCCAGCTAATTTAAAAAAAAAAAAAAAATTTTTTTTTGTACTCCTGAGCTAAGCACTTCTCCCACTTCAGCCTCCCAAAGTGCTGGAATTACAGGGGAGAGCCACCGTGCCTGGTCCACATTTTCTCTTAAGCTATATTGCCTACATTGTTAAAGGAACATTTCCATGCTTATCTTTAATGCAAGTTCGACATTAACTATGTGTCTCAGTTAACAACCACCTGGCACTTGGGAAAAGAGAGCTGCTTTGCAGAGTCATGAGTCAGAGAGAATAAGTTTACAATGGACCAAGAAATCCCCAGCCGGTTTACTGTTCATCCTTACTGTTCCATCTATCCACTTCATTTTGCTTTAGCTTGTATAAGTGACCTCTATCTTCTGCAGTCAGAAGTTGACAGTTGCATTGGAGGGTGGCCCAGATTCCTGCTCTTAAAGGTGCATTGGGCACAGTGCCATCCCTCACTGTGGCTGGCTTTAGCAATTTCTCTTTACTATGATGTTGTCTATTTATTTTTCCTTCCCCTTTGGGACTTTCTAATTCAGTGGCTTTAGAGGCCCAGTATCAGAATAAAACACATTCCCCCACACCTCACCTCATCCTCCCCACCCTCAAACAAACACACAAACAAAACCTAGGCTTACTTTTAGAAGGTATTAGATTACTTAAAAAAGGAATGCCAGAAAGCTTTCCTCTAGCCTCTTGATATGACTTAAGAGGAAGAAAAGCTTTATTGTCATCAGTGTCAACTTTTGCTCCTTCTTTGGGAGGACAGCTGTTCATGTCTGAGCCACCTTTTTTCCTGGGATGAGGATAAAACATTTTAATTTTTATTTTCATACTTTGGGAGGATAGCTAGTGATTCTGGATCTCCAGAAGCAAAAGCTACTTACAGTGAAACTGGACAAAATATTGGTGAGCAAAATAAATTTGGTACCTGCTGTCTTGGAGCTTTTAGTTCAAGTTTCAGAGAAGCTAGAGGTTTCGTTAGAAATTACATTCTCTTTTCCCACTAAGTTCTGTCTGTGGGTAACTCCTTTCCCCTTCCTTGGGCCTTATTACTACCCATATTTCTTTAAATCCTCTTCCCAATTCTGTTTCCCTGAATAATGTGGGCAACTCCAACTATTGCTGGAAAAATAAATTGGTAAAGGATGTTGAGAATAAGAGAAACTTTCTTCTCATCCACCAACCCTGCCACCCCTCTCAACATCCTATTCCAGCAGCCAAAAGTTGACATCCTTTGCCACATGCAGAACTTTTGACTTAAGTATATCATACATATTACCATGAGTTGGACTCTTCTCACCTCCAGGTAGGATCAGTCCTTCCTGAGCATGTGCCCTTCAGCACCAGTCTCACTCGCCATCTCTGCCACCTTTTGTGGTATTGCACCACAGAGCCCTCTCTCTCCAGAAGCTCCTGAAACTCCAGCTTCTGTAATTTATAGGATAGTCCATGGCCCAGTGAGCTCCTTTTCCTACTGCCATCAGCATTGCTAACATATGCAAGCTTTAGAAAAGTTTTCTTGGTGAGTGAATCACCCTGGGAATCACCACATTAATTCTGTGTGGAACTGGTTGGAGAAAGCAGCTTGCTCAAAAACTGCTGGGGCCAAGGAGGCCATAATCATTTATATATGATACAGTTCATCCACTTAAAGTGTACAGTTCATGTTTTCTGGTATAATCATAGGGTTGTACAACCATCATCACAATCTAACTTTAGAATATTGTGTTCCCCCTGAAAGAAACCCTATACCCAATAGCAGTCACTCCCTATTCTTCCCTAACCCTCCTTGTAGCCCTAAGCAACCATGAATCTACTTTCTCTTCTACAAATTTGCATATTCTGGACCTTTCCTATAAATTGAAGTAGCTGTACCATTTTACACTTCCACCAGCAATGTATGAGAGTTCTTCTCCACATCCTTGCCAATACTTGTTATTGTTTTGTTTGTTTGTTTGTTTGTTTTTGAGACAGGGTCTGTGCTCTCACCTAGGCTGGAGTGCAGTGGCTCCACCTTAGCTCACTGCAGCCTCGGCCTCCTAGGTTCAAGTGATCTGCCCACCTTGGCCTCCCAAGTAGCTGGGACTACCGGCACACGCCACCACACCCGGCTAATTTTTTTTTTGTAATTTTGTAGAGATGGGGGTCTCCCCATGTTGCCCAGACTTGTTTTGAACTCCTGGGATTGCAGGCATGAGTCACTGTGCCCAGCCTTGCTATTCTCTTTTTATCACTATCCTAATGGATGTGAAGTGGTATCTCATTGTGGTTTTGATTTGGATTTCCCTAATGACTAATGATATTGAGTATCTGTTCTTGTCTATTCAAATAATTTGTTCTTTTAAAAATTGTATTATTTGTGTGTAATTTATTGTTGAATTATAAGAGTCCTTTATATATTCTGGTACAAGTTTCTTATCAGACAAAATTTGCAAATATTTTCTCTTATTCTGTGGATTGTCCTTTCACTTTCTTGATGGCATTGTTTGCAGCACAGTTTAAACTTCAGATTGATCCACTTTTTCTTTTTCATTTGTGCTTTTGGTGTTTTATCTAAGAAATCACTGCCTGACCTCAAGTTATGAAGATTTACTTTTAAGAATTTTATAGTTTTTAAGGGCCGGGCGCAGTGGCTCACACCTGTAATCCCAACACTTTGGGAGGCTGAGGCAGGCGGATCATGAGGTCAGGAGATTGAGACTATCCTGGCTAACATGGTGAAACCCCGTCTCTACTAAAAATACAAAAAATTAGCCGGGCGTGGTGGCGGGCGCCTGTAGTCCCAGCTACTCGGGAGGTTGATGCAGGAGAATGGCGTGAACCCAGGAGGTGGAGCTTGCAGTGAGCCAAGATTGCACCACTGCACTGCAGCCTGGGCGACAGAGCGAGACGCCCTCTCGAAAAAAAAGAAAAAAAAAAGAATTTTATCGTTTTTAGACCTTATATTTAGATCTGTGATCCATTTCGAGTTGTTTTATGTGTGGTATAAGGAAGGGATCTAACTTCATTCTTTTGCATGTGGATAACTACTTGTCCCAGTACCATTTGTTGAAAAGACTATTTTTTCCCTATTTAATTGCCTTGCCACCTTTGTCGAAGGGAAACCTTAATCTTTTCATAATGGCTATGTTTTCTCATTCATTGTCCACTCAAACCTTCCTGTATTTTCTCACAGTTCTGGAGGCTAGAAGTCCCACATCAAAGTCCAGCAGGGTCAGTTTCTGGTGAGAGCTGTCTTCCTGGCTTATGAGATGGCAGCCTTCTCACTGTGTCGTCATGTGACAGATAGCAAGAGAGCTCTCTGGTGCCTTTTTTTTTTTTTTTTGGCAGAGTTTCGCTCTTTTGCCCAGGCTGGAGTGAAGTGGCATGATTCTGGCTCACTGCAACCTCTGGCCCCTGGGTTCAAGCGATTCTCCTGCCTCAGCCCCCCAAGTAGCTTTCAGGTTTTGACCAGTAAAAGTGAGAGAGAAGTACTGTTAGAATATCCCAGAAACCCCCTCCCCAAAGGTTCAGAAAAGATGGTAGTAAATCCTTTTGGAGGTGCTATCAGTGAGAAGGAAAGCCTAAAGAAAATGGAGAGATTCCTCCTTCATCTATAAACCTGGTGCCTTATCTTTCTCCCGCCAAGAGCTAGTCAAGCATGAGTCCTAGTCTAGTGCCTTGGCCAGGTGGGATGGTGTGGAATCACAACCCAGGTGAGCCTGGTAGCCATCAGACTTCCTGGGGAAGGAGAAGCGACGTAATTCAGTTACTGCAAAGGTGTGTCACTCAGCTTGGTCTGGCTTAGCCTGGTTTCAGTCTTCTGTCATTTCTGTGCCATGTCAGGACATATTTCCATTTCACTAGTACAAAGTACTAAGAACTTCAATGGGAAGCCTCCAAGCCCTGTCTGGAATTCCTTTCTAAGAGCCTGGAGAGAGAAGAGCCAGTGTTAGACTATTTTTCTTACTGCTTAGGGCGAATACCCTCCACCTGGCATCTCCAGGACATTAGATTAGCACTCAGATTTTGCAGATAACAGTCCCAAAGAAACAGCAAAAAAAACATAAGGCCGACACATATACTGCCTTTGTGGGTACTGAGTTAGAGACTACTAACTGAATCTAGACTGTTCCACCTTACTCAGGTTTCTAAACAGTTTCTCAGCCTGCCTGGTGGGAGACCTTAATCACCTGCTTAGATCTGAAGTTCTGAGATGAGATTGTCACAGGGCAGGTGGGAAGATGATTTTATCTTCATTCCAAATATATATTCCCAGAGTGGTAAATACCCTCAGGATAAGTTTGCCCAAACAATATCAGCAGGTATGTCCTGCAGTATGAAGAACAGGTCACCCATAGAGCCAGCTGACACCTGATAAGTGTAATGGTGAGAAGGGAAGGAAACAAGTGTACATTTTGAAGGTAATGCCTTCTAGGTTTTCCTTTCTCTCCCTCACTCCCTCCCTCCCTGCCTCCCAGTCCCCTCCCCTTTCTTTCCTCTTTCCTTTTCTCCTTCCCTCTCTTCTTCCTCTCTCTTTTCTTTCCTGTCTTATGTCCTTGCTTTGTTTCCTTGTGAAAGAACTACTCAGATAGAAAGGAAAGAGAATTAGATCCCCAGCAATTCCATTCCCAGGGATTATTTCACTGTTCCAACCTCACTAGCTCCACTGGGTTGCCCCGGTGGCTGCTAACATTCCACCCAGACAGAAGCTAGGGTACTTGGACCTCTGTATTCTCCAAACCTAGGCAAGAATAAAATAATAATAATAATAATAATAATAATAATAATAATAATAAACAAGAACAAAACCTCTAGTTCAGTTGAGACAGGAATTTAAAAAAAAAATTTCCTAAGAAATGTAAGGAAACCCTGATTTAAAAAAACAAAAAACAAAACCTAAAAAAGCATAAAATGTGGATGCATTTACAGAGTGCAAAATCTTTTTCGAAGATACCTGTGGTCTAATGGTAGATTGATTTGACTACTGAAGCTCCTTTCCTTCAATCGTGTTGGTCCTGGACACTAAACCCTATGACTCAGACTCCACCCTGAGTGAACTTTAAATTGGTGGTGCTGCTAGGATCAGTGGGATTATCAGTTCTCCTCTAAACTTGCTTCCCCTACCTTCTCATTGGGTTTAGGGTCCTGGTTTTCCTTTCTGCTTATGGGCTGTGGTCATCTCTGCCAACATCCTTGAGCCTTGCTCTCTGATTGAGAAAAATATTTGACCCCCACTTGGTCATAAAATTCTTTCCTACTTTGGAATTAGAGCAAACCTCAGCCTTAACTTGCAGATATTATCTCCAGCTCTCTTGGTAGTTTCTGGAAAAATAAGTTTTCAGAACTCTTTTCTTGCTCCTGACTCATGTCTGTCGTATTTGGTTTATTCACTTATTGAATATTTATTGAGCACAAGCTGTGTACCAGGCATTGGGTTAGATGTTTGGCGTTGCTTTTCCAAGTTTTTATTATATGTACTATAAATGTTATATATTGTGTTAGATAAATTTTATAAATGTACCCTCTAAGATTTAGCCCTCTTTCAACAAATATTTCTTATATGGCTGCAATAGACTATTCCCAGGTACTATGATAAGTGCTGGGATTGGTATTTTTTTTTAAGTTTTTGGTTTATACTTTTATTACCTGAATTAGATTAAATGGTTCTATAATTCTTTACTATCAAGAAGCTATAAAATAGTGATTTGTTATGCTAGCTCATACATACACACACACAAACACACATACACACGTGCACACATTTTATTTTTTATTTTTGAGAGAAGGTCTCATTATATTGCCCACGCTGGAGCGTGGTAGCACAAACGCCACTCACTGCAGCCTCATCCCCCTGGGCTCAAGTGATCCTCCCACTTCAGCCTTCCAAGTAGCTGAGACTACAGGCAAATGCCACCACACCTGGCCCTGGCTTATTATTATTATTATTTTTATTTTGTAGAGACAAGGTCTCACCATGTTGCTCAGGCTGGTCTCGAACTCCTGGGTTCAAGTAATCCGCCCACCTTAGCCTCCCAAAGTGCTGGGATTATAGTTGTGAGCCACTGCACCCAGCCCACGCACCCATTTTGTTGTTGTTGTTGATTTTGGGTGGGGTTTTTTGCGGGGAGACAGGTTTCACTATGTCACCCAGGCTGGAGTGCAGTGGCACAATCTTGGCTCACTGAAACCTCTGTCTCCCAGGCTTAAGTGATCCTCCCACCTCAGCCTCCCAAGTAGCTGGGACCACAAGTGTGTGCCGCCACACCTGGCTAAATTTTTTTGTATTTTTTGTAGAGACAGGGTTTCACCATGTTACCCAGGCTGATCTTGAACTCCTGGGCTCAAGTGATCCGCTCACCTTAGCCTCTCAAAGTGCTGGAATTACATGCGTGAGCCACCACGCCTAGCCCACACTACCCATTTTAATAAACTTTCTGTTTTGGAATAATTTTAGATTTACAGAAAAAGTAAAAAGATAATCCACAGAGTTCCTGGATACCCTTAGCCTAATTTCCATCATTTTATGTCACCAAGGTACATGTATCAACACTAAGTAACTGGCATTATTATTAACTAAATTCCATATTTTAATTAGATTTTACCAGTTTTTCCATTAATGTCCTCTTGCTGTGCCAGGGTCCATTCCAGGATATACATTTAATTGTCATATCTCCCCAGTGATTTGTGACAATTTCTCAACTCTTGTTTTTCATGACTTTTAGAGTCTTAAGAAAGTACTGGCTGGGCACGGTGGCCAGGAATCCCAATACTTTGGGAGGCCAAGGTGAGTGGATCACCTGAAAGGTCAGGAGTTTGAGAACAGCCTGGCCAATGTGGTGAAACCCCATCTCTATTAAAAATACAAAATTAGCTGGTCATGGTGGCGGGGGCCTGTAATCCCAGCTTCTTGGGAAGCTGAGGCAGAAGAATTGCTTGAACCCGGAAGGTGGAGGTTGCAGGGAGCTGAGATCGCACCATTGCACTCCAGCCTGGGCAACAAGAGCAAAACTCCATCTCAAAAAAAAAAAAAAAAAGGAAGAAAGAAAGAAACTACCAGTCAGCGTCAGGAGCAATGGCTCATGCCTGTAATCCCAGTATTTTAGGAGGTGAGGAGGGAGGACTGCCTGAGCTCAGGAGTTTGAGACCAGCCTGGGCAATCTGGCAAAACCCCATCTCTACAAAAAATACAAAAATTAGCCAGACATGGTGGCACATGCCTGTAGTCCCAGCTACTTGGGAGGCTGAAGTGGGAGGATTGCTTGAGCCAAGGAGATGGAGGCTGTAGTGAGCCATGTTTGTGCCACTGCACTCCAGCCTGGATGACAAAGTGAGACCCTGTCTCAAAAAAAAAAAAAAAAAAAAAAGTACCAGTCAGGTATCCTGTAGAATGTCCCCTGTCTGATATTTTTCTTGTGATTAGATTGAGATATTAAGTGCCCTTCTCATCAGATCATACCAAGGGTTACATGGTATCTATATGATATCACTGGCAATCTACAGCTTCATCATTTGGTTAAGGTAGTGTTTACCAGGCTTCTTTGCTATAAAGTTACTGTGTTTCCCATTTGCTACTCTAGTCTTTGGCAATAAATCACTAAATCTAGCCCACCCTCAGGATGAGAAATAAACTTCATTTCCTACAGGGAGAAGTATCTACATATATTATTTGAAATTGTTCTATGAGAAAGATTTGTTGGCCAGCCGCTGTGGCTCATGTCTGTAATCCCAGCACTTTGGGAGGTGGAGACCTGTGGATTGCTTGAGCCCAGGCTTGAGCCTGGACGACATGGCAAAACCGTGTTTCTACCAACAAAATACAAAAATAATTAGCCGGGCATGCTGGCACATGCCTGTAGTCCCAGCTGCTAGGGAGGCTTAGGTGGGAGGATCGCTTGAGCCTGGGAGGTTAAGGATGCAGTGAGCCATGATCGTGCCACTACATTCCAGACTTGGTGACAGAGTGACACCCTGTCTAAAATATAAATATAAATAAATATATATATATATGAAAAAAAGAGATTTGTCTCTCTCTATGAATCATTTATATTCATATGGACTCATGTAAAACCCTGATCTAAAACCTGTGTTCTTTTTGCTACACCAGGCAAGAGATGACAAAGACCTATACCAAGGCACTGGTTTCAGGGAAATTTATTTCAGATTTCAGAGATTTTTAAGAGGTAGATTTGATAAGACTAGGTAATTTTGGATGTGACTAAGTGATGGAGAAGGGAGTGTTTTAAAATGACACTCAGCTTTTGGGTTGAATGGCTGGATATAAAATTTTGGTTTGAAACTATTTACTAACAAGTATGAAGATTGCTTCTATTTAGCCTATATGTTGTTGGCCCAGCTTTACTGAGTGCCCTGTTCTCCCAAGTCAGACAAGACAGCTTTTCTTTCTGATTGAAGCACCAGGGCCCCCTAGTGGACAGCCCTCTGGGTTCCCTTTCTCATCTGAAGGACTCAATATTTTTGTTTGGCTTTGGGTTTTTTCCGTTAGTTCATTTGCAGAGCAGAGATGCTTGATTCTATTTTCTGTCTAATAGTAAATCCTTCCCACTTCAGAGTTATCAATTCACCCCCATTTGTGACTACCTCATGTTCAATAAGAGGAAGTTACCCAGTCACAATCAGTCCCATGCTCTAGTACTCTAAACCAGAGGGTACTTGATCCTTATTTTTTAACAGATGTATCCCCCTCTTCCATCTGGCACCATATTAATATGAATTCTTTGTTTCAGAGCCATCATCAACCACTTTAACCCCAAAATTGAGTCCTACGCTGCTGTGAATCACATATCCCAACTGTCAGAGGAGCAGGTAAGCCACTACTTTCCCCAGATGACCTAGTTGGTGGCTAGGATCAAGCAGTTGCCTTCTCTCTGATGGCGGGGGGATTCTGTGACTGAGCTTTTGTGGTAGTGACCAGGGCCAGGCTGCTGAGAGGAATTAGTGTGGGGTTGGTTGATAGTACTTTTAATGCAGAGTGATGCTGTCTGCGTTTGTGCCATCTGAAGGGTTTGTTAATTATATAGAAGATATGTAGGTGAAAATCTGGTGAATTATTTGTTTTAGAGTGTGATAAGGCATTTCTTTTTTTAAAATTTTAGGCAGAGAGTCATTTTGATTTTTGAAAATAAGAAATGAGAACTTAGAAATGGATGAAACTGCCAATTAGAAAAACCCTGAGTTCAGCTTAATTTGAAGCTATTTGGCTCGTTAAAACATGAGCCCTCATTGGGACAGATTTTCCTTAGTAATTGAGTTCTCTTTGCCTTGAGCAATTATTTTTGAGGAGGTTTTTCTGTGGTATGGACTGAGTTAGAGATGCAGATAGCCTTGTGTCTTTGTTTTCTTTAAATCTGGCCTGATTTCCCCTTCTCCCAGAGTGCCTGCACTCAGCTCTGCATTATATAAAAGTACAGATGAGGTGTTAGCGTGGCATGGGATTGAACTTGATGTGTCAAAATGAAACTCTTGAGTCCTTTTTTAAAAAGCACTAAATAAGACATCCTATTCACATGGTTCCCTTTCCTTTTCACCCTACTCCCAAATTGGAGGGGCCAGGGTATAGACCCCAAGCCAGTAGGAAGACCATATGTGCCCTGTTCTTCCTTTTTTGCCAGTGCATCTTTGTAACCCTTATTTGAGCTTCTTGCTGGCAGAGCCAGCCAGCCAGCTATGATTTGACCATGTGTTTCAGTGTTCCTCAAAGCTATTCAGTTCTCCCAGTGAAGCACCAAGGAAGCCTTTTTCCTAATAGACAAGCTTCTCAGTATTCCCACCAGTGGCTCTTTTCTCAGCCAGATGGATAGGACTCTATTAGTCTGTCAGTTGTTCCCTTTGACATATTTGTTCTCTTTTGTGAGCCCAGCTGTGAGAATCCATCCTCACATTTAAAACTGCTTGTATAAATGGCCTTCATTTCCTTTTTTTCCTCTCTGCCTGTGGAGCTATCCTGAATCCTGTTCTTTGATGCTGCGCTGTCTGTGAGGTGCTTTGTGATGCTACCATTTTCTTGTTGGACTGGTTCACATTAATTTTACTATATCATTTTTATGCAAAATAATTCAACATCTTGAGTTTTATGCAGTAAGAGAAGGGGTGACTTTCCTACCACAGTGAGCTCTGGTTAGTCTAAAAGCTTTTTTTTTTTTAAAAAAAAAAAAAAAAGGAGACATTTACTCTGTCAGCCACATGCAGTATTCATCCCCCAGCAGCTTGGGAAGGTCAAGCTGAAATCTTTCTCCAGCAGTAGCTGCCACAGACCAATAATAAAAATCCTTTCTGGCACACAAGGCAATCTGTGAAAGGATGATTAGCAAGCACGTGTCCTCAGCCTCCTCCAACTTCTTTCAAAGTTAAATGAAATGATGAAAGTGCCTCTCAAAAAGAGTGCGCAGGCCAGAGACGAAGCGATTTCAATGGAGAGGGATTTCATAGGAGAATGGGGAAAGGATAGCAAGATTGATTTACTTGGTCAATATGTAATTGTATACCTGCTGGGTGCGGTGGCTCACACTTGTAATCCCAGCACTTTGGGAGGCTGAGGTGGGCAGATTGCTTGAGCCCAGGAATTCAAGACCACCCTGTACCACATGGTGAAGCTGTCTCTACAAAAAAAAAAAAAAAGAGAGAGAGAGAGAGAGAGAGAGAAAGAAAAATTAGCCAGACGTGGTGGTGTGCACCTGTAGTCCCAGCAACTTGGGAGGCTGAGGTGGGAGCTGAGGTGAACCCAGGGAGGTTGAAGCTGCAGTAAGCTGTGATCATGCCACTGCACTCCAGCCTGGGTGACAGTGAGACCCTGTCTCAAAATAATAGTAATAATAATAATAATCATTATTATTGTATACCTTCTATAATATAAGTTGTGGTGCTAAGGTAAGTGGGGATCAGTGGTGAATAATCTTAGTCATTGCTCTCATGGAGTCTTTGTGTACTCATTACCTCTTTTAATAGTCCTTTTCACTTGGGGGTTTGGAGGAGGGTGATACTATTCTGGGACCTTCTTGAGAGCCACCCTCAAAATAGTTGTTGCTTCTCTTCTCTAACTGACTTTGAAGGGTGCTAAATGACAGCATTACAGTACACTTGGTTTATTCTCAGCACTATCAGATTAGAGGTATTTGACTGCCTTGTTAATCTCCAGCATGTGTTGGAGCACTTCTCTCCCTTCACTTATGAGCATTAATGTGAATGTCACTTAATGTTAACAGTATTCATGGCCTCTCAAAGAGCTAGTTTTATGGATTGCAGTAGGGCCCTGCAGTTGTTAGCAGCAGACTGAGTAGAGAAAAAAGTCAAGAACTTAATCCTCAATAGATTCTAAAGTACCCCTAAAATAAAACCTAAAGAGCATGGATAGATGTTAAATGGAATTTGTTACGTTTAGTAAGTTAGCAGAGAAGACAGGGCACTTTCCTATGTCTGCCTGCCCAGCCTGCCATTTTTTTCTGGCAAAGAGATTTGTGAATTCTTGAATTCTGACAACCCCTAGATACATTCCAGCCTCTGTTTGAGGCATTTCAAGGTGGTACTTGTAAATCCATTATTGCATATTAAACAAAGCCCAGCCTTTCACACTGGGGTTTCTTTTCAGACATCCAGAAGGTAAATGACATTTTTTGTTAATTGTCATTGGCTTCATCATTCGTGATAAACTTTTTAATCAGTTGATACCCTCAATGTGACTGAAGGATCATTCTTTTTTGTTTGTTTTTGAGACAGAGTCTCACTCTGTCACCCAGGCTGGAGTACAGTGGCACGATCTTGGCTCACTGCAGCCTCTGTCCCCTGGGTTCAAGCGATTCTCCTGCCTCAGCCTCCCAGGTAGCTGGGATTAAAGGTGCATGCCACCATGCCTGGCTGATTTTTGTTTTTTTTAAGTAGGGTTTCGCCATGTTTGCCAGGTTGGTCTTGAACTCCTGACCTCAAATGAGCCACCTGCTTTAGCCTCCCAAAGTGCTGGCATTACAGGCATGAGCCACTGCACCCAGCCTGGTCATACATTTTTTTAATGTAATAAACTGTGTGCATTTTTATGGTATATATGCAGGTGCTATATTTGTCTGGGGTTAATTGTGAAGCTTGTTCATTTTTACCTCTTTTTTTTTATATGTGGTAGAATATACATAACATAAAATTTACCATTTTAACCCCCCCTTTTTTTTTGAGATGGAGTCTTGCCCTTGTTGCCCAGGCTGGAGTGCAATGGCGCGATCTTGGCTCACCGCAACCTCTGCTTCTCGGGTTCAATCAATTCTCCTGCGTCAGCCTCCCTAGTAGCTGGGATTACAGGCACCCACCACCACGCTCAGCTAATTTTTTGTATTTTTTAGTAAAGATGGGGTTTCACCATGTTGGCCAGCCTGGTCTCAAAACTCCTGACCTCAGGTGATCCACCCTCCTTGGGCTCCCAAAGTGCTGGGATTACAGGCGTGAGCCACTGTGCCCAGCCCATTTTAACCCTTTTTAAGTGTACAGTTCAGTGGCATTAAATACATTCACATTGTTGTGCAACCATCTCTGCTCTCCTTCTCTCCAGGGCTTTTTCATCATTCCATACTGAAACTCTATATCCATTAAACAGCTACTCCCCATTTCCCCTACCCTGAGCCCCTGATAACCACTGTTCTACTCTGTCTCTATGAATTTGACTATTCTAGGTACTTTAATGGAATCATACAGTATTTGGACTTTTGTGACAAGCTTATTTCACTTAGCATCATGTATTCAAGATTCATCCATATTGTACCATGTGCCACAATTTTGTTCCTTTTTAAGGTTTAATAATATACCATTTCATGTATACACATTTTGTTTATTCATCCATTGGTGGACATTTGGGTTATCTCCACCTTTCAGCTATTATGAATAATGTTGCTTTTGAACATTGGCGTATTACAACTATGTGTTGGAGTCCCTGCTTTCAATTCTTTTGTGTATATACTCAGAAGTGGAATTGCTGGATCACAGGATAATTCTATGTTTAACATTTTGAGGAACTGCCAGACTGTTTCTCAGATTGGCTGTACCATTTTACATCCCAATTTCTCCACATCCTTGCCAACACTTGTTTTCTGTTTTTTTTTTTAATAGCCATCCTAATGGGTATGACGTGGTATCTCATTGTAGTTTTGATTTGCATTTACCTAATGATATATTGAGCATCTCTTCATGTACATATTAGCCATTTGTAGATCATCTTTGGAGAAATTCTTTTCAAGTCCTTTGCACATTTCTTAATTGGGGAATTTTTTTGTTGTTGTTAACTGTTAGGAATTCTTTATATATTCTGGCTGTTAATTCCTCATTAGATATCTGATCTGCAAATACTCTACTCCATTCTGTGGTTTGTCTTTTTACTCTATTGTTAGTGTCCTTTATGCATAAGCTTTTAAAAACTTTGGTGAAGTCCAGTTTGCCTGTTTTTTTTGTTTGTTTGTTTTGTTTTGTTTTGTTTTTGTTGTTGTTGTTGCCTGTGCTTTTGGTGTCAAATCCAAGAAGTCCAAGAAGTTATTGCCAAATCTAATGTTATGAAGCTTTTCCCCTATGTTTTCTTCTAAGAGTTTAGTTTTAGCTCTTATGTTTAGATA
Organism: Pan troglodytes; assembly: GCF_028858775.2. Classification (NCBI taxonomy): domain Eukaryota; kingdom Metazoa; phylum Chordata; class Mammalia; order Primates; family Hominidae; genus Pan; species Pan troglodytes. The sequence continues at coordinate 113,988,273 of NC_072406.2, read as the reverse complement.
TTTAATCCATTTTGAGTTAATTTTTATATACAGCATTAGGTAAGGGCATTTTGACCTCTTTTTGTATTTAACATACCTTTATGAATAAAGATTTACGGAGAAGATACAACTTGCTTTTCTAAGAGCTATGAAACTACTCATAGTTTATTCCTTACTGGATTTGGCTTGTTTCTGGGACACCTTTCAAAATTGTCCTTCAGGCCACTTGTCCCCCCCTCAACTGAGATTTAGTTCCTTTCTCTCTCCAGTGTGGCTTTTTAGTAAGCATGCATCCCTACCTGGTAGAATCATTTGATATGTCCAGGAAAATTGATCATCAAGGAATAAGGATTCCCAAAAAGATGAAACTAAGGGGTCAGACTGGAAGATTTAGAATGCATACCAGCTTAAATGGTTTCTGACATTAGGAACTTTGAGTCTACTTTGATTCTCTCCATTTCTAAGGCTACTTTCTCTCTGCTTCCAGTTGTGTTCATCTCCTCTAGCTCTCTTGTCTTTTAAAGAGGACCGCAAATAATGCAACCTGAGCACATCAGTCACCCTTGTAAGCCTTCCGAAATTCTGGTCTTCAGCTTGTCCCTCGCTAGTGGCCTGCACCCTAGTTTTCTTTTTGTTTGCTTGGCGGGTGTGTGTGTGTGTGTGTGTGTGTGTGTGTGTGTGTGTGTGTGTGTGAGATCTCACTCTGTTGCCCAGAATGGAGTGCAGTGGCATGATCATAATTTACTACAGCCTCGACCTCCTGGGTTCAAGTGATCCTTCCATCTTATCCTGCTGAATAACTAGGACCACAAGTGCATGCCACCATGCCTGGCTAATTTTTTTAATTTTTTGTAGAGATGGAGTCTCACTATGTTTTCCAGGCTAGTCTCGAACTCCTGGGCTCAGGCAATCCACCCACCTTTGCCTCCCAAAGTGCTGGGATTATAGGCATGAGCACCAGGCTGCACTCTGATTTTCATTCCCCTGGGAGGATAGTTGTCATACAACTTGTGTTGCATAGATAAACCCCATGACCATTTTGTCTGTACTAAATAAATGTAGATGGCAGGTATTTAAGAGAAACTTAAATACTTGGGTTTGGATGCTTTGAGGATATCCTGTCTTGATGAGGCAATGCTACTACCTTCACAGAAGTATGCTGAAATGGAAGAGCTCTCCAGGGAGGTTCTTCTGCCTACCCCATCCTATCTGACACTCTTAGATACTCCCTCTCCTCTATTCTTACTTTTATTTTATTATTTTTTTTTAGAGACAAGGTCTTGCTCTGTCACCCAGGCTGGAGTGCATGGAGTGATCATTGCTTACTGTAACCTCAAACTCCTAGGTTCAAGCGATCCTCCTGCCTTGGCCTCCTGAGTAGCTAAGACTACAGGAGCATGCTACCATGCCCCGCTAAATTTTTTTCAGTTTTGTGGAAAGAGGAGTCTCAATGTGTTGCCCAGGCTGGTCTCACACTCTTGGCATAAAGTGATCCTCCCATCTTGTCCTCCCAAAGTGCTGGTATTATAGGTGTGAGCCACTGCACCCAGCCCTATTCCTACTTTTCAAACTAGGAAAAAGATTTTGATATTATCAGCTGCATCATATTAGAAATGCATCCACGTACGTGCTAGAGGTCTGCCACGAAGTTTCTTGGAATGATACTAATTCACAGGTGGTGCTTAACCTAAGGTCCAAGAATAAATAGGCTTTAGAGAGTTAGTACACACCCTGAAATTGTGTGTGAAAATATGCATATGTCATTTTTAAAATTATTATTATTGAAGAGGGTTCATCTTTCCTAAGATCCTCAACTGGTCTTTGACTTCCCTTTTACAACATTTTAAGAATCACTAGCTTAGCTACTTTGAAAAGTACCTCATACTTAGGCTGGGTGTGGTGGCTCATGCCTGTAATCCCAGCACTTTGGGCGGGCAAGGCGGGCAGATCACGAGGTCAGGAGTTCGAGACCAGCTGGCCAACATGTTGAAACCCTGTCTCTACTAAAAATACAAAAATTAGCCGGGCATGGTGGCATGTGCTTGTAATCTCAGCTACTCAGGAGGCTGAGGCAGGAGAATTGCTTGAACTCGAGAGGCAGAGATTGCAGTGAGCCGAGATCGTGCCACTGCACTCCAGCCTGGGCGACAGAGCAAGACTCCATCTCAGTGTTGGGTGAGAAAGTAAAGTACCTCATACTTTTCTTTCCTCCAAAGCCATCAGACCTTTGAAAATGCTCATTGAGGATCTTGAGCTTTTAGGCTGTTCACCGTTTGAGTTGGTTTACAAATGCTGTGACATGGTGATTTATATCTGCTCTTACTTCCTTATAGGCAAGAGAGGGCTTCATAGCAGACCTTTACAGAAGATTTTCTAGAGCCCTGAATATCTAGCAAACATAGTGGCAACTTAGGGTTCGAAGCAAAACTTTCTTTGAACACCTTATTCCTTAAGCTTTCAGTCACATTCCTGACCAATTTTATGCCTTTGAAATATCCCACTGGAAAGCAAGTAAATTATTGGCCCATTCTTGCATTCTTCAACCTTCATTCAGCTATCAGTGTCTTGGTATTTAGTGCCTGCTCTTTGCCTCTGAGTGTGCTAGGCATTTGAGGGATACAAAAGGGCTTTTGCTATCAGAGGATGGAATAGTGCAAGAGATGGTTTAAGGCAACTTGTTATTGTTAGCTTACCAGTGGATCTATTCTGTTAGGGAAAGATCTCTGCAGACAATCAGAAAAGTGGTCAGAAAAGGCCATACGGAGGAGAAAAGAATGGAGTTTGGCCTTGAAAGAGGAATGGTAGGGATTGGATAAAATGAAGAGGCATAAATTGTAAAGTGTACTCAAAACCAGGATCTGAAAAGGACAGAAAGAATAGAAAATAGTTCTAGCAAGTCATGTCTTTGGGTCACAGATCACCCAGAGGCTGGATGATTTAAAATATGTCAGTCATTTAATCACAGCCTCCATAATCCCTATCGCACTGACTCTCATCCCTGTCCTAAGTGTACTGCCTTTGGTTCAATTCACAAGCATTTATTAGGGGCCTGGTATGAGCCAGCCTCAATGGTAGACATATGATGAGGCCTATTGGGTAAATCTTTTTTTTAAAATTGCAGTTAAAAAAAACCCCACACCTGTCACTACTTACTGTTTTAATCATGTTAAGTGTATGGTATAGTACACTTAACAATATGTCCATTGTTGTGCCACAGATCTCTAGAACTTTTTCATCTTGCAGAATTGAACAACTTCCCCCCAACCCTCAGCTGCCCTGGTAACCACCAGCCTGCTTTCAGTTTTTAAGAGTGGGCACACTTATCTTGAAGGTGGTGTTCTTTTCAACCAAGTGACCCAGGAGCTTGCTAAAAATCTCTCTACATATAAATTTAGAAATTTTCTGGGAAGAGCAGAAAGGTGTTCTGCTGGTACCCTCATATGTCACAGGGCCGTAGGATGGTGTAACCAGATTCCTAAGTTTAAGTCTCCACTCTAACTAGGGCTTTGGATTTTGGATTCAGAGGAGACCTGTATAATGTTGTATAAGACATATCTTCAAAAGTATTATGACAAAACAGGTTATTCATTTGTGGGAGTAGGTTAAAGAAAATTAAGGAAATAACATGCTTTATATCTGAATGAGTGAAGGTTATGTTAGAAGCTGGTAAGTATTTTCTTATTTCCATCTATTGGTAATCTTGCTAAACCATTTTTGTTTTCTCCTGATCCTAAGAGTCATTATAAATAACTGCTGGCTCTTTAGAAATACAAATGATGCCTAGCTTTATTTTCCCAGAAAGGATCGAAGCACTCATAAGAGGAGAACCCCAGTTTGTGGGGAACAACATTGTTAGGGGCCCTGGGTGGCATCCATTACATGAGAACATCCAGGAGAAGAACAGAAAGATCTTGGGGAAAGGGCCAGAGAACACAAAGACTTATGAGGAAAATGGAGCCTGATACTTCAGCTTGAGAGTCGTTGGTCCTTGGCGTACTAGTTAGTGTTTAACAATTGCTGGGGGGCCGGGGGTTGTGGAGCTGTGAGTGGTGGGAGGGGAGCTGATTTGTAGTGTTCGGTGTGAATGCTCCCACCATGGCTACTAATGTGAAGCCAGCTGGCTGTCACCATTTTTGAAATTTAACAGTCAGCTCTCACAAGCCAAGCCTCTGTGTGAGCCATCTCCAGCACACCACAGGTTGTTGAGGAAGACTGTAAGAAGGGGGCTGTAAAGCTGTGTGGCGGGGTTTTCTGAGCAGGAGGTGAATGTGACCCACTTTCCCCATGGGAGCCACCTAAGTAAAAGTTTTCCCCAGGGAAGCTTTGGATCTCAAATAAGGTAATTGAGGCCTCTCTAAGCAGCCCACTCTGAGAATTCCTGTGGTGTTTTCTCATCTTAGAACAGGACCCGAACCATCACACAAGGCAGCCTTGGCAGAGACATGTGCTGAAGAGCTGAGATGTAAGACTCCCACGACAGCCATAACTCAGTTTTCTGTGCTTGGCATCATGTTTTTCTACAACAGCCTGTATTGTAGTCTTTCACTGCCTCCCTGTAGCCATGAATGATGGTTGCTTTGCGAATTCTCGAGTGTGAGCATGTGACACCAGCACTGGCCATCCAACCCCGCCTTCTTTGTTGCCTTTGTTTAGATTCTGGCATTTCAGCTGACCTGTTTGCAGAAAAATGTTTGATATGAGTTGTTCACCGGATTCACTACTGCCAGAAAGACACGTCAGAAGTGGGGATGAGGTGGGGTTTTACAAGCTGCTTATCCTCAGTAATCATCTTTATGTTATATAGGGCATCTTGAGAAGGCCTACATGCGAGGGTCAGCTGAACAATGATGTGCTGCTAGGATGACCACTGTCTTCCCTGGACCAGGAGATAAGCTGCACTGCCAGAGGCCCTAGATAGGAGAGAAAGTGTTTCAGATTTAAAATACGTGCAAATAGATAAAAGGAAAGGAACAACTGGTAGTTTTTGAGCTGCACACTTTTATATGGGTTATTTACTTAATTCTTATGTCATAGGTCGGGCATGGTGATTCATGCCTGTAGTCCCAGCACTTTTGGAGGCCGAGGTGGGCGGATCAACTGAGGCCAGGAATTTGAGACCAGCCTGGCCAACATGGTGAAAACCCATCTCTACTAAAAATACAAAAAAATTAGCAAGGCGTGGTGGTGGGCACCTGTAATCCCAGCTACTCGGGAGGCTGAGACAGGAGAATCTCTTGAACCCAGGAGGTGGAGGTTGCAGTAAGCCAAGATTACGCCATTGCACTCCAGCCTGGGCAACAAGAGTGAAACTTAAAAAAAAAAAAAAAAATTCTTATGTAAATTATTTGGGGTAGATGTACTTATCATTTTATAGATGAGTACACTAAAGAAACTAAGTAATTTGTTCAGGGTCACACAGCTATTAGTGGTAAAGCCATAGAGTGAACCTAGGTCTGTCCGACTACAAAGCCTGAGCTTTTTCAGTTTTATCAGGCTGGGGCATATGTGACAACCTAAGTGTGTCAGATATTCTGAAGGAAAAAGTACAGGAAAGTGGAGAAAGAAGGAAGGAGAGTGAAGATAATGGCTTATTCCCGGGGGATGGGGGAAGGTCTTAGACTGGGAAGGGCCCATTCAGTTGAGGACAAAAAGCACTGACGAGGCGTCTGGGGACTGTGCCTGCCAGTCAGGCAGAAATGTGTAAGTGGAAGATCCTGGCACAGTGTGGTAACTTTATAAATGAGAGAAGAGACTCTTTATTCCAATCAAGTGTCTCAGAAAGGTCCCTATGAGAAATAAAGTTTCTTCTACACACTAAAGGGACGTGATGACTTAATTTTTTTTTTTTTTTAAATTTTTAGAGACAAGGTCTTGTTCTGTCATGCAGGCTGGAGTGCAGTGACACAATTATAGCTCACTGCAGGCTCCAACTCCTGGGCTCAAGTGATCCTCCTGCCTCAGCCTCTCAAAATGCTGGAATTACAGGCATGAGCCACCATACCCAGCCAACTTTTTTTTTTTCTTTTTCTTTTTTTGTTTTTTTTTTCTTGAGATGCAGTTTCTCTCAGTCACCCAGGCTGGAGTGCAGTGACACGATTCTAGCTGACTGCAACCTCGAGCTCCTGGACTCAAGCAGTCTTCCTGCCTCAGCCTCTCGAGTAGCTGGGACTACAGGCATGTGCTACCATGTCTGGCTATTTTTTTTTTTTTTATAGAGATGGGGTCTTACTATGTTGCCCAGGCTAGGCTGGTCTCAAACTTTTGGCCTCAAGCAGTTCTTCTGCTTTGGCCTCCCAAAGCACTGGGAATACAGACATGAGACATGATGCCTTACCTAAAATATTTTTACTTACTTATTTTGGTAGATAATATACTGTTCAAGATCTAAAAGGTAGCACACGGAATTTTTATTTATTATTTATTTATTTTTGAAACAGAGTCTCTCTCTGTCGCCCAGGCCAGAGGGCAGTGGCGTGATCTCTGCTCACTGCAACCTCTGCCTCCTGGGTTCTAGCAATTCTCCTACCGTAACCTCCCGAGTAGTTGGGATTACAGGCGCACTTACCACACCTGGCTAATTTTTTGTATTTTTAGTAGAGACAGGGTTTCGCCATGTTGGCCAGGCTAGTCTCGAACTCCTGACCTCAGATGATCCATCTGCCTTGGCCTAACAATGTGCTGGGATTATAGGTGTGAGCCACTGTGCCCAGCCAGCACAGTGAATTTTAATTGTTTTTAAAATAGCGATTCCATTTTGTTTATAGAAAAAAAAAAAGACTAAAAATGAATGTCCCACAGCCAAGCTGGATGAATGCAGAGGTCACTGGCAGAGAAGAGCTCAGCTTATTATTCACCTCTATCACTGTCAGCATTTTCTCCAATTAGGTATGAATTTTGAAATGACTGTCATATAAACTTCTGGGCTTTCTCAGGCAACTGTGAAGCTTCATTGGCAGTGCATAGAAGGGAACAGTGATGGAGGTAGTAGGAATTCTAGTAATTGTCAGCTTTAAAAAAAAATTTTTTTTTTTTAAGACAGAGTCTCACTCTGTCACCCAGGCTGGAGTGCAGTGGCACAATCACGGCTCACTGCAACCTCCACCTCCCGGGTTCAAGCGATTCTCCTGCCTCACCTGAATAGCTGGGATTACAGGCACACACCATCACACCTGGCTAATCTTTGTATTTTTAGTAGAGATGGGGTTTCACCATGTTGGTCAGGCTGGTCTCAAACTCCTGACCTCGTAATCTGCCTGCCTCGGCCTCCCAAAGTGTTGGGATTACAGGCGTTAGCCACTGCACCCAGCCTAAAAAAAATTTTTTTTGAGACAGGATTTCACTCTATATCCCAGGTTGGACTGCAGTGGTGTGATCATGGCTCACTGCAGCCTTAATCTCCTGGGCTCCAGTGATCCTACCACCTCCACCTCCTGAATAGCTCACTGCAACCTTGAGCTCCTGGACTCAAGCAGTCCTCCTGCCTCAGCCTCTCGAGCAGCTGGGACTACAGGCATGTGCTACCACGTCTGGCTATTTTTTTTTTTTTTTTTTTTTTTTTGGTAGAGATGGGGTCTCACTGTGTTGCCAGTCCCAGCTGAGTAGCTGGGACTACAGGTGTGCGCCACCACACCCTGCTAACTTTTAAAATTTGTGGAGACCAGGTCTCCTTATGTTGCCTAGGTTGGTCTTGTACTCCTGGGCTCAGGTGATCCTCCCACCTCAGCCTATCCAAATGCCGGGATTACAGGTGTGAGCCACCGCACCTGGCCAGTAGTCAGCTTTTGAAGAGGTTACTGGAGACAGCAGTCCTTGCTTTCTTGGTTTAACCCAAGAATTATCCTTTATCCTGGTTACTAGATGAGAGTGTTCAGGTAGGAATTCCCACTTCAGTTTTTTTAGTCACCTTTTTTCCAGTAGATCTTGGGGAAGTTCTTTTTGTTTCCACTGCAACATCTTCCCTCAGGAAGTGGCTCAAAACTCTTTAAGATGTTCTTGGAAGAACATGGTTTGTCATTACAGTAACATCAGAGGCCACATGTGTCATTATGCAAACTTGTATCTCTATTATTAACTGTGTTGATTGGAAATGTTTTTCCCAAGTACCATAACAGCATTTTGACTTTTTATAGTAATCTTGTTGAAAAGATGTGGTCTTCAAAATGACCCACCTAGTTAGAGCCCACAGATGGGATTTCTGTTAAAAGATTCTGTTTGGGAGGGATAGATAAATGAGGTCTGGCAAAGAGACAGAGATCCCGTGTTGAATTACCAGTGAGTTAGGAACAAAGACAATGTTTTCTCTCTCCCTTTCTTAGATGTGATGTTTCCAAGAAAAGAAATTTCAGGTGGGGAGGACAGAGATGTCAGCCTCTTGGTTGGAGCTAGGGAGAGTGCCCTGCATGCAACAAGCCATAGAAAATAAGTTTTTTTTTTTTTTTTTTTTTTTTGAGATGGAGCCTTGCTCTGTCGCCAGGCTGGAGTGCAGTGGCGCTATCTCAGCTTACTGCAACCTCCGCCTTCCGGGTTCAAGCAATTCTCCTGCCTCAGCCTCCTGAGTAGCTGGGACTACAGGCGCGTGCCACCATGCCCAGCTGATTTTTTTTGTGTTTTTAGTAGACATGGGGTTTCACCATGTTGGCCAGGATGGTCTCAATCTCCTGACCTTGTGATCTGCCCAACTCGGCCTCCTAAAGTGTTGGGATTACAGGCGTGAACCACTGCGCCAAGCCAGAAGAGAAGTTCTAATGTGATATTTGTGTATCATGTTTCCCCAGCCCCATTAGTGTGATTGGATGCCTTGCTTGTGCAAGGTAAGGATCTGTGTGTGTTGGATCTGTAATTAGTGAAAAAAAGAAAAAAGCTTCACAAGGGGTATCTAGGGCTTCAACCAAATAAAGTCAGGGAGGTGGGGGTGACTGCCCAGGGAAATTAAAGTCATGTCACCACCCTTTTAACCAACTGATGGCCTCTCACTAATCACCCACTGTGAGGTTCATTATCTGGTTCACCTTGCTGAAGGGCAGAGTCAGCCTATCAGATCAATAAATCTGAGGGCAGTGTAGAGCTCTTTGGTAGCAGGCTTGAAAGGCATGGATGGACTGGGAGAACTGGCCGGCTTAAATTGGGTCTGAAACTGGGTTTGGTCCTGAAGTATAGGAAATGAAAATAGAAAGGGGGGAAAAACCTTCTGCCTATTATATACAGGGTGGCTGTATACAGGGAAGTTACCTTTTAAAAGGCAGAACAACTATCTGTAGTCTAACAGATTTGTGTCTACCTTTTGGATCATTGTTTCCAAATAATTATATTGAGTGTTTGTACCCTGGAGAGAGATTCAGATTATCTTGGATAGAAAGTCACTATAAGCACCCAGTGGAGGGAGGGATGCTCACTCGATGAGGTCTGTGGTTTTGTTACAGTTCGCTACTCTAGTTCCTGTGCTTTTGGCTATTTTTTTTTTTTTTCAGTCACTTTGGGCTACTAAAGTGTTGTGGAAAAAAAGAACCAATTCTTGCCTCCAAAGGAAGCTCTCAGGACCTGCTTTGGTCTAAGAATTCTCAGCTTCTAAGTATCTTTAGTGCAGTAAGGCAGAGAAGGGTTTCCCTGGCTTAATGTTCCGCAGATTTATTTTCTTCCATGCAGAAGTACAGAAGTATGTACACTGTGCCAAGCCAGGGGCTACAAAAATGCAAAAACCATACCTGCCCTTGAGGCCTTCATGGAATATGTATCAGGATCACTACTTTCATTTTAGACCTTTGCCTGTGTGCACACCTTAGACCTCTCAGCTGATGTACATGAACGGAGTCTTCACAGCAGTCCCACCTGACCCTTTGTAAGCCTAAGAAGGACAGATAAACCTCCCTGTTCTCCTTGAACCCCCAGTGAAATATTGTCTCTTTGCAGATCCATAAACTATTGGCCCTTATTCAGAGTGAGTTGCCACAAGCAGAGCCATGATCATGTAGTATCTCTCATTCTTGCCTCAGTTTCATAAAAAAGGCAAAAGCAGAACCCTCGTTAGGTGTCCTTAGTAATGGCAGGACCCCAGAAATTCCTCAGCTTAGCAAATGATTGAGCTTGTTAGAAAGCCCAGGTAATTACACCCACTAAAAAACCTTCCTGTAGCTAGTCCCCAGCTGAGAATAGTTCCAGGCACTGTTGTTTGCTACCTGGAGTCAATTTAATTTGTCAGGGAGGATTATGGGGTTGTTCAGGGGTGGTGGGGAAGAGCACAATGGGAGGACTCATTAGCATTGTTGAAATACTAACTCCTAGCTTAGAGTTACTGATGTATCAGTCTGAATCATTCTTGTCCCAACCCAAAATGGAATATTAAGACCAAAAATGACACAAGCTTACTGCCCATGGCCATACATTTTTTTTTTACTAGTCCTGATTTGCTGGACTTTTAAATTTAACTTTATTGAGGTATAATTAACATATAATATGTTTATGTAACCACCACCACAATCAAGATGTAGAACATTTCCATCACCCAAAAAATGTTCTCTTATACCACTTTGCAGTCAGTCCTCACCCCAAGTCTGGGCCATAGACAACGGCTGATATGATTATTTTCACTATAGAGTAGATCTGTCTTTTTAAAATTTTTATATAAATAAACTAATGCAATATGTACTCTTTTATGTCTTCTTTCTGAGATTCATATACATCATGACACTCCTTGGGTGTTTACTCAAGAGAAATGAAAATATATATCCACCCAAAGATCTGTACACAGATGTTCATAGCAGTATTATTTAGGATGACCAAAAAGTAGAAACAACCTAAATGTCCATTAGCAGTTGAATGAATAAACAAAGTGTGATTCATTCATACCATGGAATATTATTCAGCCATAAAAAAAGAAGGAAGTACTGATACATGTTACAACATGGATGACTCTCAAAAACATTATGATAAGTGAAAGAAACAGTCACAAAAGACCACATATTGTGTGATTTCTTTTATTTGAAATGCCCAGAAAATCTATACAGACAGAAAGTAGATTAGTGGTTGCTTGGGCTGCAGGTGGGGAGCAGGGTGGGGAGGGACTGCTAATGAGTACGGGATTTCTTTTTGGGTTGATAAAAGTGTTTTAAACTTAGATCTTGGTAATAGTTACGTAACTGTGTGAATATACTAAAATCATTGAATTGTACACTTTAAGTGAATGAATTTTATAATATATAAACTATATCTCAATAAATATGTTGAAAGAAAAAAAGAAACTGCCACGCTGGGTTTTTTGTTTGTTTGTTTTTGTTTTGTTTTGTTTTTTTGACAGAATCTTGCCCTGTCCCCCAGGCTGGAGTGCAGTGGCGTGATCTCGGCTCACTGCAACCTCTGCCTCCTGGGTTCAAATGATTCTCCTGCCTCAGCCTCCTGAGCAGTTGGGATTACAGGTGCACACTACCACGCCCAGCTAATTTTTTTTTTTTTTTTGTATTTTTAGTAGAGACGGGGTTTCACTATGTTGGTCAGGCTGGTCTCGAACTCCTTACCTCATGATCCGCCCACCTCGGCCTCCCAAAGTGCTGGGATTACAGGTGTGAGCCACTGTGCCTGGCCTGCCACGCTGTTTTCAAAAGTGGTTCTACCATTTCTCATTCCAATCAACGAACATACGAAAGTTCCAACTACACCATGTCTTTGCCACACTGGGAATTATGAGTCTTTAATTTTAGCCATTGGGTATGTAGTATACTTATTACAGCTTTTTTTTTTCTTTTTTGAGATGGAGTCTTGCTATGTTACACATGCTGGCGTGCAGTGGCGTGATCTCGGCTCGCTGCAACCTCCACCTCCTGGGTTCAAGCAATTCTCCTGTCTCAGCCTCCCAAGTAGCTGGGATTACAGGCGCCTACCACCCCACCTGGCTAATTTTTGTATTTTTAGTAGAGATGGGGTTTCACCATGTTGGCCAGGCTGGTCTTGAACTCCTGACCTCAGATGATCCACCTGCCTTGGCTACCCAAAATGCTGGGATTACAGGCATGAGCCACCATGCCCAGCCACTTATTACAACTTTTTAATATTATTAGTTTTAATTTGCATCATGACTAGAGCAAGTTCAAGTGATTCTCCTGCTTCAGCCTCCTGAGTTAGCTGGGTCCACAGGTGCATGCCACCATGCCCAGCTGATTTTTGTATTTTTAGTAGAGACGGGTTTTCACCATATTGGTCAGGCTGGTCTTGAACTCCTCACCTCAAGTGATCCACCCACCTTGGCCTCCCAAAGTGCTGGGATTACAGACATGAGCCACTGTGCCCGGCTAGAGCAGCTTTTTATGTGGCCATTATATATCTTCTTTTGTGAAGTGTCCAGATCATTTACCTATTTTTAAAATTTGGTTGTTCTTCTTTTCTTAAATTGTATTATTTATGAGTTTTTATATATTTTTGATGCAGGTTGTTACACACACACACACACACACACAGGTTGTTACACAGACACACACACACACACTCTAAATATTTTCTCCAAGTCAGTAGCTTGCCATTTTTCTTTGCATATTCTCAGTGATGTCTTTCAAATACTAGATATTTTTAAGATCAATTTTAACTTAAGTAGATATTCATGAAGATTAATTTACTTTTTAAAGGAGTCATGCTTTTGTGTTTTATTTAATAAATCTCTGCCTACTTCTGGTTGCAAAAATGTTCATTGTACTTTCTTTTTTTCTTTTTTTTTGAGAGTCTTACTCTGTCGCCCAGGCTGGAGTGCAGTGGCACATTCTCGGCTCACTGCAACCTCTGCCTCCGGGTTCAAGCAATTCTCATGCCTCAGCCTCCTGAGCAGCTGGGATTACAAGCGTGCACCACCACACCCAGCTAATTTTTGTATATTTAGTAGAAACAGGGTTTCACCATGTTGACCAGGCTGGTCTTGAACTCCTGGCCTCAAGTGTTACACCCACCTCGGCCTCCCAAAGTGCTGGGATTACAAGTGTGAGCCACTGTACCCGGCCTCGTTGTATTTTCTTCTGTAAGTTTTGTAATTCTGGCTTTTACATTTAGTTCTGTGATTCATTTCAAATTAACCTTTTTTATGGTGTGTGGTAAATGTTCTTTCCCCCCCGCCAAATATTCAGTTATGTTGCCATTTGTTGAAAAGACTACTCTTTCTCCATTGAGGTACTTTGGCGCATTGTAAAAAAAAATCAATTGAACATGTATGTGCAGTTTATTTCTGGACCGTCAGTTCTGTTCCATTGGTCTATACGTCTAAATTTATGGTCTACCATGTCTTGATTATTGTATGTCTATAATAAATCTTGAAATCAGCTAACCCTCTAATTTTGTTTTTTTTTAAATGTTTTTGAATATTCTAGGTCCTTTCCATTTCTGTATAAAATTAGCTTGTTTCTGCAAAAAGACTGGTGAGATTTTGATTAGAATTGCATTAACTCTATAGATGACTTGGGAGAGAATTGATACTTTTAATAATACTGTTTTCATATCCATAATGGAGTAAACATAATATACCTCTCCATTTATTTAGGTCTGTTAAAATTTTTGTCAGTGTTTCGTAGTGTACTTGTTTTATGCCTGTTTTGCTCAATTTATCCCTAAATATTTCATTTTTATGTCATGTAAATGGTATTTTAAATTTCAATTTCCAGTCGTTTGTTGCTAGCTTATGGAAATATACTTGTTTTTTAATTGACTTTTTTTTCTGCATCCTTGATAAACTTATTTATTAGATTTTTGGGTTTTTTGTTTGTTTGTTTGTTGTTTGGGTTTTTTTGAGACAGGGTCTTACTCTGTCATCCAGGCTAGAGTACAGTAGCATGATCACAGCTCACTGCAGCCTCAACATCATTGGGCTCAGGTGATCCTCCCACTTCAGCCTCCTGAGTAGCTGGGACTACAGGCTACCAGGCCTCCCAAAGTTCATTGTTTTCTTGTGATGTCTTTGTTTGGTTTGGGTATTAGAGTAATATTGCTCTTAAAAAATGAGTTGGGGAAGTATTCCTTCCTCTCCTGTTTTTAAAAAGAGTTTGTATAGGATTGGTTTTATTTCTTGCTTAATGTTTAGTAGCATAATCAGTGAAGTCATCTGGACCTATAGTTTTCTTTGTGGGAAGAATTTATACCCAATATTTTATTAGGGAAAATTTCAAACATATAGTAAAGTTGGAAAAAATTATATGGTGAATAGCCACATAACCCTCACCTAAATTCTGTTATTTACATTTCACTCTACTTGCTTTATCACATGTATGACCCATAGGATAGATCTCCATCCATCAATCCATCTTTTTTTAATGTGTTTCAAAGTAAAATGCATATATCAGTATACTTCTGTGGAAAACATTTTAATTGTTAGTTGAATTTCTTTAATAGATTTAGGAATAGTCAGTTTACTACTTGTTCTTGAACCAGTTTTAATAATTTGTGTCTTCAAGGAAGTTATTCATTTATGTAGGTTGTTGAATTTATTGGCATAATTCGTTCATAAAATTCTCCCTGTTCCTTGAAATCCCTGTAGGATTTATAGTGATGCCCTCTCAAATTCATGATATGAGTAATGTGTGTCTTTTCTCTTCTGTTGCTTACCAGCCTGGTTAGAGGTTTGTCAATTTTATTAATCTTTCAAAGAATTAGCTTTTAGTTTCATTGGTTTTCTGTTATTTTTCTTTTGTTTTCTTTTTAAGACAGGATCTCACTTCGTCACCCAGGCTGGAGTGCAGTGGCGCAATCTCTGCTCACTGCAGCCTCCACTTCCCGGGATCAAGTGATCCTCTGGCTTCAACCTCCTGAGTATCTGGGACTACAGGCTTCCGCCACCACACCTAGCTAATTCTTGTATTTTTTGTAGAGATGGAGTTTTGCCATGTTGCTCAGGCTGGTCTCAAACTCTTGAGCTCAAGTGATCCACCCCCCTCAGCCTCTCAAGGTGCTGGGATTACAGGTGTTAGCCACTATGCCCAGCCTGTTATTTTTCCTTTTCATTGATTTATATGGTTATCTGTATTATTTCCTTCTGTTTGCTTTGATTTAATTTGCTCTCTTTCTAATTTCATAAGGTAGAAATTTAGGTCATTGATTTTAGATCTTATTTTCTAATATGAAAAGTTAGAGCTGTAAATTTTTCCTGTGCTAACAACATCTCACAAATTTTGGTAGGTTGTGTTTTCATTTTCATTCAGTTTAAAATATTTTCTCATTTCTCTGGTGATAAATAGTAATGTGTTTCATTTCCATTATTTGGGGATTTTCAAGATATATTTTTGTTACTAATTGCATATTTAATTCCCTGATGGTCAGAAAATATACTCAGTGTGATTGCAATCCTTTTAAATTTATTGAGAGTTGCTTTATGGTCCATTGTACAGTCCATCTTGTTGAATGTTCTGTGTGCATTTGAAAAGAATGTGTTCCCTTGTTGTTGAGTTGTTTTCTATAAATTGCTTTTAGAAGTTAAGTATGTTGGTAGCTTTTAAATATTCTCTCTTTACTTATTTTCTGTCTGCTGGTGACCCTTAAACAACACCCAAGTTAGAGGCACTGGCCCCCTGTGCAGTTGAAAATTTGCATATTTTGACTCTTCGAAAACTTAACTGCTAATAGCCTACTATTGACCAGAAGCTTAACCTCTTTTTTTTTTTTTTTTGAGACAGAGTCTCACTCTGTCTCCCAAGCTGGAGTGCAGTGGCACAATTTTGGCTCACTGCAACCTCTGCCTCCCGGGTTCAAACGATTCTTGTGCCTCAGCCTCCCAAGCAGCTGGGATTACAGGCGCCTGCCACCACACCTGGCTAATTTTTGTATTTTTAGTAGAAATGGGGTTTCATTATATTGGCCAAGCTAGTCTTGAACTCCTGACTTCAGGTGATCCACCTGCCTTGGCCTCCCAAAGTGCTGGGATTATAGGCGTGAGCCACCGTGCCTGGCCCAGAAGCTTTGCTGATAACATAAACAGTTGATTAACCCATATTTTATATATGTATTATATACTGTACTCTTACAATAAAGTTAGAGGAAAGAAAATGTTATTAAGAGAATCATAAGGATGATAAAATATATTTACTATTCATTAAGTGGAAGTGGGTCATAAAGATCTTCCTCATCATCTTCATGTTGAGTAGGCTGAGGAGGAGGAAGGAGGACAGGGAGGGAGGGGTTGGTCTTGCTGTCTAAGGATGGCAGAGGCAGAAGAGGTGGAGGAGGTGGAAAGGGGAGGCAGGAGAAGTAGGCGCACTTGGTATAACTAACTTTGTGGAAGTCCATCATAATTTCTGTCTAACATTTTTACTTTTTTATTTCTCTGAAAAATGTTTCTATATGGTACCAGTCTTTTTCCATGATTTGCTTTAGTTCTATTGCCTGTATCATAGAATGGTTCATGTTGTAAAAGAAGTCAAAAGCAGTCTTGAATAATTGGAAACCTTCATCCAGATTGTCTAATGTCAATTTGTTTCCTGGCTCTGCTTCTTCTATGTCTTCTTCCTATTGTCTGGCACTGGTTGGGGAAGAACGCATCTCCCTCATGTCTTCTTCTGTTTATTCCTCTGATGTTGTGTCTGTTAGCTCTGGAATTTCTCCAAGATCCATATCTGCAACCTCTTTTGTAATTTCCTTGATTTGACTCTGTAGTAAATCCTGTGAAGTCATGCACAACATCTGGACACAGTTTTCTCCTGCAGAAATTTGTTGTTTTGGACTTGATGACTTTCATGGCTTTTTCCAATTCTTTTTTTTTTTTTTAATAGAAACAGGGTCTCACTATGTTGCCCAGCCTGATCTCAAACTCCTGACCTCAAGCCATTCTCCTGCCTCAGCCTCCCAAAGTGCTGAGATTATAGCCATTAGACACCACCCCCAGCCTTTCATGGCTTTTTCTTTTTTTTTGGAGATGGGGTCTCACTCTGTCATACAAGCTGGGGCACATTCACGTGATCACTGCTCACTGTAGCCTTGGCCTCCTGGGCTCAAGTGATCCTCCCACCTCAGCCTCCCGAGTAGCTGGGACCACAGGCATGCACCATCACACCCAGCTAATTTTTTATTTTTTGTAGAGGTGGGGTCTCACTATGTTGCCCAGGCTGGTCTTGAACTCCCGGATGCCAGCAGTCCTCCCACCTTGACCTCCCAAAGTGCAGGGATTACAGGTGTGAGCCACTGCACCTCGCCCATGGCTTTTTCTGTAACAGTGATGGCATCTTCAGTGTTGTAATCCTTCCAGATTTTCATGATATTCTCTCCAATTGGGTTTTCTCCCACAGCATTGACAATCCTTTGCATAGAGTACCATATGTAATGAGCCTTAAAAGTCTTTATGACCCTCTGATTTAGAGGCTGAATTAGAGACATCTTTGGGGCACCCATGGTTGGTGCTGAATTCGTGGGGTCATGGGTAGCCAATGGCATTGTACAGTATCAAAAGAACTTTAAAAGGCAGTTCCTTACTGGCAGGGTGTTTTGCGATTTCAGAGACAGAATCAATGGAACCAATCCAGTAAAAGGGTTTTTGTTGTCCAGGCCTTCTTGTCATATAACAAGAAGACTAGCAGAAGATTAGCAAGATAAAAACTAGGTGTTTTTCTTTTCCCTTCAAGACTCAGGGCTTAAAGGTTTATAGATAAGGGCACTCCTCATCATAAACCCAATTGCAATTGCACAAAGCAGGGTTACTGTTCCTGCCTTAAATCTTGTCGGTCACTTTCCTTCCTTACTAATAAATGTCTTTTGCAGAAATTTTTTTTCAGAATAGGGTACTTTTGTCTACAGTGATTTTCTTTGTTCATTCTTTTTGTTTGTTTGTTTGTTTTTGTTTGTTTGTTTTTACAGACAGACAGGGTCTTGCTATCTCAGTGATTTTCTTAATAGTGTCTAGAAATTCATCTGTTGCCTCTTGGTTGGCAGAGGCTGCTTCTTCTGTTATCTTGACATTTTTAAAGCCAAATTTGTTTCAAAATTATCAAACCATCCTTTGCTGATATTAAGTTCCCCTGCTTTAAATTCTTCACCTTCCTGTTTGCTTTAAGTTGTCATATAATGACTTCACTTTTTCTCTAATCACATTAGAGTCTATAGGTATGCCTTTCTTACAGCAATCCTCCATCCACATAAAAGCTGCATCTTCAATACAAGATAAAAAGGTATTTTGCAAAAAATGCAAGATTTTCATGCCTGCTGGCGTAGCTGCAGGAATGGCTTCATAAATTTCTTTTCCTTCTCTTTTCTTTTTTTTTTTTTTTACATTTGTCCTTACACTGGATTCATTTTTCTTGAAATGGCAAGTGACTGCAGCTGCAGACCTCAGTCTGTGGTACATATCAAGCAATTCAGCCTCTTCTTGTAATGCTCTGACTCTTCTCTGCTTCTTGCGAGCACTTTCAGTCTCTCTCATGGCACTTTGTGTGGGTTCCATGGAGTTGTTCAAGTTTTACACTATTGCACTAAACACCATGAAAAATATATGAGAACTGCGAAAGATAGCTTTTTTTTTTTTTCTTCTTCTGAGATGGAGTTTCATTCTTCTTGCCCAGGCTGGAGTGCAATGGTGCAATCCCAGCTCACTGCAACCTCCACCTCCTGGGTTCAAGTGATTCTCCTGCCTCAGCCTCCCAAGTAGCTGAGATTACAGGCAAGTGCCACCACACCCGGCTAATTTTTGTATTTTTAGTAGAGATGGGGTTTCGCCATGTTGGCCAGGCTGGTCTTGAACTCCTGACCTCAGGTGATCCACCTGCCTTGGCCTCCCAAAGTGCTGGGATTACAGGCGTGAGCCACCGCACCCAGCCAAGAGATCGCTTTTTACTGCAATACACAATTTATTGGAGAGAGGAACTACTCATGTGGAGATGATTAGCGTCACAGGACATTTTAAGTGGATAGTCACACTTGAGCTCACCACACTAGCAACAGGAGATGGATATGAAAATATTACAGTAGGCCAGGTACAGTGGCTCACGCCTGTAATCCCAGCACTTTGGAAGGCCGAGGTGGGCGGATCATCTGAGGTCAGGAGTTCAAGACCAGCCTGGCCAACATGGGGAAACCCCATCTCTACAAAAAATATGAAAATTAGCCTGGAGTGGTGGTTCATGCCTGTAATCCCAGCTACTCGGGAGGCTGAGGCAGGAGAATCACTTGAATCTGGGATGCAGAGGCTGCAGTGAGCCAAGATCATGCCACTACACTCTACCCTGGGCAACAGAGTGAGACTCTGTCTCAAAAAAGAAAAAAAAATTACGGTAGTACAGTAGGTACTACAGTTAATTTTATACAGTTATAATTTAATACTGCCTCTTTACGTTTGCTTACATTTCTCTCAGCTGCAAATGGTGCCATGTGTGGTGTTTGTGTGCATGAGTTTTGTAAATTTTAACTTTTTATAATAGACTTGTGTATATTTTATGGTAGTAAATGATAAAATACTCTCTATGTATATCTTACGTGTTCATTACATATTTAATGTTTTCTTACTTTTTTTGTTTGTTTGTTTGTTTTTGTTTTTTTTTTGAGACGTAGTCTCACACTGTCGCCCAGGCTGGAGTGCAGTGGCGCAATCTCAGCTCACTGCAAGCTCCGCCTCCCGGGTTCATGCCATTCTCCTGTCTCAGTCTCTCGAGTAGCTGGGATTACAGGCGCCCACCACCATGCCTGGCTAATTTTTTGTATTTTTAGTAGAGACGGGGTTTCACCATGTTAGCCATGATGGTCTCGATCTTCTGACCTCGTGATCTGCCTGCCTCGGCCTCCCAAAGCTTTAATATAATTAAAAAAAAAAATTTTTTTTTGAGCTGCGTCAGGGCTTTTAATTGAGAGTTTGTTAAGTCCTGATTTTTTTAAAATTTAAGTTCTAGGGTACATGTGCACAATGTGCAGGTTTGTTACATATGTATACATGTGCCATGTGGTGTGCTGCACCCATTAACTCGTCATTTACATTATGTATTTCTCCTAATGCTATCCCTTCCCCCTCTCCCCAGCCTACAACAGGCCCCAGTGTGTGATGTTCCCCAACCTGTGTCCAAGTGTTCTCATTGTTCAATTCCCACCTATGAGTGAGAACATGCGGTGTTTGGTTTTCTGTCCTTGAGACAGTTTGCTCAGAATTATGGTTTCCAGCTTCATCCATGTCCCTACGAAGGACATGAACTCATCCTTTTTTATGGCTGCATAGGATTCCATAGTGTATATGTGCCACATTTTCTTAATCCAGTCTATCATTGATGGATATTTGGGTTGGTTCCAAATCTTTGCTATTGTGAATAATGCTGCAATAAACATAGGTGTGCATGTGTCTTTATAGTAGCATGATTTATAATCCTTTGGGTATATACCCAGTAATGGGATGGCTGGGTCAAATGGTATTTCTAGTTCTAGATCCTTAGGGAATCGCCACACTGTCTTCCACAATGGTTGAACTAGTTTACAGTTCCACCAACAGTGTAAAAGTGTTCCTATTTCTCCACATCCTCTCCAGCACCTGTTTCCTGACTTTTTAATGATCGCCATTCTAACTGGTGTGAGATGGTATCTCATTGTGGTTTTGATTTGCGTTTCTCTGATGGCCACTGATGATGAGCATTTTTTCATGTGTCTTCTTTTGAGAATTGTCTGGGTTTTTGTGTGTGTGTGTGTGTGTGTGTGTGTGTGTGTGTGTGTGTTTTTGAGACGGAGTCTTGCTCTGTTGCCCAGGCTGGAGTGTAGTGGCACTATCTTGTCTCACTGCAGCCTCTGCCTCCTGGGTCCAAGTGATTCTCCTGCCTCAGCCTCCTGGGCAGCTGGGACTACAGGCATGTGTCACCACACCCAGCTAATTTTTGTATTTTTAGTAGAGACAGGGTTTCACCATATTGGCCAGGCCAGTCTCGAACTCTTGACCTTGTGATCCAACCTCTTTGGCGGCCCAAAGTGCTGGGATTACAGGTGTGAGCCGCTGTGCCTGGCCTTAATTTTATTTTATTTTTTAAGAGATGGAGTCTCACTATGTTGCCCAGGCTGGTCTTGAACACCTGGGCTCAAGCGATCCTCTCACCTCGGCCTTCCAAAGTGCTGGGATTTACAGGCACGAGCTACCATGCACAACCAATTTTTTCAAAATTTCTAAGATACACAATTTGCGAGATTTTTCAAATTGTTCCAAATCTTCAAAAACCTTTCTAATATATATGTATATTTTTAAATTTGCGTATAAGTGGACCCACACAGTTCAAACCCATATTGTTTAGGGTTACCTATTTGTTCTATTAGTTACTGAAAGTAGTATGGAAACCTTCAACTTGTAACTATATGTTTTTCTGTTTCTTCTTTAGCCTATCAATTTTGTTTCATTCAAAGTTTTGAAACTGTTATTAGATGCATTGTATGTATGGGTTTGTTACGTCTTCATAATGAATAGACCTCTTTATCATTACAAAATTTTGCTCTATATTCCTGATACTATTTCTTGTTTTTAAGTTTCCTTTGTCAGATATTAATATAGCAATTCAACTTTCTTCTATCATTTTACTTTCAATCTGTGTCTTTATATTTTAGGTAGATTCTTGTTGCCCAGGCTGGAGTGCAGTGGCGTGATCTTGGCTCACCGCAACCTCCGCCTCCCGGATTCAAGCTATTCTCCTGCCTCAGCCTCCCGAGTAGCTGGGATTACAGGCATGCGCCACCATGCCAGGCTAATTTTGTAATTTTAGTAGAGACGGGGTTTCTCCATCTTGGTCAGGCTGGTCTCGAACTCCCGACCTCAGGTGATCCACCCGCCTCTGCCTCCCAAAGTGCTGGGATTACAGGCATGAGCCACCGCGCCTGGCTTAAGTGGATTTATTTTGGGCAACTTGTATAATTGGCTCTTGATTTTATGTCCAATCTGAAAGTCCCTGCCTTTTAATTGGAGTATTACATTGAACTTATTTATGAATATAACTGAGTTAAAAACTACCATCTTGCTTCCCCCCATTTTTCCCATCCACTCATTGTTCTTTTTCTGCCCTCTTTTTATTTTACTGAGGGTTTTTTTTTTATGATTTCATTTTATATCTGCTGTTGACATTTTAGCTATCCGTTTTCGTTTTCTTTTTTTAGTGGTTGCTATAAGGCTTACAATATACATCTTTAACTTATCACAGTGTACCTTCATGTTATTTATTTTTTTAGATGGAGTGTCACTCTGTTGCCAGGTCTGGAGTACAGTGGTGCGATCTTGGCTCACTACAACCTCCCCCTCTTGGGATCAAGCAATTCTCCTGCCTCAGTCTCCCCAGTAGCTGGGATTACAGGCATGCGCCACTACGGCCAGCTAATTTTTGTATTTTTACTAGAGACAGGGTTTCACCATGTTGGCCAGGCTGGTCTCGAACTTCTGACCTCAGGTGATCTGCCTGTCTCTGCCTCCCAAAGTGCTGGGATTGCAGGTGTGAGCCACTGCACCCGGCCATAGTGCACCTTCAAAATAATGTATTATTTCACGTTACATGTGATAACCTTGTAATAGTATGTTTCCATTTGCCCTATTCTTTCATTGGTACTATTGTTGTCATACATTTTAAATTTGTGTAAAAATAATTTCTGTTTACCCATGTATTTACTATTTCTAGTGCTCTTTATTATTATTTATAGATACAGGTGATATAAGTTTCCTTCTGCCAAAGAACATCTTTTTTTTTTTTTTTTTTGAGAGGGAATCTCGCTCTGTCGCCCAGGCTGGAGTGCAGTGGCACAATCTCGGCTCACTGCAAGCTCCGCCTCCCAGGTTCACACCATTCTCCTGCCTCAGCCTCCCGAGTGCTGGGACTACAGGTGCCCGCCACCACGCCTGGCTAATTTTTTTTTTTTTTTTGGTATTTTTAGTAGGGATGGCGTTTCGCTGTGTTAGCCAGGATGGTCTCGATCTCCTGACCTCGTGATCCACCCGCCTTGGCCTCCCAAAGTGCTGGGATTACAGGTGTGAGTCACTGCGCCCAGCCTTTTTTTTTTTTTTTGAGATGGAGTCTCGCTCTGTTGCCCAGCCTGGAGTGCAGTAGTGCAATCTTGGCTCACTGCAACCTCTGCCTCCCGGCTTTAAGCAATTCTTCTGCTTCAGCCTCCCAAGTAGCTAGGATTACAGGCATATGCCACTATGCCCGGCTAATTTTTGTATTTGAGTAGAGACAGAGTTTCACCCTGTTGGCCAGGCTGGTCTCAAACTCCTGCCCTCGTGATCCGTCCGCCTCAGCCTCCCAGAGTGCTGGGATTAGAGGTGTGAACCACTGCGCCCAGTCAAGAACTTCTTTTAATATCTCTTGTAGTACAGGACTTTTGGCAACACATTCTCTCAGATTGTTTGAAAATGTCTTTATTTTACTCTCATTTCTGAATGATGTTTTTGCTGGACGTAGGATTCTAAGTTAACTATTTTTTTTCCTGTCAGCACAAATATTATTATTACATTGTCTTCTGGCTTACATATTTTCTGGCAAGCAATGTGAACTCTTATCTTTGTTCCTCTATACATAATGTGTCTTTTTTTCTCTAACTGATTTTACTATTCTTCCTTTAACACTAGTTTCATTACAATGTGCCTTATATCTACCATTTTTCTCTTTATTGTGTTAATGGGTCTTTAAAATAATAGCTCTTTAAATGTCCTTGTTGCTAACTTCATCATCTCCCTCATTTCTGGGTCTATTTCTATTGACTGCTGTTTCTCTTGGTTATAGGTCACATTTTTCTGCTTCTTGATATGTCTGGCTATTTTTATTGAAGTTAAGTGCTAGATTTTGTTGTCTTTCTTTAAATTATATTGGACTTTATTCAGGAAGGCAGATAAAATATTTATGGAGTAGTACAATCCTTCTGACACATTTTTGAAATCTTCATTTGGGTAAGTTTAAAGTAGCCTTTACTCTAGGGCTAGTTTAGTGCCACTGCTCGGGTGTAACTATTGTGGCATCTTGTTTGAATGCCCTAGGTATTCAACAAGTACTCTTCATTCTGGTTAGTCAAAATTCAAACATCTCCCAGCCCTCTGTGAACTCTGAGAATTGTTCAGCTTACAAATTCTCAGTTAATTTTTGTCTGACCTAGTTGAGTCAGACCCAACATATGCAATCCATATTATTAATATTTAGGAACAAATTCAGTAGGAACACTTTGAAAATTTCTGAAGCTCCTTCTCGGCCTGTCTCCCTTCTCTTTGATAGTCTGCCTCCCCAAACACCTATATGTCTCCTTAGCTTGGCAGGACCTTCAAGTTCTCCTTGTTTTCCTTCTCTTAGGATTCCTGTCCTGCACTGCCTGATATCCAGTATCTGACAAGAATTGTTTCCCAGTTCTCAGTTACTCTATCAAGTGGAAGTTCTGAACTACTTTAAAATACTGCATACCCTGAGTTGCCCAACTGAATTTTTTGAATTTCACATATTTTTCAGAGAACCTTCCCTTATATTAACTATTCATCTATATCTATATATCTATATCTATATCTATATCTATATCTATCATCTCCACCTACTTCATTCTCTTTCTTCCCTCCTCTTTTCTCAGTTACTACAGAGGGAAGTCTCAAATGGATGTTGGAAATGGTATATATAGTGAGCATTTTTATGTCCTTTTTAAGATAATTTACTAAAACATTTCTGATATTCCCTTTCCCCGTTTTTTTTTTCCATCTATTCTTGGGTCCAAGTGCTAGCCTTAACTAACATTGATCATTTACAAAGGCTCAACCTTCATGTCTCTCAACAGTAAGGAGAGTTTGAACCTGAAGCTTTTGGGTCTCTAATATTTTATCCTTTTAACTGTCTGCTTGGTCACTGTGTCTCTTTGAGACCCTCCATCTGCCCATGGACCAGAGGGGTAAGCCGATAGCATTTAAAGGAATTTAACAGTCTCCTCTGGGTACTAGTTAGCATTGGAGCTCATGAATCTAATTGTTTTCCTTGTTGTCTGAGATACAACTCTTTTGGTTGCTATATGCAAACAAGTGCTAAAAATGGCTCAGCAACTCTTTGAACCTGGCTGCTCAAAGATCACCATGTTTCTCTGCTTAGATTGTTTTGGACAGTTATCTAATAAGTACACTGCACAGCTGAGCTGAATTTATGCAGTTGGAATCCATCGCTACATTGAACACACCTCAGAAAGTCATTTCAGAATGGATCAAACATAATTTCTGAGAAACCATAGCTATAGCTTGTATATTTTGAGAGTAGAGTGACATCCTCTCCCATTCGTTTCATCTTTTGCTCATCTTTTGTACAGGATTTATTTATTTCAGTGTCAGGGCTGAGCCTTGAAGAATCTGCCTTTCAGGTGATTGCCCTGATGGAGTCTAGGCTGTCAGTGTCAGTCACAGATATGTCCAAGCTAATGGTTGGTCCTTCCTGCAGCTGCTGTCTCAGGGGCCCTGCTACACTTGTGTAGAATTTTGCACTCACAATTAGCTACTACAGTAATGTAAAGAGGAAGAGGTGGTAAACAAAAGAGAAAAAACCTTGGGTTCCTTATTTTCCCAGTCTTAGAAGGTGTGACACTATCTCAATCTAGCTGCCCATTCACTGGTCAGTTAAGCAGCTGACTCCAAACCATACTTAGTGTTACTGGCTCAGCCTTCTATGTCCTTACATCTGTGGGTGTGCCTGTTGATGGTGGTTTATCTTGATTCCTCAGTTTGCATGTTAGCTCCATAAAGGCAAGACTTGGCTCTGAGGGCTTTTGAAGCCTGTCAAAGAATGCTGAGAACAGTGCAGAAGGTACATCAGGGTCTAACTCTAATCTTACCACGTGACCTTGATGAGCGATTACTTTCTTTTTTGGTTGGGCCTGTGTTACTAAATTAGTCTGCAAACATGTTGACTGTTTGTTGTTTCTTAGGACTCTGTTAGACATTATGAAAATCCATAATGTCACACTGAGCCTCCTTCAGAGTGCTAAGCATCTAGCTATGAGAGATTTCAGTGAGGAAATCAGTCGTAATGGCATGTTGTTTCTCTAGGAGAGGGTCTGCCACTCTGCCTGCGTCCACCTGCTAATGCACGAACCCTAAAGCAGTATATTCTTTCCTCCACAGGAAATCCCTCATTGGGAAACCTGTAGAATGCAAATGTCTTCCAGAAAGGGTGGAGACAGATGAGAGGAATTTTTTTATTTATGGATGGGGTTGAAAGGGAAGCTGTGGAAATAGGTCACTTCTCCCAATTTCAGGCCCTAAAAAATAGTTATTCATAGGGTCATATCAAGGCAAAAGAAAATAGTAGTAACACCTACACTTCTTAAGTGCTTTCTGTGTGCCAAGCATAGAAAGCTTTCAATACATTGTCTTATTTAGTCCTCAGAACCAGCTATATATGATGAAGTTATTAGTATTTCCACTTTAAAGATGAACAAACAGGCTTACCCAGCTCCACCCTGCTGCTAACTGGTGAAGATAGGATATGAGTCCAGGCAGGCTAACTCTAGAGCCATGCTCTTAACCACTATGCCATCTTGACTATCACTAGCTACTAATTGGAACTTTTCAGCACCCAGGTGCAACTAGACCCAACGTGACCTGCCAAGATCTTTACTTAGAGAACATCTTTGCAGTGCTGTGCTTCTTGTTTAGCTTTAACTAATCTTGAATTTGGAAGAATATGGGTTTTAGGGAAAGAAGAATTGGCTTTTGCTTCTCCCTTATCAGAATCCATCTTCTAAGCTGTCCAGCATCTGACTACCACTTAACATAATTGTTACAATGCCATCAAGAGGCTCTGCCTAGGCTGCTGAAATTGCAAGGTTAGGGACAGACCTTTACTGCTTCTGGGAGAAAAGAGGGCTATTCCTCATTAGGAGACACATAACCAGTTCTGGGAAAGGCCTGGTTTTAGGAAAATAGAGGAAGAGTGGGAGGCTAAATTTAGTCCTTTCAGAGGAAATAAAAGATAAGACCTTCCATTTCTCTTTCAGTCTCTTGCCCAAGTTTATAGAGCATTTTAGACCCAATAACAAATCCAGAGAAGAGAATTAGGCAATGCCCTGAGTAGGTCATTCTCATTTTTGTAGGAAAAGTCGTCTTCCTTTGAGTTTGAGGAAATTTGCTGGGCATTAGAAAGAAGATGACTTCAGCCTTTCTGGCTGACAAATGGTATATTTGAGTTGTGATATTGTTTCTCCAGGATGGTGAGAGGGAGATTTCATTGTGTATTTACCATTAAAAACTGCCTGAAGCTGCTTGGACCTTCCTCTCCCCTCTAGCAGTCCATTTGCCAGTGACCATTGTTGAAGGCCTAAGGTATGCTCAGCACTATTTTTTTTTGAAGTGGAGTCTCACTGTCGCCAGGCATGATCTTGGCTCACTGCAACCTCACTGAACCTCTTGGGTTCAAGCGATTCCCCTGCCTCAGCTTCCCGAGTAGCTGGGATTACAGGCACATGCCACCACTCCCGGCAAATTTTTGTATTTTTAGTAGAGATGGCGTTTCACCATGTTGGCCAGACTGGTTTTGAACTCCTGATCTCAAGTGATCCGCCCACCTCGGCCTTCCAAAGTGCTTGCATTACAGATATGAGCCACTGCACCCGGTCCAGCACTATTTCTTTTAGGGATAAGACAATTATGCTAGGACCAGGAGGTCAGAAAGGTCAGAACAGTGAACAGCTTAGAAAGGTGGTGTGGGGAGCAAACCTGATTATTCAGTCCTTCTTTTTTTTTTCTGTATACCTACTTTGTGGTCCAGACTTCTTGCTTCTTGATTCTGTGGGCACCAGGATAGATGTGTCCCAAATCCTGAAACATCATGAGGAATAAACTCCATTACCCAACTTGCCGTGGAACAAACTCATTATTTCTCCATTATCAGCTTGCAGAATAAGTAGTGCCTGCCCAGCCCCCTCCATATTATGGGAAGGAGAAGCAAGGGCAGTGTCTGGACTTAGCCTGGTGATGCTCTTGTTTGTGTTTTCAGAGTTTGATGACTCAGGCTGTCCTTTCCTGCTTTGTGGAAGAAATGGGTTCAAAAAATCATATTCTCTAGTGAGTAAACAGCTAAAGTAGAACAGTCATCAAGAATCCAATGGGACAGATAGATGGAAATTATTATGAAAATCCTATAAAAAGCCTTTTTATCTTTTTTTCCTTCTGATTCCATTTTAACTCCTTTATCTGTTTCAAGTCATCCAGAGATTTTTTTTTTTATGATTAGGAGTTGGACAGGGTTAAAGCAGAACTGCATGGAAGTGGAACAGAATGATGACAGTCTCTTTGGGAAAATGGAAGATTAGCCTTGAGATAGGAGTATTCATTGTAGAAGGGATTTATTGAATCTTTCAGCACCCCACCCCGAGCCTGAAGACCACAGGATGGCAGAGGCCTAAAAAGCCCAATTAAAGATCAAAGACCTTTGAATTTCAAGCTTCCATCTAAAATGAGTATTGAGTAATCAAAATAGCAGCCAAAATCAGATATTGCTGACAATGAGTTTGGAGTGATCTGTAAAATTTTGTTGGTTTACACCAACTATCAACAGGGTTGAGCAGGGTGTTCAACTGCTAGTATTGAAAATTGTCAAACCCTGGAGCCCTAAGGAGCTGGGTAGTCATTAAAGCTCAAACAGCAAATCAAGGCTTCACCAGGTTACTTTCTTAGCTCTCCACAAATCATACTTCCAAACTTCTTAGGAGAAGCAAGTTTGAATTCCTTGAATCTTTGGTCTCTGAAGGCCAAGTTTAGCCTGTAAACCCAAGAATGTGCCTCAGGTTAGACCAGCCTGCACTGGGTTGAGCACAGCCTGCACTGGGTTGAGCACTAGGAAGAGCACTGGATTGAGAGAAAATTCTGGTATATAATCCCAGTTTTATGACTTTGGGCAATTTACAATCTTTTTGGACATTTATTTCTTCCTCTGTGAAATAAGGGCCATGAACTAGCTAAGTGATTTCAAAGGCTCCTCCCAGAACTATTATTTTTTTCTTTATATATATATAATATATTTATATATAATACATAAATATATTTTATATAATGTATTTTATATAAATATATATAAAATATATATATTTTTTTCACACCTGTGATTCTAGCACTTTGGGAGGCTGAGGTGGAAGAATCACTTGAGACCAGAAGGTCAAGGGTGCAGTGAGCTGTGATTATGCCACTGTACCCCACCCTGGGTGACAGAGTGAGATCTTGTCTCAAAAAAATAAATAAAACATAGAGATGGGGTCTCACTCCATCATCCAGGCTGGTCTTGAACTCCTGACCTCAAATGATCCTCCCACCTCGGCCTCCCAAAGTGCTGAGATTATAGGTGTGAGCCACTGTACCTGGTCCAGAACTATTATTTCTGTGGTTTTGTCCATGTAGTAGCACTTGGCCAAAAAGAGGTATGATAGCTGGGCGTGGTGGCTCACGCCTGTATCCCAGCGTTTTGGGAGGCCGAGGCAGGCGGATCACCTGAGGTCAGGAGTTCAAGACCAGCGTGGCCAACATGGTAAAACCCTATCTCTACTAAAAATACAAAAATTAGCCAGGAGTGGTGGCAGGCACCTGTAATCCCAGCTACTTGGGAGGCTGAGGCAGGAGAATCACTTGAACCCAGGAGGTGGAGGTTGCAGTGAGCTGAGATCACGCCACTGCACTCCAAGCTGGGCAATAAGAGCGAAACTCCATCTCAAAAAAAAAAAAAAAAAAAAGGTATGATTTTCCATATCACTGTCCTCAGATGCAAGGAATAACTCCAGGCCCTCCTGGCTACCATGTAACCAGCTGATTCATTTTATTTGAATACATCAGACACTTTTTCTTTTTTCCCCTCCCTCACATCAGATACTTCCATTTTCTATTTCCGTTTTTTCTATTTGTTTCCATCTCAATAGCCTTCATCCATTTGGCACCTCCTATTTGCTAGGCCCTATCATTTTTTTAAATATTTATTTTGTATACTATCTCTAATCTTCATAATGTTATGAGAAGATAGTATTAGGACTATTTCACCATTAAGGAAACTGAAACCCAGGTCAAAGTCATGTAACTAGTAAATGATGGTTCAAAATTTGAACCTAGGTTTCTGATTTCATAGCCTCTTTATTCCCCACTACCATCCTGTTAGGTTCCTGGTTTACTTCCTATTCTGTAAGAAGTCTCTGTAAGCTTCTCTGTTAGTATCTTGTGGTCTCAGCCTCATCTGGCAGCCTGGCCCCTAGGAAAGACCATACATGTTGCCCTGGTTGGGAGAGGGCTGGTGGCAGCCTCACATGTTTTCCCCAAACAGGTTAAACTGTAGATGTCAGCTTAAATTGAGAAGAAAGTAATGAACACAAGTTTGCTGTCAGGTCACATCCTATTATTTAGGTGTCCTCTCACTGTTATTCTGCTGGGAATTGAGGTCAACAGAGATTCGAAACGGAGTAATTTTTCAGGCACAAGGCAAAGCCCTCTGGCATTGAGACTGAATAGCCATTGCCAGGAACTTTTCTATGTTGGTGATTCTTGTTTTGCCGCTGCTACCTTCAGGGTAGAATTTATTTTGTGTTTCAAAGGCCTTGCTGAAATAAATGGAGCACAGGGTACTGAATAGTCTGTGAGGAATGCATATTATGTGTGCTAGGGTGTGTATGTGTCTGAAACCTTGTCAGCAATTTTGAACTAACCTTGTGCACTGGGATCTCATCTACTTCCTGTCTTGAAGACATCCTGATCCTGATGTGGCCAACAGCCTCACAACCTGCATCATGCAAAGCCAGGCCTCTTTGCTTAGTTTTTCTTTAGTATAACCTGTGTCACTTTGCACTACCAAAGTTATACTGGCCATTCTCTGAGTTCTGGCTGATGCCTTGCTAGTTACACTGAGAGTGGTGAGGTCATTGTGGGAAGCTTGCTTTCACATTGCATAGACAATGTTAACCCGGTGCAGTGGCTCACACCTGTTATCCCAGCACTTTGGAAGGCTGAGGCGGGCGGATCATGAGGTCAGGAGTTTGAGACCAGCCTGGCCAACATGGTGAAACCCCATCTCTACTAAAAATAACAAAAAAAAATTAGCCGGCATGGTGGTGTGCACCTATAATCCCAGCTACTCAGGATGCTGAGGCGGGATAGTTGCTTGAACCTGGGAGGTGGAGGTTGCAGTGAGCTGAGATCGCGCCGTTCCAGTCCAGCCTGGGTGACAGAGTGAGACTCCATCTCAAAAAAAAAAAAAAAAAAAAAGAATAGACAGTGTTGTTTCCTCTTCACCAGAATCTGCCATAGGCTGAATGAAGATGTATGAGGCCCTAGCCCCTGGCTTATCGTTAGAACTATCTTGAGATAGCCAGAACTCCAAATACTCCTTGTCACCAGAAAGACTTTCATTATAAAATTAGTAACCATTATTGACTATTGATTATGTGCCAGGCATTGTACAATCGTTATCTCATGTTATCCTCACATCAGCCTTATAAGATGTAGATGGTGTTGTCTTCATTTTATAGATACTGAAAACTGAGGCTCAAAGACATTAAGAAACTTGTATAAATTTATTTTGCTAATTAATGGTTGACTGGGAACTAAAACTTAGGTCTCTGACCTCAATCCTATGTTCTTGATGGCTTTGCTGTCCTCTCAGGCTCCTTACCTCCAGAGGCTTCAGGGGCAGATGTTTAGGCCTTCCCAAACATTGCCCACTTTGTTTTCCCCTCGCCTAAGTTGAGGCAAAGTGTTTTAAGGCAAAGAAGAGGGCATGAGATACTTGAAACTGAGGCCATTTGTGTATTCCTTGTCTTCCACTTGAATCCAGAAGTTGTTCCTTTGTGGTAAAGAATCACTTACGCACATAGAATCTTTGGGACAGTTTGAAATAGGTAGGTACTTCCTGGACTGTGAAAGTAGTTACTTTTGAGTCATAGGAGCTGTCTAGGTAGCTGTGTAGCCATTGGGATGACAGTGTTTCCATCAATTGTATGTTACTTAAAACTTTTATTCAGGAACTTAAAAACTTTTATTCCCATGTCATTTTAGGAAGGTGAGTTCAAGTTCCATTTTATAGAAAAAAGGGCTGAGACTCGCAGAGGCTAGGTGAATTGTCTGAAGTCCCATAACAAGAGTAGGACTCCCAGCTCAGTTAATTTTCTTTCTCTTTTTTTGAGACGGAGTCTCGCTCTGTTGCCCAGGCTGGAGTGCAGTGGTGTGATCTCGGCTCACTGCAACCTCCGCCTCCTGAGTTCAAGTGATTCTCCTGCCTCAGTCTCCCGAGTAGCTGGGATTACAGGCACCTACCACTGCACCCAGCTAATTTTTGTATTTTTAGTAGAGACGGGGTTTCACCATCTTGGCCAGGCTGGTCTCGAACTCTTAACCTTGCGATCCATCCGCCTCGACCTCCCAAAGTGCTGGGATTACAGGCATGAGCCACCGTGCCTGGTCAGCTCAGTTAACTTTCTATCAGGCTCTTGCCAAGACCCAAGTGTCTGTCTCCTAAGGGTCATAGGTGGTGGTGTGAGGATTCCTTGGAGAGCATGTGACCTGTAGGTGACTTATTGGCTTTGAGGCTACCTTGGGCTGAGGTGGTTGGCATGATTCTAGGAAGCCCACAAGCCCAACGGCCGATGAAAGAAGGTAGCCTTGTGCTTGCGGGGGCGTAGACTGTTACCTGACGGATTGGAAAGGGATTTCAACCTGAGAAGGACCTTTAGAGTTGCCAGGAAGCAGATACTGAGGCTGCAAATTGTGGTAAGCCTCAGGCCTTTAGGCAGAGGCTCTGGGAGATGGCCCTCTCCCTAAGTGTGGCCCTCACCATGTCCCAGGCCAGTGCTGAGACTCAAATGAGACATGTTCCTTAAGTCTGAGCTACAGAAAGCAAAGTCCCAGGCCAGGCAAGTACCTGCTAGTGTTCTGAAGTCTTGGATGGGTTGGGACCCAGGCCTGAGCCTAGAATGTCTTTTTCCTTTGTGAGTAAAAGAAAAGTGACAAGGGCAGGAGACAGCAGAGACTAGATGAACTGACAGGCAACTTTCCTCAGGTATAAGAGGAAGAAAGGAAGTAAGCCCACAAGAAAGGGCCAGGGAAGGCCGGGCACTGTGACTCATGCCTGTAATCCCAGCACTTTGAGAGACTGAGGCGGGTGGAGCACCTGAGGTCAGGAGTTCGAGACCAGCCTAGCCAATATCATGAAACCCCGTCTCTACTAAAAATTAAAAAAAAAAAAAAAAAAATTAGCCAAGCATGGTGGCAGGCGCCTGTAATCCCAGCTACTCAGGAGGCTAAGGCAGGAGGATCGCTTGAACCTGTGAGGTGGAGGCTGCAGTGAGCTGAGATAGCGCCATTGCACTTCAGCCTGGGTGACAAGAGCAAGACTGTCTCAAAAAAAGAAAAAAAAAAAGAAAGGGCCACAGAAGGGGGAGGTGGCAACGGGCAGTGTCTGGACAAGAGGAGAGCTGAGATCATGGGCACTATAAGTCCAGCCAGGCTTCTGGATTTTTTTCTTTTCTTTTTCTTTTCTTTTTTTTTTTTTTTTTGAGACAAGGTCTTGCTCTGTCATCCAGGCAGTAGTGCAGTGGCGTGATCACAGCTCATGGCATGGCATCCTCTGCCTTCCAGGTTCAAGCAATTCTCCTGCCTCAGCCTCCAAAGTTGCTGGGATTATAGGTGCGCACCACCACTAATGTTTGTATTTTTAGTACAGATGGGGTTTCACCATGTTGGCCAAGCTGGTCTCGAACTCCTGACTTCAGGTGATCTGCCTGCCTCGGCCTCCCAAAGTGCTGGGATTACAGGTGTGAGCCACCATGTCCGGCTGCTTCTGGTTTTCTTCCAAGGAGCTAGTAGCTCAGGGACCTTTTCTGTTCTCACCTCCCTGTAACAAACTAAACTAAACCATGCTGGCAAAAGCCAGCTTTATTGGGATAGGAAGAAATCACTCTTCTAAGTGAGACCTTAGACCTTCTACCATGCCCTGGCAAGAGGAGAGAGTCCAGGTGATCAAAGCAGCCTTACCTGCGGCCTGAGGCTCTCAGGATGTAGTCAGAAGGTTCAGCCATCTCTTCATATGCAGTAACCTCTTTCGCAGAAATTGACTTTAGCATGATGTTTGTCCTTTGGCACTTGACACCGCTCAGGAAAGGCTGAGCCCAAGTTGCTGGGTCTTAAGCATTGCTGAGGCTCCCCAGATTTCAGGGCATAGGAAAACATGTATTACTCTATTCTGCCTGGTTCCTAGGGGCTGATTCCATCTTGGAGGAATTTTGCCTTTTTCTGGGCTTGAGCCATTCACTTCTGAGCCAAGACCTTGGCTGCAGATATTCCAGCCACGAGTGCAGCCCACGTGCATGAGAGGACCAGATTACTTTGTGGGTGACTGCTGTTGCTGGGTACCAGTCCTCCTGCCTACAGAACTGACAAGTGGAATGAGAAGCAGAGGAACCAGCCTATACTACAGTCTGTGGGACACACCAGGCAAAATGATCTTGTAGAGCTGGGTGTCTGAAGGGGAGAAAGCTGGGCCAGACCTTTGCCCTAGCTGTTCCTTCCCTCCCAAACCGAACTCGGTAACTCTCCCATAGGGACACAAGCCTTCCCTGTGTCCTCTAGCCCTTCTCTCTCCTCAGGAATTTTTGGCAGCCAGAGTGTTTGCTACCAAGTGAAGTCTGCCTGGCACAAATTTGGACTGGTGCAGGGAACAGTGCAGAGGCACCTTTGGGCCCCTCAGGAGCCTGTCCTCCATCCTGACTCTGGCTTATTTCCTCTTCCCAATCCCCAACCCCCTTCTGTCAGAGCTGTGTGTTCCTTGTCACTCACTAATTCCTCCAAGCTCCCTACTGAGCAGGGAGCTCTCCACGATGCCATAGGCTTTCCTCCAGGTCAGATCAACTTCACTCCGATGATCAGAGTGAATGATCATCCCCTTTCTTGGTCTCCCCTTTCTTCCTAGCTCACTTCTGATTTGATGTGTAGTGCCTCTCCCCCGATTGTCCTTGCCTTTGATTCATGATCTTACAAGCTGAAGTCACATCTGGCCTGGCTATGAACAGTCCCTTCTTTCTGTAACCACAGATAGTCAAGTTTCCTGGAGTCAGTGGAAGTCTGAATCCTCCCCGCATAGAAAATCAGAGAGATGTTGTGGGAGAAAAACCCACAGAATAAAGGCTCTAGCTTAGTCTTGAAAGCGTACCCTATACCCAAAGGCTGGGATGCCCTAAAGTTCAATCCAGGCACTGGATAAGAAGACTGAGTTGGCACTGAGCAATGAAAACAAGTAGCAGATGGTGCTGAGGAACATCCCAAGACTGAAGAAATGTGGTTCCCAGAACGGGAGAAGGAAGGAGACATTGGCAAAGTCTTACTCAGCAACTGTGACAGCCTGGCCAGGGAAAGCTTCAGGATAAGGCTGAGAGCACATTTGTGGTGTCAGGGATATTGGTGAGCTGAGATGCTCACTGTTCTGTAACCTCTTCTCATGCTCTTTTGCCGTACTCAGAGTAAACAGATTTGGTGGCCAGGCTGGGCTGGTCAGGAAAGGCAGGGAATAGAAGAGATTAGAAAGTCGCGGTGGGTGCAGTGGCTCACGCCTGTAATCCCAGCACTTTTGGAGGTCAAGTCTGGTGGATCAACTGAGTTCAGGAGTTAGAGACCAGCTTGGCCAACATGGAGAAATCACATCTCTACTAAAAATACAAAAATTAGCCAGGCATGATGGCACACACCTGTAATCCCAGCTACTCAGGAGGTTGAGGCATGAGAATTGCTTGAACCCAGGAGGCGGAGGTTGCAGTGAGCTGAGATTGCACCACTGCACTCCAGCCTGGGCGACAGAGTGAGACTCTGTCTCAAAAAGGAAAAAAAAAAGAGAGAGAGAGAGAGAGATTAGAAAGTTGGCCAGGCTCAGTGGCTCACACCCGTAATCCCAGCACTTTGGGAGGCCAAGGCAGGTGGATCACCTGAGGTCAGGAGTTCGAGACCAGCCTGGCCAACATGGCGAAACACCATCTCTACTAAAACATATAAAAAATAGCCAGGTGTGGTGATGTGCCCCTGTCGTCCCAGCTACTCGGGAGGCTGAGGCAGGAGAATCGCTTGAACCTGGGAGGCAGAGGTTGCAGTGAACTGAGATCACGTCACTGTACTCCAGCCTGAGCGACAGAGCAAGACTCGGTCTCAAAAAAAAAAAAAAAAAAAAAAAAAAGAGAGAGAGAGAGAAAGTGGTCCCAGAAACCTGAGGCATCGCTCCCTGTAGCCAGGCTGTTTTCTGGAAGATAAGTAATAAGCAAGATTTCTTGGGGGTGTTGTCACAGACCAAACCCAACCCAGTAGATCAGCAGAATGGGGCTAAGGGTTGTGGGATTTGCATGGCCTAAGCCCTGCCTGGCCCTTGATATCCTCCAGGTGCTGGAGGTGGTGAGAGCCAACTATGACACGCTCACGCTGAAGCTGCAGGATGGCCTGGACCAGTATGAGCGCTACTCAGAGCAGCACAAGGAAGCTGCCTTCTTCAAAGAGCTGGTGAGTGCCCCACCGCCTCTGCCTGTGTCTTAGGGGCCCGCCCCCAGCCACTGGGTTCTGCTGTGCAGATGGGCCTCTAGGGAACAACTGCAGTTTGCTAAGGGCAGATAAAACAAGACTCGAGGGGTCTGCTGGGATGGGGTATGCAACTTCTCTCCTGCACTGTACCAGGCAGTAAGAGAAGATGCTATTCGAGGTAGTATTGCCTACTTCTCCTTTGCAGCCATGGAGACAGCCCTTGCACAGCTCCAGCTGGGCCTGGGGTTTGACGTGTGTTCCCAGGAGCAGATCTGGCTCATTATTCCTTAACCTGTCCTCAGGGCAACTAATAAAAGTAATTAATTCTTCCCCTTCTTATGGAATCACGTCTTCCTAAACTCCTAACTGGCCGCTGGTCTGAGTCCCCTCCCAATCTAGTTCTCCAGTCTCCACTCCCTGCTTTCCAATCACTTAGCTTCCTGCAGCCCCCACCCTTGGGCACTTGGAGCCATGAGCATTTGCTCTGCCTCCTACTTAACTTCCCAGTCAGTGTCTCCACAGAGCTAGCCCTGTTGATGGTCCCTTTCCTGCCCTGTACTCTGAGCTGTTCTCAAGAAAAGCTCAGCCCCCCTGCAGTCCTGTAACCCTACCAGCTTGGTTTACACAAACATCCTGGCTGGGGACTGAGACCAGGACCTGCAGGCCTCTGTACCCACTTCCCCTGTCCTTAGACCTCCCTCTGCTGGGGCTGAACTTGCGTCAGCTCAGCTTTTACTTACCCCATGCCAAGTGTGGTGAAGGCACTGCGTATTAGATCGTTTGTCTTGTGCTAAACACAGCCCAACTCTGATCCTGACATGACATTCCTCAGGATTTTGGACTTCCACAAGGTCAGGAAGACATGCTCTGGGGTGAGTTAGTTTGGAACACAGAAACCATTAGTGTAAAGTGATAGCAGAGTGGAACATTTTTATGGGATGGTTGGCAAGTCTTTAAGTTGATGTGGAGGAAGTTCTGGGAGCAAATGGTTAACAGAGAGCAATCTGTGAGGAGCTGGAGAGGGTTACGGGAGCGGTGTCTCGAGGCTCTGAGACACTCACCGCGGCCTTACTCAGTTCTGCTCATATTTGTTCCCCTGGCACAGGGGAGCAAAGAGGGTCTGGTCCAGTTTGGAGCTAATGAGCTCAAGTTTCCTGCTGTTTGCCATGCTGCCCTTTCCTCTGCTTCCTTCCTGATGACTTCATTAAGTTTCCTATAGCATAGCAGAAATTGAAGGAAAGCTCCTGAGACTTTGGGGCCCAGGGCAGACACACTCTCCTCCTCCTTCCCCTTTTTGTTTCTCAGGCAATCTACACAGCTATTTCCTGTGGGGAAATCTCCTTGAAGAGTCTGCCAGATTCCTCTTGGAACCCTCTCAGAGTAGGGACTTGGGCCCTCTGACCCTTTCTCTACAGGCTTTTACCCTGCTGACCCAGGCAACACTGGGTTAGGGTTCCGTGGGTAGAGAGTATGTGAGGTGAGCAGTGGGCACACAGCAAGGATACGCCCCAGACTTTCCTCTCGAGTGGGCAGGCATCTTTAGAAGGAGTGCTAGACTAGGAGTTAAGAACCCTCGGCCCTGCTCCCAAGCTGGGACTCACTAGCAGTGTCACCTGGCCCTGGCCATTGAAATTGGCCTCCTTGGATCCTACTCTTGCCATCTGTGCCAGAAAAGGACTGCATCTCTAAATGCTCCTTCTAACCCAAAAATGTAAATAAATCCAAAGGGAGAGTGAAGAGACTAGAAACACATCTAAAGAGAGGTGGTGCTAGAGCATGAGTCTTCTGGCCTCAGTTTCTCCTCCTCCATCAGATCACTGAGCAGCCCAGTCCCCCTTCTGCATAGCCAAAGCAGAGACAGATGCCAGCCTCAGCCCTCCTTTCTTGTCTGTGCCTGCTTCTACCTCCCCAGGAGCCCAGATGCTCTTCTTACATCCTCCAGAGTTTGTTCCTGTCCACCCCTCTTCTCTCCTTCCCTGCTGTCAAGGAACTGTTTGCTCATTTGCCTGCAGGGATAATAGCTGTTAAGGGTTCATTTCCTAAGAGAGAGACTTCTAGTGCCCCGTGTAGCAGGCACTGTCCTCTGCCGTTTAGAACTGACTCTCTCCTGTTTTCTCTCTGGCTGTGCCCTCCCACCTTCCCCAACTACCCTTTCCCAGGTTCGATCCATTAGCACCAACGTCCGGAGAAACCTGGCCTTCCACACACTCAGTCAAGAAGTCCTGCTCAAGGAGTTCTCCACTATCTCCTGAGGCCACACCTACCTGAGCAGCCTCTGACTGCCCTTACCCATGAGGATCATGGGCTGGAGGGGGAGCGAGGGGAGAGGGGGCTGCCCCCGAGGTTGGAGAGAAACACAGATACCAAGTTCTCTTGGTGAAGACCACACTTCAATGGAGCTCGGGCAGCAGGGGCAGGAGGGTCAAGCCAGGGATAATCTTATTTGGGGAGGAATGGGTGGGCACAGTGGGGAGAGGCCTCCAGGAATGTGGGGACTTCCAGAGTGGGCTCCCTAAACAGCCCCTCACATTTCCAATCTTGAGGTTACAAGCTGTAGCTACTGACTAATTTTCGGGAGCTGGTGAGGCAAGCCTCAGGGTAATGCCAGCACCCTGAAAGTCAGTGGCTCTGCTCGGCTTCTGAAAACAGATCAACTCTCAGATATAGCTGGAGCTACATCCTGCTTCCTTTGGGCCTGGGGCTGTGCTTGGCTTGAAATCTGTGTCCCCTGCCTGCACTGGCACTTTGTCCAGTCATCGGGACCTTTGGCTCAGATTTAGGGTAAGATAGGAATAGGGTACCTTTTTCCTTTTTTTTCTGAGACGGAGTCTCACTCTGTCGCCCAGGCTGGAATGCAGTGGCGTGATCTCGGCTTTACTGCAGCCTCCGCTTCCTGGGTTCAAGCGATTCTCCTGCCTCAGCCTCCCGAGTAGCTGGGACTACAGGAGCGTGTGCCACGCCCGGCTAATTTTTTGTATTTTTAGTAGAGATGGGGTTTCACCATGTTACCCAGGATGGTTTCAATATCCTGAGTTCATGATCCACCCGCCTTGGCCTCCCAAAGTGCTGGGATTACAGGCGTGAGCCACCACACCCAGCCAGTTTTCCTATTTTCTGAATTCAGAATTGACTTCTCTGGGAAAACTGGAGATGAGAATCTGCCCAGTGCTCTGCTGTCCGGCCACCGCCTTTTGAATTTTAGTTTTGGCACCAGGAGTACCGTTAGCTTTCCCCTTCTTCTGGCCCATTTGACTCATCAGCACAATAGGGTCACAACCTTAACTTTTAATTTCTAATCTGGTTTACTGTCTTTAGGGTGTGTATGAAATAAACATTGACAGGCTTTCTGGAGCCCTCAAGGTGCCTACTTTGCTGGTTCCCTTTCCAGCAGCTCCCCCACCTCCCTAGCCCCCCCTCCTCTGGCAGCCTCTCCTGCCTCTGCTGAGCTCCCCTCCACGTGTTCCACCCCCTTACCCTGCTGTTGTTTACATCCAACCTGCCTGAGAATTTCCTCTGGGGAGGAATCTATTCCTGTCATGGTCTAGTGCCTGGGAGGGAGAGAACTTTCTGGGGGTAGGGTGCCCTCCATCTGTAACAGGCCAGGTGAGCATCATGCATAAGGCCTCCATTCTGTCCACTCAGATTCTGGGTAGGGCCACAGGCAAATCTCCTGACTTCTGGGGAGTTGGCTTGTGGTTCCTCCCTTGGATAGCCTCCATGGAACCACTATAGGCTTTCCCAACAACTGCCTCTGAAATAGCTGCTGCTTCGAGATCCTCCCTTTTTAAAGCACTTTCTAAAGCCCTCAGGATGGCGGGAGCAAACAGCACTGGTATATTCTAGGAGTAAGTGCAGGAATTCAGCAGTGAGAGCATGTCTGGGACCACCTGGACTGCCATCCATTTAACCTCAAATCTCTTTGGGATACTCGCCCTCCCTGGGAACCAGAGTTCTGGCTCTAACATTGAGCAGCTATGCACTAGTTCCAGAGAAGCCACTAACAGGCTGCCATGTGTAGATGTAGGTTCTTAAGAGATCACAGGCTGGGTCATCTGATCACTGGATGGATAGCTCAGCCTGGGGCATTTAGTGTTTTCCCTGGTGATAAACCCCCAAGGCAGCTGGATTTGGAGCTGGTGGCAAGTTGAAATTATTAAAAATTGATTTGTGTGGGACTGTCTTTAGTGTTGCTTTTTTTTTTCTGAATCTCTGTTGCCCAGACTCATTCCTCAAAGATAGAGGTAAGGTAATCTCCTAGGTGCTGCTCCCATCTGGCTAGGGGACCCCTACCTGCCCTTGTGAACTCTCCTCCTTCCTCTGAGTCTCCTGGCCCTAGTAGAGGTCAGTTGGGTTCGGAGAGCTGTAACCTCTCTTGTCCTCTGGGTAGAAGGAGGGAGAAGAGAGTTAGTTCCCTTATCTCCAAACTTAGT
This sequence comes from Pan troglodytes, assembly GCF_028858775.2. Taxonomy (NCBI): domain Eukaryota; kingdom Metazoa; phylum Chordata; class Mammalia; order Primates; family Hominidae; genus Pan; species Pan troglodytes. The sequence continues at coordinate 113,947,464 of NC_072406.2, read as the reverse complement.
GGTATTGAGGAGGCAAGCCAACCCATTTGGCCACTTACGGATTCCTGCCAGCCTTTCCTCCAAGTGAATGAGGACAGGTCTAGGGCATGGGGCACTAAGCAGAGGGCTCCTTGCCCTCCATTGTAAAGGCCCTTCTCTTGACCAGTTTATTCACATATACCTATCCCAGAACTCCAAACAAGAGTGCCCATTCTCTCCTGGAAATCAACCTTAACAGGAGCTGCCCAAGCACTTTCTATGCCCAGCCTCTATGCCAGGTCTGTGGAGCCTCCTCCAGAGCCAAGGGAGATCCAAGCGCAGGGCATTGCTCCTAAAGACAATCTTACCCTCAGCCACTTGTCCCCCTCTTAGGCCAGAACTCCCGCCACAATTCCTGCTGGGTTGATTAAATCAAGTGGTTGGAAATTAAAGCCAATTGAAGAGATTAGGTGTGCTTGAGTCACTTTAAAGTTTTTGGTCTTAACAGGTCACTCCTTCAGACCCACCAGACAAGGTCCCCTCATCCTCATAGCAACGGGTTGGGGGGCTTTTGGGTGTGGAGCCCAGGAAGCATCCTGAGGAAGGTCAGACCTGTGACGCTCAAACACTCAGGATCCATTCCTGGGAGATGAGGCAGCCCAGCTTCCGTGCTAGCCCTGCCTTTGGAAAGGAGCTAATCTTAAGGAAGGGGTTTCATAACAAGGGCATTTCTTTCCTACTCTGTATCCTGACTTGGATCCCCAAACCTGTCAGTTGCTCCCCATATCTGCTGGAAAACAAGGAATCTAGGACAGGACAGGTGACAAAGGCAGAAAAGTTGCTGCAGGGGAGGAACAAAAGAGCAAGGATGTCTTGAGAAACTGACCTGGTTCACTAATTTTTTTATCTTCCTAGTCGGCCTATGGGGGTCATTAGATCAGTGAAGGAGGCACCCTGAGAGTGAATAGGTTCCAGAGACGGGGTCCTGGAGTGGGTGAGAGTTGGGGTCCTTCTGGAACTTGAGAGAAGACGAAACAGTAGTCCATTGGCCCACGATGAGCCTGCTAATATTAGAGGCTGGGTTGACTCTTCCTTTGCATCCCTAACCTGCTTTAAGCACGGTGGGGACTGTCTGGGACCACGAGAGACGCATACACGGGAGGAGGAACAACAGAGAAAATACAGGCTGACATGGAGACAAACGGAGCGGGGACTCAGATATGATACCCCAGGCTCTGCCTCAGCCAGAACTGTGTTGACGAAGGGGGAAGGGGTGCCTGAGAATTGGGGGCAGGGTTTCCTCCTCTCAGTGGGGCTCTTCTGTCCCGCGCTCTCCTCCTCCCCCCCCCCCCCCCCCCCCGCCAAGCCCCGTGACTTCTGCTTTAGGGGCAGATTGCTGGGGAGCTAGTCTCCTTCCCCGCACTTTGCAGTTCACCCTTTCACCGGGTGCCTCCCCCGGGCTGCAAAGGGTGGGGGGCGGGGGTAGGGGGAGCCAATCCCGGCAGCGCCAAAGAGGGGAGGAGGCGGTGACAGCCGCGGGGAGGGGGCGGGAGGAGAGAGGCGTCTCGGCTCGGCTCCGCGCTCAGCTCCGCTCTGCCTCCGGCTCTGCCTCCGGCTCTGCGCTCACCTGCTGCCTAGTGTTCCCTCTCCCGCTCCAGGACCTCCGGGTAGACCTCAGACCCCGGGTCCATTCCCAGACTCAGCCTCAGCCCGGACTTCCCCAGCCCCGACAGCACAGTAGGCCGCCAGGGGGCGCCGTGTGAGCGCCCTATCCCGGCCACCCGGCGCCCCCTCCCACGGCCCGGGCGGGAGCGGGGCGCCGGGGGCCATGCGGGGCCAGGGCCGCAAGGAGAGTTTGTCCGATTCCCGAGACCTGGACGGCTCCTACGACCAGCTCACGGGTGAGTCAGTGACGTGGGGGTCGCGGGAGGGAGGGTGGATTCCATTCCTCCAGACCCTTCCGCCTCTCCGAACCCGGCCTGGCCCGCACCCACACTCTGCCCCATTCCCAGGCACTCTTATGGCCGGTCTGGGCGGCAGGACACTGGGGGTTCAAAGCCTTGGGTCCCGCAGGGGTTGGGGAGGAACAGAAGAGGCAGGTGTGGAGAGGCAGCAGGTGTGGGCGTATGTGACACAGGGCTGAGAGGGTGTCTGGAGTGGGAGGTGTTACGTGCGTGAGCACCTGTCATTCTGTGTGTGTGTGTGTGTGTGCGCGCGCGCGCACCTCCCACAGCTGGTTGCCATGTGCCCTGGGCTTGGTGACAGCTAGGGTGAGTGTGATTGTATGTGGCAGTGCAATTGTATGGTCTCGTCAGATGTTTGAGTTTGTGTAGGACCCTGGTTGTACTGATGAAGTTGTTTTGACCATGTGTCTCTATGTGCAACGATGTGTTGTGAGTGTGTAATTCTGTATGAAGTGGTGTGTAACTACCAGAATGTATCAGGGCTCCACTTTAGGGTGGCTTGTCTCTTTGTAAGACTTCATGACCATAAGCCCTCTGGGCAAGAATTTGTTAAAGTAGGTTGTGTTGTGTTTTGTGGTTGTGAGATTAGTGTTCAGTGCTAGTTGTGTACTTTCATGTGGTGATGTCTGCAGCAGGGCTCTGTGAGTGTCCATGACGTGTCTCAGCCCTGCTGCCTCTCTGGCTTCCTGGTACAGATAGGCGTCTTTAGTACACCCCACTCCTTCACCAATTTTTCCACAAATAGCCCAGGTGGACCCAAGGAGGGACTTTAGTGTTCAGCTGCCCAGCCTGGTTTCCAAGAGACCTTATGGCTCCAGCACCTGGCCCCTGTAGGGAGGCTTTAGTTAGTGCTGGGTCAGCCCTCTCTCCCCACACCAAATCATGTACTGAGATTATTCTTACAACTGAATCCTTCAACCCCCAACAAACCTTTCAGAACTTCACTCAAACCCCAGGAAAACACATCCTCTTGCTTCCCCTCCAGAGCCAGAGCTAGAAGCTCTAGGCCTGGGAAGTGCCATGTGGTGTCCTGTATGTCCCCCCAAACCACTTGGCTGCCCGGGCATCCTCTCTTTCCCACATGGGGAGGTATGTGAGGCCAGTACATCTGTGCATGTGCATGTTCCTGGGTTTGGTAGGAAGAGCCATGTGTTTGTGTAGGTGACTGTGTCACCCTGCGTATATTTCCATGTGTGTGTTTGTGTCTCTCATTGTGCAGCCTGCTCTAGAAAGCCAGCAGAGTGGGAGGAGGGAGGCTGTCTCCCTGAGGCCAAAACAAAGCCGGGGAGGTGGAGGGAGGCCATGATCCTTGTCCTTCCTGAGGGGAGTGAGATTGAGACCTGGGAAGGGGGAGGGGACTAGGATGAGGTGCCTTGAGCATGTGTCTTCCCCCATCCCCCATCACTGTCCCTAGGGAGGCCCTAGTCAGGATCAGGGGAGCCACTCAGGCTGGCCCCAGATGAGAGAGCATGCCAGATGTGCCTCAGAGCTGGATGGAATCCAAAGGACCCACTGTCCAGCTCTTCCATGAATTCTGTTTCCATCACCAGCTTAGGATTCTTGAGAGTAGTAAGGGCCTAGGGGCCTTCAATAGTATCACATTAGTCAGTGTTTGCTTCCAGCTTTAATGGGTTCTCACCCTTAGTGAAACCATCCCTTCCCCACTTGGCTATTTGAATGAGATTGGGTGGGGGAAGCATTTGTATTTGGAGATGCCCTGCCCCAGTTCAGTCAGGAATGGAAGTGTACCAACTATGTGACTTTTGGTCTCTTGGCCTCACCTTTCTCATCTGTAAAAGGGAATGTTACTTCCTGCCTGCCTGCCTACCTCCCAAGGAAAATGGAAAGGTCAAATGTTGACAAGTATCAAGAATTGTGGTCCGGGTCTACAGCAGCCTAGCTGTAGATAGCTCCACACACGACTTGGAAAGTAGAAATAGGACTACCAGGAGCTCTCCTCTCGAAGGGCGGCTTATTTTATAGCGGGAGACAAATCGGGTTGGGACGCCAGTGTCAACGAAGACTCCCGGGCAGGCGGGCGGCGCTGAGCTCTGAGCACTGGGAGATGCCTAAGCTGAAGCATGAAGGGGAGTCGTTGTCCGCGGTGCTGAAGCGCGCGCCAGGCCTCGCCTCCGCTTCCCTGCAGTTGGGATTCCTGGAATCGGATTTAGGGTAGTCTGCAGCTCCCGTCTTCCCGGCCCATCAGGCTTGCAGGGAAGCAGCTGGAAAGTTACACCTCAGGGCATCCTGGGTACCTCCGACCATTTTACTTCCCCACTCCCACCCCAAGCTCAAAAGGGAGCTGGGAGAGACTCTTTAGGAAAACAAAACAAAACAAAAAACAGTCCGAGCCCCACCCGGACCCCTGTCTAATCCCTCAGGTCTTCCCAGCCCGGCGGGGCCGCTGGGCAGTGCGGTTCCGAGGGGAAAGGCCGCGTTTGGCAGCGGCCCTGTCTGAGCGGAAGAGAGAAAGGCCAAGAGAAGATGCGGAGAGGGTTGGAGCCTGGCTGGCCAGCCCTGAGCTCGGTCCCCGGACTGGGATCTCAGTGGAGTCCCTCCGGCCCTGAGTATTGTTGCCGGGGCGGGGGCGCCCCCGTGTGGCTGCGAGGAGCCATGCGCACGGAGCTGCTTTGCGATGGGGATAGTCGCCGTCAAGTGGACAAGATTTGCCCAGAGTTAGGAGGTCATTCTCACCACTTAAATGTAGGGTTTTCAACCAAACATGCGGGATCCCAGTCGAAAGAGCGGGACTATATCTCTCCCGTAGGCTTTCCCAGGAATTTTAAGGCGTTAGAGAGTCCTGGAAGTGTTTACTTGGGGTCTAACCTGATAGAGATGAGTCCGGAGTCCAGGAAAGGGGCGCAGCGGGACCGAAGTTGGGGGGGGGGGTGCGGAGGGGGCTCTTCTCGAAGCATTCGGCTGTAGCCAGCGTATGGTGGTAGTCTGTGAACCTGCCGCACCGAGACAAACACAAATAGAAACAGTTATGAGAGCAAGGAATTTGGAGCCAGGAGACAGAAGGCAGTGGGGCACAACTCTGCCGCCTCTTCTTTGCCACCCCAATACACTGGCCTCTTTCTCCTTCCTCTTGGCTTTCTTCCATTGGCCCAGGAAGTGTGGAAGTGTGGGGAGTTGCCATGACAACTCTGTCCTCTTACCCCTTCGGCTCTTTATGCCAAAATGGTGGGGGCGGGGTGCAGGGTGCGGGGAGGAGTGCGACAGGCGGAGAAAGGGGGGCTGAAAGGGGGCAATAAAAGATACGGTTCATTCCCCATCCAGCTCTTTTCTCAAAACCCACATGTGCCTGCCTGGCCTCCCCGCCAGAACCCAGTAAAATGCTCCCTGAGAAGGCTGAGTCCGCGCCGCCCCTCCCCGCCCCCCCCCTCCCAGTCCAGGAACTTTGGGGGCGGGTGCTTCACATGATGGGGCCAGGGTGAGCTCTTCTCGTGCGGCCAGGAGAACATGGGAAGGCTCCAGGGTTTCGATCCTATGCCTGCCAGGCCGGCCCTCCCGCGCCGCCCACGCGGGGCCTACCCGGGTGAGGGCGGAGACCGGACCGCCCCGGGGCCTAGGGGTGGAGCTTGGACGCCGAGCTCTCCGCCAGACCATGAACCGATGCCCCCGCAGGTGCCGGAGCCCGCTGGGGCAGGCAGCGCGATCCCTCTACCAGCTGGTGACTGGGTCGCTGTCCCCAGGTATGAGGAAGGGAAGGGAGGGGCAGGATCCTTCAAAAAGTGAGCGAAGTGGGTTAGGAGCTCCGCAGAGGTAGGGAGGGAAGGGCCCCTCAAATAGATGGAGGGAGCAACATCCCTCCAAGGAAAGGGCTTCCAAGACGAGATCCCGGACAGAAGCGGAGCAGGGGATGGGCCTCCTTACAGAGCAGGAGGAAGACAGCGCTCTTCAAAGAGGAAAGGAGAGGGGCATCAAGGTCCCTCACAATGGTGGAGGGGGCGGGGCTTCTCACTGAAGGCAGAGGAGGGGGCCTTAAGTGAGGGGCAGGGCGCCTCCCAGGGATGAAAGGAGGAGGCCTGCAGCAGAGCAGGGAAAAAGTTCAGTCCTTTCCTGCATTTCTTGGCTGAAGGGGTCTTAAGATGAAGGGTCAGTGTCCAGAAGGAAAAAACCCTGAGATGGGCCTAGACCAACATGAACTCAGCTAGCAAGTTCATACATGACATGGGACTGATAGACTTGTGTGGCTTAAGGATTGTATGTCTCTGTTTTCTCTCTCTCTGGGAGTGTGTATTAATGGGATTGTGCATTACTAAGTTGTGCATCACTGGGCTATGTATGGCTGAGTCTGTGTCTCCCTGAGGTTGTGATCACTGGGATTCTGTGACACTGAGACTGTGTGTACCTGGAGTTCTGTACTTTAGGATTGGGTTGAGGGTTCCTGAGTCTCTAAGTTGGTTGTGTAGCCTTCGTGAGGTTGTACCTTGGTGTGAAATTTGTGGAGTGTATGAGATGTGGATTGTGAGTATCCCATGGCACTGCTGAGGTGTATGCACATCTCCACTTGCATTTCCTTATGACTGCTTGGGCAGGGCCCATAGAACGCAACGTCTCCTCTGTACCTGACCTCAAACAGACCAAAACAACCTGGTCCTGTGGCATTCTGAGATCTGTCATTTTCTGGCGCTCTCCATGGGTATCCACTTGAGCCCCTGGAGTATAGATAGGGCCTGTGGCCTCTCCTTGCCATCTGTCCCCCAAAAGGAGGGTAGATGGATGGTCCTGAGCCAGAACCATACCTGGAAATCTTCTGGGGAGCATACAACCTCCAAGCCCCCTGCTTGGGCCTGTCTCCAGTGACAGATGGCTGGAGCCAGGCAGGGCCAGCTCTCAGTCATTGCAGGCATGACTTCCAGGACCCAAAATAGCCCCAATGTCTAGGGAGGTCATTAATCACTCGATGCAGCTGGGGGCTGCAGTGTCTTTGGCCTAGCTGGGAATGGTGTGGGTCTGGGGGACTGAGAGAAGGGCTTTGAGGTCTTCACTGGCTGGGTTAACAGTGGCGGTGGGGGGTGGGACAAAGCTAAACTGGGGAAGGTGGGACAGTTGCATAGAGTGGGTTCCCCCACAAGGCAGTGTTACTCACATTTGAACTGGGAGAGATAAATAAATAAATGATAGGAATATCTCTGTGGTAAGATTTGAGGGATCTGGGGAAGGCCCACCTCATGCCTCGAGATGGTTTTCCCTTGAGTTCCCACTCTGCCAAATTGCTTCCACAGAGATTTTACTTTGAGTGAAGAGCTAAATTCGTGGCACAGGGATGCTTGGGGAGGATGGATCTGGCAAGTTTCTCACTGAACCCGAAGACTTGAGAAGTCTCTGAGTGGGGAGAAGGGACAGCCTGGAAAAATAACTCATCCTTTCACTCCTGACAGACTCTGCCACAGGATGCCTGGCTGATTTAGGACCATGAGTCCTGGCAAGGCTGGGTCAAGGTCTCTGAGAGTTGAGAGTGGGAGTTAGGAAAAGGAGGGGCCAGGGCCAGGGCCAGGGCCAGGGCCAGGTCCAGGGCAACTGGCTGCAAGTTATCAGTAGCAGGGAGCAAGGAGGGGCTGTTGTGGGGCCCCTTTCCATTCAAATAGTCTGGCTTGGCATTCAAGGTTTCATGGAATTTGACCCTTTTTGATTTTATTACCCATAGCTCCCTTACCTAAACTAAGCTGTAGGCCCTAGGATTCCTTGACACCCCACACATATTGGAGAGACTGCCTGAGGGAGCTGACAGATCACTGTCTCTGGTTAAACAACTCATTATTATTATCATTATTATTATTATTGAGACAGAGTTTTGCTCTTTCAGTCAGACTGGAGTGAAGTAGCGTGATCTCAGTTCACTGCAACCTCCGCCTCCCAGGTTCAAGCAATTCTGCCTCAGCCTCCTGAGTAGCTGGGATTACAGGCAAGCGCCATCATGCCTGGCTAATTTTTGTATTTTTAGTAGAGACGGGGTTTCACCATGTGAGTCAGGCTGGTCTTGAACTCCTGACCTTGTGATCCACCCGCCTCACCCTCCCAAAGTGCTGGGATTATAGGCGTGAGCCACTGCACCCAGCCAAACTCATTCTTTATTAGCATGTCAGCTGTTATCTTGGAAAAAAAATCACTCTTTTTTCCCAAGATAAGCAGGGAGCTTATCTTGGCGGGGAGCTTCAATTCCTTCATCTGCAAAATGGGTATACTATCACTCACTCTGACCATGTCAGCTGTAAAAACAGGAATAATAGATCCTACCTCTCAGGTTTATTATGAGGACTAAGTGAGATACTACATGTAAAGTATCCAGGACACAAAATGTGCTGGATAAATATTATCTTTGTTTATTTGTTTATTTTGAGATGGGGTCCCACTTTGTCATCTAGGCTGAAGTACAGTGGCACAATCATGGCTCATTGCAGCCTCAAACTCCCCTCAGCCTCCCAGGTAGCTGGGACTATAGGTGTGTGCCACCATGCCAGGCTAATTTTTTTTTTTTTTTTTGGAGACAGAGTCTCGCTCTGTTGCTCAGGCTGGAGTGCAGTGGCGTGATCTCGGCTCACTGCAACCTCCACCTCCTGGGTTCAAGCAATTCTCCTGCCTCAGCCTCCCAAGTAGCTGGGATTACAGGTGTGTGCCACCACGCCCGGCTAATTTTTGTATTTTTAGTAGAGACAGGGTTTCACCATTTTGGCCAGGCTGGTCTCAAACTCCTGACCTTGTGATCCACCTGCCTCGACCTCCCAGAGTGCTGGGATTACAGGCATGAGCCACCTTGCCCGGCCCAGGCTAATTTTTTGTAGAGACAGAGTTTCGCCATGTTGCCCAGGCTGGTCTGGGACTCCTGATCCAACCTTTAGGGATTGGCAAGCAATCCCTAAATAGATTTTTTCCTAGGGGAAAGGAGTGGAACAGACCAAGCCTATTTGAGGCCAGACGCGGTGGCACACGCCTGGAATTCCAGCACTTTGGGATGCCGACGGAGGCAGATCACTTCAGGCCAGGAGTTCGAGACCAGCCTGGCCAGCATGACAAAACCCTACTTAAAAATATAAAAATCAGCTGGGCGTGGTGGTGCACGCCTGTAATCCCAGCTATTCGGTGGCTGAGGCACGAGAATCTCTAGCGCCACCGCACTTTAGCCTGGGTGATAGAACGAGACTCTGTCTCAAAAAAAAAAAAAAAAAAAAAAAGAGAAAAAAAGCCTGTGTGAAGCGTCATCTTCCCACCTCTTCCCTGGATAGGGCAGGTCGGGGAGAAGGAAGGTGTATGGTACTGTGTGAGGTTGGACGCGTGCCCCCCGGTGGTGGCTGTATAGAACTGCAGATCAGCCAACCTCGACTGGGGCCTTAGGGACTGGCCCCCACCCCACAAATTGGGCTGAGACACAGTCATCCCAGAGCTGGACAAGAGGGAGGGCTCCTTCTGGGGCCAATCCCCCTAAATTGGGCCTCCTGGCTGGGCCAGCTTTCTAAGAAGGGAGCCAGTGTAGTGTGGTGGTTTAGAGTGAAGGCTGAGTCAGACTGGGTTAAAATTGAAGCTCTGATCTTGAAGATTTGCTTAACTTCTCTTTGACTTAGTTTCACCACCTGTAATATGAGGATAATAGTATGCCTTCATAGGCTTATTGTGAAAATTCGGTGTTACAACACCTGTAAGCACATAGCGCATTATCTAGTACATAGTGAATGCTCAGTCACCGTTAGCCAGCAGCGGTAGTAATGGTGTTACTAACCCAGAGGCCCTAGTCTTGTGGCTCATTGGCTCTGTAGGCCTCTCCCCAACCCTTTACACACACAAACACCCCACCAAGAAGAAGCAGGGAAGAGGAGGGAGGGACTCCGGGGATGCTGGCTGGGAGGGGTGGCTCCCTTAGAGGGTTCAGATTTCCCTCCTACAGCAGCTGGGCTTCTCCATCAGCTCAATAACAGTTCCTAAGGAGCAGGCAGGGCTTTGGCATCTCCCGGATGAGGTCCCAGCCACATACGGAGCCAGCACAGTCCCCCCTCCTCTCCCAAGAAGCTTGGGTTTCTTGACCCCAAAGGCAGCTGCAGTAAGTCCCCTCCCCAGAGGGTCCTGATGGGGTTAAGTGGCCTTTTTCTGCCTAGGCTACTACTGTATCTTATCCCCCCTCCCTTGGGCCTCAGTTTCACTGCCTGTGGCCTGTGGGAAGAGAGTGCTTCCCTCCTCACAGTCTCCATGGCAACCAAATCGATATTGGTGATATCCTCCTAGCAGGAGAGGTCACTGCCTTCTCTGCCATTATTCTCATACAATTCCATGCCAATACAATGACAAAACAGTAGACCCACCCTCCAAATTATACAACACATCCATACCTAACAAACTTCAGACCCACATCCTACAACCCTACTAAAACACAGGAACCTCACTCCCCATGCACACTCACAAATACTTCAACACACTCCTACACATGCAGACCATAGACACCCAGCTCACATACCCATATACGCAAGAGTCAAAATGCATAACCATACGCCAAACACACACCTCTGTGACAGGTGCACAGTCACGTGTAAGCACACAAAGACACACATAAGAGGAGACATATGCACTGCCATACTGACAAACACAGGAATATACACACAGGAAAACACCTGGCCACCACAACATATTCTGACCCATGCATCTGATTACTTATACATGTGCAGATGGTGGTTTCTCATGCACATACACCCTGCCCTTCCCTGCCTTCTCCCTAAGCTCAGCTCCTCCCTCTGCCCCCTCCCTTTGGCACAGAGTAGCCACAGGATGTCTAGGGGGAGCACTTCTCAGGGACAGAGGCGGGTCACTGCTCCCTCCCTCCTCTGGCCCATATCTTGGCCAAAGGTTCCCAAGGAGGTGCCAGTCCAAAGGCTGAGGTGGCCCTGCGAAGAGGAAGAGGCGGCGGCTGTGGTTGGGAGGCTTGTGGGGCAGAGGCGGGGTGATGGGGGAGAGGAAGGAGATCCTGGGAGGGAGAGTGGGAGGGAGGCTGCAGGCAGTCCTACTCAGGCTGGGGAGTCTGAGGGGGAGGTGGTGTGAGGCGGCGAACCGGCGTATCTGAACCTGGGCCCTGTAGGGGCCATGCCCCAGGCCCACCATGAACCTGGAAGGGCTGGAGATGGTTGCTGTGCTCGTGGTCCTCGCTCTGTTTGTCAAGGTCCTGGAGCAGTTTGGCCTCTTTGAGCCTGTCTCCTTGGAAGGTAATCCAGGTGTCCTGGCATGTCTGAGCTGCTGGCTGGTGGGGCAGCTGCCCCACAGCACTAGGGAGGGTGTTTGTCTGTCTTCATGACTGGGGCAGGGATGAGCAGGTGAGTGATGGGACAGGGATCTGGGAGGTGAGTAGGGGTGCTTGGGGGATACAACATCTGGGAGGGGTGAAGAGGAGGCCTCAAGGAGTAGATATGGAGGGAGGAGGGAATCTGGGGGACAAGGTGTCAGGAGGTGATGAGGGGTGCAGTGTGGGAGGACTGGGGTGTGGAGATGTGGAGGTGAGGGGATTCTGGGCGATACCAGGAGGGGTCTGGAGATAGGGAAGGAGTGTCTAGAGTAGAGGAGGGAGGTTCTAGGGATCCTGAGATAACAACGGATTTCTGGGGGGTCCTTTTTGGAGTCAGGGGCCCACCACGGTGCCTGTGCATCCTCTCCACACCTCCATCCGTGCAGTGTAGCTTATGGGGTGTGTGGGCTCAGTGTGTGAGAGACACAGGGTGTGACTTTGTGTTCCTGTATGTGAGAGAGTACAAAGTGTGTAACTGTGAGCCTGTGTATGGGACAGGGATATGACTGTATGTGTGAGAGTGACAGGGCATGTGGCTTTGTGAGAAGGTGGATGTGGCCAGGCCTGAGTGGCACAGTATGTAGCTGAGCCTCTTTGGGTATCAGGTTGTGCATGTGGCTGTTTCCAGAATTTCCTGAGGATATACCAGCTCCATACCCAAGGCTTGGGAGGAGGTGGGTTCTGGAGGGAAGAGTGTGAACATTGTGAAGGAGACATTTATAGCCCAGCTATGATTGGGGATGAGGAGTGGATCAGATCAGGGACCCTGCTTCCCAAGTCCCCTTGCCTCTCCAAGCTCCTATCAGGATCCGAGTGCAGAGTGATCTCCAGGGCCTAGACATTGGGAGTAGAAAATCAACTCCCCTCCCCAGCCCACCCCAAAGTCAGTAGGGAGAGTAATATTGGGGTGGAGTGGGGAGCACTTCTGCCTCCCCCTTGGGAGTTTTGACCTCTCCCTCCTCTTCACGGCTAGAACTGTGTAACTCCGTAGCATGGCTGTTCCCCAGTACCACCAGGGACAGGAAGACAGACTAGAACCATGATGGAGGACTGCAGGGTAGATACCTGGAAGAACTGGAAAAATATGAAGGAAACTGGGAACAAGAGGAAGGTGCATGAATTGCCTGCTCTAGGGTTCAGTAAGAGCAGAAAACTCCTAGCTCACCCTCCATCCTCTGCTGCGTTTATTGGGGTGGAGTGGGGAACAGGGAGTTGGACCTAGATAAACTGGGACAGCTGGGCTGAGCTTGTTCTCATTCAATCTGGAAAAGGTGAAGTTGATTGAGCTCTAACTTGCCATTCCTTTTAGATGGGAAAGGGGGAAGAGAGGGCATCTGGAAATCCCAGGAGTCTTGGGCTGAAGGCAGCCATTCTGTTCTCACCTTTAGAGGAGACAGAGGCTTAGAAGCAGGTAGGGGGCTGGGGTGGGGGGCAGGAGAGCCACCCCCGAGTCGGGCAACTACACCATTGGAGGCCCCAGGCGCAATCCAGCTTTGGGAAACTAGAGTTCAGGCTAATGGAGCCCTGGGCCAGAGGCCAGGAATGCCATTGATCCCCCTGCCTGGCCCACTGCCTCCCTCCCACCTCTCCATGGCTCCTGGGGTGGGAGGGAGGTAAGGATGTGTTGAAGGAGAGGAGGTGGTTACTCACCCAGTCACCTCCTGAGAACAGGGCCTGATCTGGAGGGTGAAGCCTGGATTGGGAGGGTGGGGTATATGGAGGGGGAGTAACCTTTAACTAAAGGAAGTTGGACCCCTCCAGGAATGGACTGAGGCCAACTTTAGCCACTGTGTCAGATCCAGTGGGATCTGATCCAGGAATCTGGATGCAGTGCAGCTGGGAGACAGACACACACACACACACACACACACACACACACACACACAGAGTAACACTGAGGGTCCTCTGGGGGTGCAATTAGAGCTGTACAGCATGTGCAGAAATAAGAGAGAAGAGGGGAAGGGGAGCCATGATCAGTGGGCCATGGATAGCCCCACAATACACCAGAATACTCCCCTCCAAGATCTCTTATTGCCACAAAGTTTACTATTATTTCACCCTCAAAGAGCAAGCCATACTGGAAGAGACTGTGAAGGGGCCACAATTTAGGGTAGATGAGTTAGCTGATGAGGAACCCTGCCCTTTGGCAGAAAGATTCTGGACGCCTTGGAATGAGGAGGGGTTACAGGAAAGAAAAGTGGGTGTACCCAGGAAAAATGAAGCCTCTGTGGGTGAGGTATTGAGGTACAGCCTTAGATATCTGGGTGCCATGGGGACCCAGGTCACAGTATGATATGGATATGTGTCACGACAACCTTGATATGTCTCATAATGTTATAAGGTCACAATGTCATAGTGTTCTTTGTAGACTCACATGTCATGATGTCCCAGAGGCATTGTGTGTTCTTGTGTGGTTTGATCATGCTGTATGTGAGATGGCCTATATGGGTCTCCATGTGTGTGCATCCTGTTTTACTTAGGTCACATTTGTATATGTTTGTGTTAAGGAGTTAGCAGGTCATTGTGTGTGTGTGTGTGTGTGAGCATGCATATTACGCCATCAGGTGTGAGTTACTGGATATCAAGCTGTCACTGGCACCCATCACTGTGATGTATTGTTCTACATGTCACTATACACGCCTGTCACTGTAGGTGTGTGTATGAGAGAGGTGTTCTTACCCAGGCAATCCTTGGGTTGGACATCATCCTGAGAGGTCCAGCCATGGCACTTGAGCCAAGGGTACTAGGTCAGCAAAGACACTGAGGCCACTGCCACCTCATCCTTGCCGCCTCGCTGTCACCGGCCACGTCCCATTAAACCAAGTGCCTGAGCCTCACCTCTATGGACTCACTGGGCTCCCCTAACCCGATTCCAACCACCCTTGCCATTCCTTTCCTCCCCTTAATTCCTCCCCCAGCCCGGTCCCCAGATGGGGTTGATTTGTGACTGGCGGGGAGGGGACAGGAAACAGAGGGACAATGGGAGTTAATGTGCCTTCCTGGGGTCTTCTCTCTTCCCAGGCCACCCTCCAGGGCCCACTAAAAAAGCGCTGAAGCAGCGATTCCTCAAGCTGCTGCCGTGCTGCGGGCCCCAAGCCCTGCCCTCAGTCAGTGAAAGCAAGTGCCTCTCATGTGCTTCCGGGGGCGGGGCCCGATGTGTGCGTGCGTGTGTGTGCATGAGTGTGTGCGCGTGTGCCCCAGGCCTGCGTGTGTGCGCATGCTCCAGGCCTGCATGTGTGGGGGGGCGTGCCCCAGGCCTGCGTGTGTGGGGGTGGGGCCTGCCCCAGGCCTGTGCGTGTGTATGTGTGTGCATGTGCGCGCGAGCGTGCCCCAGGCCGGCGTGTGTGTGTGGGGGGGCGTGCCCTACCCCTTCTTGTGTGTGGAGGGCGTGCCCCAGGCCCGCGTATGTGTGTGTGTGTGTGTGTGTGTGTGTATGGGGAGGCGTGCCGCACGCCTGCGTGTGGGGGAGGGGCGTGCCCCAGGCCTGCGTGCGTGCGTGTGTGTGTGTGTGTGTGTGTGTGGGCGTGACCAGCGTGGCGAGGGCGGGTGCTGGCAAGGCTGGAGCATAAGGGGGCGTGGCTACTGTGTGCGTGTGCGGCTGAAGCCAGCGTGTGTGGGCGTGGTCAGTTGGGAGCGGGTGTGTGTCACCGCTCCCGCAAAACTGTGGGACCCGAGAGTGTGGATGTGACCATTGTGACTGGGCTGAGGCCTGAGCCTGTGTAGCTGTGGCGGCCTGTGTAGACCAGGCGGCCGTGAGGGTCTGTATGTGGCTTAGCTAGGTTAGTGTCTTCAACTCCGTGCGGCCGCCCCCTTCCCCACCGTGTTTTGGACCCCTGATGTGTGTTGCCTATGCCCCGACAGGATGGTGACAGGTGTAGAGGATGGCGCCTGCCCTCCTCCAGACGCCAGGGTATTTGGGTTTTCTGTGCCAGCCTGGTCCCCTGCTGAGTGATCTCCAGTTGAGTGACCTCGCTTTGTCTCTAGGTCTCCATTTCCTCAGTTGGGCCTTGCCCACCTCATAGGATCATACTGCATTTTGCAAACCATAAAGGCCCGCTTTGTAGTTATTTGAGCATGCTGTTGTGTTGGACTTAGATGGGTCCCACACGGGGGTGGATTCGGAAAAGGACAGGCGTGAGTCCCGCAAGCTTGTGTGCATGGGGTCCGTTTCGTGTGTGTCTGTGCTGGTTGGGTGTGCCTTTGCACGGGCTGGTTTGTGAGGTTTGCTCTGAGTGTGAGGGGCCAGGTGTGTGTCTGCAGTTGGCCGGGTCTTCCGCTTTCTCGGTGACAGTTCGCTCCCTTCAGCATTAGCCGCCCCAGCCTCCCTCCGCCCCCACAGACCCCGCCTGCTGGACCCAGGTGACTTACGCTCCTGGTGGGGGCGGGGCGGGGCAGGGCGGCTTTGCCATCTTGGGGTGGGGGGCACTTGCCTGGGGGCTGGACGTTGGGGGCGGGGCAGGATTGAGATGGGGCCGGGGGTGGGGTCTGGATGGAGTTTGGCTGAGCTGGGCGGGGCATGGCTCAGGCATGGCTGGGATAGATGGGGCTGGGCGGGGCGAGGGGAGGGGTTGGGCGGGGCAAGGCTGGGGCTGGGCGGATCTGAGTTGGTCCCCGAAGGCCCGGAGCTCTGACCCTCAGACGCCCCCTCTTGAACGGGCTTTTCCCACTCCTCCCTTTCTAAAACGAAGATGCGGCTGGGGGCCTTCCCCTCCAACGAGGGATCGAGGGCCGCGGGGCGAGCACTGAGTCGGATCCCTGGCTCTGGGGCCAGGCCAGGCCTTGGCCCGCTGATAGACCTCGAAGATGGCCATCATCTTTTCTCCTTACCTCAGTGTCCTTGGCTCGGGGCCCAGGGAACTGGCAGCCTGGTCTCCGGCATCGGATGGGACCGGGGGGCGGGGAGGGGGTGAATGGGGCAGTGATTTGAAGAGGGGTCGCGGAGGCTGGGCCTGAGGCGCGGCTGTCCTCACCGCTCCCGCAGACAGCGTGGACGATGAATTTGAATTGTCCACCGTGTGTCACCGGCCTGAGGGTCTGGAGCAGCTGCAGGAGCAAACCAAATTCACGCGCAAGGAGTTGCAGGTCCTGTACCGGGGCTTCAAGAACGTGAGTGCAAGGCGAGGCCAAACTCAGCGAGGGTGGGACAGGAGGACCCAAGCCGGTCCACAGCTTCCCAGAAAGCATGGCTTGGATGCTTGAGGTGCGGGCGGAAGGGAGGCAAGGCCCTGAGACTGAACTTCTAGCTGGAGGTTCTGGGGCGGGGCCAGAACGGAAGTGGCGCCTGTAGACTGTCAGTTTCGTTCCATGTTTTTTATTTGTGCACTGGGAAAGAAGTCTTCCCTCCCATCACATGAGCCACGTGGTGAGTCCTCTGGAGGCTGGAAGATTATCCCCCTCCCTGGGAGTCTTGGGCCATGGAGGGTGGGGGCGGTGAACGGAAGGGGATTTTGTCTCTGCCCTCAGCCTGGTGCCCTCTCCTTCCAGGAATGTCCCAGCGGAATTGTCAATGAGGAGAACTTCAAGCAGATTTACTCCCAGTTCTTTCCTCAAGGAGGTGAGGGGACAAGGCCCAAGGGGAAGCAGTTGTCCTTCTCTAGGCTGAGGGAGGGAGGGATTCTGGAGGAGCTGGGAATGCCAAGGTGATGGGGGGTATGGGGAGCTCCTTAGAGGGAGGAAGTCCTCTCCTGTGTGGAAGCCAACTTCTCCACACTCACCCTGCAGACTCCAGCACCTATGCCACTTTTCTCTTCAATGCCTTTGACACCAACCATGATGGCTCGGTCAGTTTTGAGGTGAGCTGGGCGAGGTGGGCCAGGGAAGCCTGTTTCCTGGAGTTCAGGGCCAGGATCTCCAGGCCAAACCCAGAGAAGGAGTTGGGTGAAGAGTACCCGAGGACACAGCTCCCTCCTGCCTCCTTCCCAGGACTTTGTGGCTGGTTTGTCCGTGATTCTTCGGGGAACTGTAGATGACAGGCTTAATTGGGCCTTCAACCTGTATGACCTTAACAAGGACGGCTGCATCACCAAGGAGGTGCAGGGCAACTGAAGGGCTGGGGGTCTGTGGCGGTGATGGGGGTGGCGTCCAGAGGGTGATGGGAGGGAAATATGACCCACATATGCCCACAAGCAAGGGATCAAGGGAGGCTGGAGGCTCTGAGGAAGGATCCTCTTCTCTCTTGGCCTAACAGGAAATGCTTGACATCATGAAGTCCATCTATGACATGATGGGCAAGTACACGTACCCTGCACTCCGGGAGGAGGCCCCAAGGGAACACGTGGAGAGCTTCTTCCAGGTACTTGGGAGTGGGTAGGCTGGAGGGCCCTGGAGTGAAGGGAAGGAGGCCAAGAACCAGCAGGGAACTCACCTGACTTCTGTCTGCCTCTCTCTTGCCATCCCTCCTGTTCTCCCTGCCTGACCACCTTCTTGCAGAAGATGGACAGAAACAAGGATGGTGTGGTGACCATTGAGGAATTCATTGAGTCTTGTCAAAAGGTACAGCTCCCTGCCCTCTACATTACCCTGACCTGGACTCAGGCCTGATTTAGTAATGCAGGGAAAAGCTTCTTTGGGCAGAATACCACCTTCCCACCTCACCCCCATATTTCAATCCTATTCCTTTGTGGGAGGCTTACCCCTTCCCTACCTCAGGTCTCTCTGGGCATCTCCTTCCTCTGTGCTTTTGAATGTCCCCGTCTGTGACTCAGTGTCCCTCTCCCTGTCTCTGATAAGCTCCTTCTCTTTCTCTCTCTTCAATCTGCCTCGCTCACATCATGGCCACAGGATGAGAACATCATGAGGTCCATGCAGCTCTTTGACAATGTCATCTAGCCCCCAGGAGAGGGGGTCAGTGTTTCCTGGGGGGACCATGCTCTAACCCTAGTCCAGGCAGACCTCACCCTTCTCTTCCCAGGTCTATCCTCATCCTAGGCCTCCCTGGGGGCTGGAGGGATCCAAGAGCTTGGGGATTCAGTAGTCCAGATCTCTGGAGCTGAAGGGGCCAGAGAGTGGGCAGAGTGCATCTCGGGGGGTGTTCCCAACTCCCACCAGCTCTCACCCCCTTCCTGCCTGACACCCAGTGTTGAGAGTGCCCCTCCTGTAGGAATTGAGCGGTTCCCCACCTCCTACCCCTACTCTAGAAACACACTAGACAGATGTCTCCTGCTATGGTGCTTCCCCCATCCCTGATCTCATAAACATTTCCCCTAAGACTCCCCTCTCAGAGAGAATGCTCCATTCTTGGCACTGGCTGGCTTCTCAGACCAGCCATTGAGAGCCCTGTGGGAGGGGGACAAGAATGTATTGGGAGAAATCTTGGGCCTGAGTCAATGGATAGGTCCTAGGAGGTGGCTGGGGTTGAGAATAGAAGGGCCTGGACAGATTATGATTGCTCAGGCATACCAGGTTATAGCTCCAAGTTCCACAGGTCTGCTACCACAGGCCATCAAAATATAAGTTTCCAGGCTTTGCAGAAGACCTTGTCTCCTTAGAAATGCCCCAGAAATTTTCCACACCCTCCTCGGTATCCATGGAGAGCCTGGGGCCAGATATCTGGCTCATCTCTGGCATTGCTTCCTCTCCTTCCTTCCTGCATGTGTTGGTGGTGGTTGTGGTGGGGGAATGTGGATGGGGGATGTCCTGGCTGATGCCTGCCAAAATTTCATCCCACCCTCCTTGCTTATCGTCCCTGTTTTGAGGGCTATGACTTGAGTTTTTGTTTCCCATGTTCTCTATAGACTTGGGACCTTCCTGAACTTGGGGCCTATCACTCCCCACAGTGGATGCCTTAGAAGGGAGAGGGAAGGAGGGAGGCAGGCATAGCATCTGAACCCAGTGTGGGGGCATTCACTAGAATCTTCAATCAACCTGGGCTCTCCCCACGCCCCCCAGATAACCTCCTCAGTTCCCTAGGGTCTCTTCTTGCTTGACTCAATCTACCCAGAGATGCCCCTTAGCACACCTAGAGGGCAGGGACCATAGGACCCAGGTTCCAACCCCATTGTCAGCACCCCAGCCATGCGGCCACCCCTTAGCACACCTGCTCGTCCCATTCAGCTTACCCTCCCAGTCGGCCAGAATCTGAGGGGAGGGCCCCCAGAGAGCCCCCTTCCCCATCAGAAGACTGTTGACTGCTTTGCATTTTGGGCTCTTCTATATATTTTGTAAAATAAGAAATATACCAGATCTAATAAAACACAATGGCTATGCACAGGCTGCCGTCTCTGCCTTTTGTCCCTCCCACCTACAAATACTACACAACCCCTAACGAATGCACCTGCAGCCTTTTAGATCCCCAAGAAAGTGGCTTTCTTTTCCATAGTTGGCCATACCTTGGCATGAGACTGAGACACAGGCTCTGGAATGGTTGGAAACCCACCCAACCTCAGGCCCCCACATGAATCTCCCTCCCACACAGCCTGAGAGGAGACAAGGAAGGAAGGACAGGACACTGATGTCCCGAAGACTGTGCCAAGCAAGCTGTTTTTTAGCTGACATTCTTACAAATTGAATCACAGACTTCTAATTTACAGACTTTTTAGTTAATCTCAAAGTGCTTTCTTTTGAGGGGCCTCCCTTTAGTTTCTTTCTTTTTTTTTTCTGAGACAGAGTGTCTCTCTTTCGCCCAGGCTGGAGTGCAGTGGCGTGATCTTGGCTTTACTGCAGCCTCCGCTTCCTGGGTTCAAGCAATTCTCCTGCGTCAGCTTCCCGAATAGCTGGGATTAAAGGCGTGCACTGCCATGCCCGGCTAATTTTTGTATTTTTAGTAGAGACAGGGTTTCGCCATGATGGCCAGGCTGGTCTCAAACTCCTGACCTCATGTGATCTGCCTGCCTAAGCCTCCCGAAGTGTTGGTTACAGGCGTGAGCCACCATGCACAGACCCTCCCTTTAGTTTCTAATGAAAGTTCCTTTGTGTCAACATTCCAACCTTGCCTCCAGTATAGATAAATATTTTTTGTGTCCATACCCCAGCCAGGAATGATGGGGGAATGAGATGGAGTGGACCCAGCGCAGGTCACCATGAGGCAGATGGCACAAAGGATGACATGGACTTTCTGTGTGTTCCCACCCTTTCTTTGTTCTGCTCCTGCAGAGGGACCCACCAATGGTTGGTTCCTCTCATCCTTTCTCTGGGTCACCATTATGGGTGACTAAGCTTCACCATCCATAGGAGGAGTATCAGGCCTTATCCTTCCTCATGATGAAGTCAAGGGGAGAGATATGTTGTCCAAAAAGCAAAAACTCACTTTTAGCATCCATTGTTTTATCATCTGTGTTCCCTGCTTATATCATCAAAGAACCATCTGCTCCTTGGGCCCTTGGGTTTCTTTGAGTCATCAGCATAAAGATCTGATAAAAGCTGTGGGCCCACTATCCAGAAGAAAAAAAAAGGCAAGAATTCCCATGCATTTTTGTATCCCTGAAGCTCATCTATGGGTCCTAAGTTAAGAACCTGTGATCTAGAGTGAGTGCAGCGGCTCATGCCTGTAATCCCAGCACTTTGGGAGGCTGAGGTGGGTGGATCACTTGAGGTCAGGAGTTCAAGACCAGTTTGGCCAACATAGTGAAACCTCGTCTCTATTAAAAATGCAAAATTAGCTGGGCATGGTGGCGCATACGTGTAATCCCAGCTACTTGGGAGGCTGAGGCCAGAGAATCGCCTGAACCTGGGAAGCGGAGGTTGCAGTGAGCCGAGATGGCACCACTGCACTCCACCCTGGGCAACAGAGTGAGACTCTGTCTCAAAAAAAAAAGAACATGTGATCTAGTCTAACCCTCCATTTCATAGAAGAAGCAGGCTCAGAGAAGGGAGACTTGCTCAAGGTCACTCAGTGAGTTTGTAGCAGGACTGAGGCTAGACTCAATCCCTCAAGTCTGTCAACAGTGGCCTTTGGGCACAGTAAAGAGTTGTATGTGGGCCGGGCGCAGTGGCTCACACCTGTAATGCCAGCACTTTGGGAGGCTGAGGTGGGCAGATCACAAGGTCAGGAGATTGAGACCATCCTGGATAACACAGTGAAACCCTGTCTCTACTAAAAATACAAAAAATTAGCCGGGCATGGTGGCAGGCGCCTGTAGTCCCAGCTACTCGGGAGGCTGAGGCAGGAGAATGGCGTGAACCCAGGAGGCGGAGCTTGCAGTGAGCCGAGATCGTGCCACTGCACTCCAGCCTGGGTGACAGAGCGAGACTCCATCTCAGAAAAAAAAAACCAAAGAGTTGTATGTGAAGAGTGGATGCTGTGCATGTTATGCATAATCCAAGCAAAGTGACACTATGACAGGCTCTCACGATGCCCTCTGCTTTTCCTTTATGGCACTTCTCAGTTTGTAACCATATACTTACTTGGGTAATTATATACTTGTCTTCTCCTATACACTGTAAGTTCCTGAGGGCTCCCTGAGTGCCTGGACTAGGGTTTTTTTCTTCACCATCTTATCCCTGGGGCCTGGCACACAATAATGGATGTAAGGACATCCATTATTCAGTAAATAATAATGGATGAAAGTACATGGTGAATGTGTGTATATAATTACATAGGTATGGAGACAGTTGTTTTTTCTTTTGAGACTGGGTCTCACAATCTCAGCTCACTGCAGCCTCCACCTCCCAGGCTCAGGTGATCCTCCCACCCCAGCCTCCCAAGTAGCTGGGACCACAGGTGCACACCACCACGCCTGGCTAATTTTTTGTATTTTTGGTAGAGACAGGGTTTCACCACATTGCTCAGGCTGGTCTCGAACTCCTGAGCTCAAGCAATTTGCCCACCTCAGCCTCCCAAAGTGCTGGGATTACAGGTGTGAGCCATCACGCCTTGCCCAGTTTCCATTTTCTAAGGTAGATTCAAGTTTAGTGGGATTGAAGCAGAGAACTGCTAGTAAGCTGAGAAGTGCCCCAGAGCCCAAGCCTACAGATGAGATCCGGAAAAAAAACAGTAGGTTGGCATTCAGATTGTCACCCAGGCTGGAGTGCAGTGGAGTGATCTCCATCACTACAACCTCCGCCTCCCGGGTTCAAGCGATTCCCCTGCCTCAGCCTTCGAGTAGCTGGGATTACAAGCACATGCTGCCATGCCTGGCTAATTTTTATATTTTTAGTAGAGACGGGGTTTCGCCATATTGGTCAGGCTGGTCTCGAACTCCTGACCTCAGGCGATCCACCCGCCTCAGCCTCCCAAAGTGCTGTGATTACAGGTGTGAGCCACTACGCCAGCCTCAGATTATTTCATCTTGGCCATTGGTTGGGTTCTGAGTGTTGTCAGCTGCTCCATCTCAAAATACTCTCCTTTCTTGCCTTCCAGTATTTCCTACGCTCCTGGTTTTCCTCGTGCCCTTCTGGCTACCCCTTGTCAGCCCTCCCTTATAGACTCATCCTTCTCAACTTGAATTTTAAATCTTAGGCCCCACAGCTCAGACCTAAGCCTCTTTTCCAAACCACCCCTAATCCCATGGCTTTAAACACCGTCGATATGCAGAGGCTCCTAAGTTTATATCCCCAGAACTCTCTCTTCTGAAATCCAAAACCTGTCTATCCAATTGCCCCCCGCTTTTTTTTTTTTTTTTTTTCCTGTCACCCAGGCTGGAGTGCAGTGGTACAATCACAGCTCACTGCACTCTCAAACTCCTGGGCTCCAGCGATCCTCCCACCTCAGCCTCCAGAGTAACTGGGACTACAAGTGTGTGCCACCCACACCCTGCTAATGTTTTAATTTTTTGTAGAGATGGGGTCTCACTATGTTGCCCAGGCTGCTCTTGAACTCCTGGGTTCAAGTGATCCTCCTCCAGTCTCAGCTTCCCAAAGTGCTGAGATTACAGGAATGAGCCACCGTTCCTAGTCCAATTGCCTATTTGATATATTAATGTGGACCTGTAATGGTTGAACTTAACATGTTCAAAATGGAGCTTAGATTCATGCCTTTCCAGTCTTTCCCATCTCAGTAAATGACACCAACATCCATCTAGTTGCTCAGGTCGAAATTTAGAAGTCTCCATTTCTTCCTCTCCTTCATTCTCCCTCCACCCCCATTTAATCAATCACCAGTTCCACCACCAAAGGTACACCACCTCTCTCTCTCTGATGCTGTTTCCTAGCCCAAGCCACTATTGCTACTCACCTAAATTACTCCTTCCTATTTGTCCATCTGAAGTAGCTCCTCCTTGATGCAGTTGGCAGGTTTCTTCCCTTAATAGCCCTTACCACAAACTGAGTTCCTATGTGTGTACTGAATTTGTTATTGTCTGGTTCTCCAAACAGAATGTAAAATCTGTGAGGGCAGGGCCCTATCTCATTCATTCCGCAAATATTCATCATAGGTCTACTAAGCACTGTTACTGTTGTAGGTGTTGGGGGTGGGTGGAGAGAGGTGTGGTATGGTGAGAAAGTGTATAGCAGTTATCTGGCAAGAACCACTCTTCAAATTTGAGGGACACAGAAATGGGGCAAACCTTCCCTATGAGACTGGACTGTGGAAAGTAGGAGAAATTGTGGCTGCTGACTTGCTGGCAGTGATTAAGGCAAAGAGGAAAATGTCATGAGACTAAGGACATCAGCCAGAATGACAGCCCCCAAATCTCCTGTCAACCTATAAGGAAGAAGCTGAGGCAAAATGAATACAAGTAGAGAGTTTATTATAAGCTTGAGGATTGCAACGAAAGAGCATAGATTCAAGTTGCCCTAAATAGACACTCTGATTAGCAGCAGTTACAAGTGGATTTTTATAGGGAAAGAAGAGGCAGTTCCTGAGTTATTTACCAAGAGTTTACATTAAAATAACATAAGCTATTGATTGGCTATACATTGTTAAACTATAGGGTGTGTGTTAGAGTGTCCAGTACAACATTATTAGGTTAATTTATAGCTACTTGTGGCAAGAGCAAGCAGTGTCAAGAGATGAATACATAGCTCAAAGGAGGGAGGCATAGGATGTGATTCTGTCATTTTATTTTCTTTCTTTTTTTTTTTTTTGAGACTGAGTCTCACTCTGTTGCCCTGGCTGGAGGGCAGTGGCACGATCTTGGCTCACTGTGACCTCTGCCTCCCAGGTTCAAGTGATTCTCCTGCCTCAGCCTCCCAAATAGCTGGGATTACAGGTGCGCACCACCATGCCCAGCTATTGTTTGTAGTTTTAGTAGAGACGGAGTTTCAACATGATGGCCAGGCTATTCTTGAACTCCTGACTTTCTGCCCGCCTTGGCCTCTCAAAGTGCTGGGATTACAGGCGTGAGCCACTGAGCCCGGCTGATTCTGTCATTTTAATGCCTCGCTGGGCCTATTTATTTATTTTTAATTTTTAAAGATTTATTTATTTTTTAATTTTTTTTTTTTTTAGAGGCAGGGTCTTGTTCTGTGGCTCAGGCTGGAGTGCAGTGGTGAGATCCTAGCACTACAGGTGCAAACCACTATGCCTGGCTTTTTTTTTTTTTTTTTTTTTTGAGATGGAGTTTAGCTTTTGTTGCCCAGGTTGGAGTGCAATGGCACGATCTCGGCTCACGCAACCCGGGTTCAAGTGATTCTCCTGCCTCAGCCTCCTGAGTAGCTGGGATTACAGGCATCTGCCACCATGCCCAGCTAATTTTGTATTTTTAGTAGAAACGGGGTTTCTCCATGTTGGTCAGGCTGGTCTCGAACTCCCGACCTCAGGTGATCCATCTGCCTCGGCCTCCCAAAGTGCTGGGATTACAGGCGTGAGCCACCACGCCCGGCCTATTTTTATTTTTTTTATAAAGACTGGGTCTGGCAATGTTGCCCAGGCTGGTTGCAAACACCAACACTGCGCCCAGCCATCTGGGCCTGATAATTTAAAAGGACTCTCATTCCTCAGATAAAAGTTCTTCTCGGCCAGGTGAGGTGGCACGTGTCTGTAATCCCAGCACTTTGGGAGGCTGAGACTGGAGGATCACCTGAGCCCAAGAGTTCGAGACCAGCTTGGGCAAGATGTTGAGACCCCCGTCTCTACCAAAAATGAACAAATTAAAAGAGTGTGGTGGCGGGCACTCGCCTATAGTCCCAGCTACTCGGGATGGCTAAGGTGGGAAGATCCCTTGAGAGCCCAGGAATTCGATACTTAAGCTATGATTGCACTAGCCTGTGTGGCAAAATGAGACCTCTTCTCTTACAAAAAAAAAAAATTGTGTTCTCAACCCCAACGGACCACAATATCCAGTAAAGCTGCTATGGCCCCTAACTCTCAGCACAGGAGGTCCCTTAAGAAAATGCTTGTCCCGCCGGGCGCGGTGGCTCACACCTGTAATCCCAGCACTTTGGGAGGCCGAGGCAGGTGGATCACCTGAGGTCAGGAGTTCAAGACTAGCCTAGTCAACGTGGCGAAACCCCGTCTCTATTAAAAACACAAAATTAGCCGGGTGTGGTGGCGGGTGCCTGTAATCTCAGCTACTCGAGAGGTTGAGGCAGGAGAATAGCCTGAGCCCAGGAGGTGGAGGCTGCAGTGAGCCGAGATTGCGCCACTGCGCTCCTGCGCTCCAGCCTGGGCGACAGAGTGAAACACCGTCTCAAAAAAAAAAAAAAAGTTTGCTCCTAACCCCCATCTCAACAATCCAGGACTGAAAAGAAGAGGGACCATGAAAGTCCCTGAAACTACAAGTTGGGCTACGGCTAAAGAAGGTAAATATCAGACTGAAGTGTAAGATGGACATTACTAAGTCTTAATCATCATTTCACGTTTATACCTCACAGGTTGAGACAGATTTCTCAAGCATCATAAATGTAAAGTGCATTAGGGTAGGTCTACAAGAGAGCTCTGAGAACATACAGCAAGGAGACCCAAACCCATCTAGGGCTCAGGGAAGGCTTCCCAAGGAAGCGATGCCCATGCCGAGGCCGAAGGGATCTCATGCCCCACTGCACACACCGCGCGCTCCCCATTCCCAAACAAGGCAGGCTTTTCATGCCTCCCTACCTTTGGACTCTGTTGTTCGTTCCACTTTCCTGGAGTGCTGTCTTCCCTCCCCTTCTGCTCAGTCAGGCTAACTTCACATCCTTTATAATCCAGCTGAAAAGTGAAGCCATGCCCACGGCCTCTCCCCAAAGGAGGAGTGAGTATCACCTGTTCTGAGCTCCGAAGTTCTTGGGGACACCTTGTGGGAACTGCGTGTGTGGTGGCTTGTCTCCACCACCGTACTGTGAGCTCATGGTGTTCTAGAGCCCAGCACGAGGCAAGCTCTATAGATGTCTCCTGAATGAAGGAATGAACGAATGATTACATTTTAAATGGGATTAGGGGAAAATGATTCAAGGCAGAGGGGTGAGCTGAGCTCCTTGGAATGGTGTCTTTACCGAACCAAGCCTGGGTTAGGCAGATGTAATGAGCCCACCTATTACAAGAATCTCCATAGAAAGTAGGTCAGTTCTTTCCTATCTCTTTAAGAACGAGAGGCCGCGGCTCCGCGCCTGCGCACTGAGAGAATAAACACCTTTTCACCTTCCCCCCTTCTCCCTATTGCCCCAACCGGCCGCAGCCTCCTCCCATATTCCCCTCCTTCGGGGCGGGTAATGGTCTGTCCCAGGGTGCCAGGCTTGTTTCGGAGGGTGGCAAGCAGAAATGGTACATTCCACTGCCTTCATTACCTTCTGCTTTTCGCGTCTCCTGTTCTATTTCCCCCTACCTAAAGAAGCTTAATAGGCTAGCCCCAAAGAAGGCGGGGGAGCCGGGCGGAGGGGACCGGTCTGAGCCGGTCTGCAGCGCAAGCGCAGTGCGGATAAACAGGAAGCGGGCGGTGGAGGCAGCAGCAGAGGCAGAGCTCGGGGCTTGGAGGGGAAACAGCGAAAGACCTAAGATTATCGGGAGGGCAGCAGAGGCAGAGAACGAGGACAGGACCCTTGGCCGTCTTCTTCCAGGGAACGAGAGGTCACAGCCTCGCTCTCTCCTTAGGCTTCTGGCGCCCCAGCTTAAAGCTGAGGCTGCGGCTGACAAAGGGCTCGCGCCGGTGCCGCCGCCCTTCTCATCCGGGCATTCGGGTCCCTGCGGAGAGGGAGGGGGAAGGGCAGAGGGGGAGGGGAAGGAGCCGGAGGGGCGCACACTTGGAGCTGAAGCCCTCTCCAGGGCTCCGGGCCGGTGGCCCAACGGACGGAGGTCGAGGAGGACCCGCAGAGGTGGCGGCTGCCGGGGGCAGGAGGATGGTGCAGAAGGAGAGTCAAGCGACGTTGGAGGAGCGGGAGAGCGAGCTCAGCTCCAACCCTGCCGCCTCTGCGGGGGCATCGCTGGAGCCGCCGGCAGCTCCGGCACCCGGAGAAGACAACCCCGCCGGGGCTGGGGGAGCGGCGGTGGCCGGGGCTGCAGGAGGGGCTCGGCGGTTCCTGTGCGGTGTGGTGGAAGGTGAGCGCCCTCCTTCCCTCCCCGCTTTGGCACTAACACGTTCTGTCCTCGGGAGGAGGGTGGTGGCGGGGATTTTGGAGACTCTAAAAGGCCGGAAAGCCTCTGGGTCTGAAATGTGGCCCTCCTAAAGCGAGGGGAGAGACGAGATGTTGGGCGAATCTCCTTGCACGTCCTAAGACGGCGTCGAATTCCCCCCTGGCCACTCACAAGTCTGACCCCACCCGTCTTGGGCTTGGAGCCAGGCCACCTCCTAAGGAGGCGGTGGTTAAGAGCCTGGTTCTGTTAGCCTCTGAGTTCTACTTCTTTGTACCTTGGGATCTTATTCCCTAGGGTTGTCTGCGTTCCAGTGAAAAAATATGTGTAGTGCTTCTGTCACCACCCTTTGTGGAAAATCGGCCCACACTGACGTGCTTGTACTTCTGGAGTGAAGAGAAGCACGTTTGGCCTATAGTATTTCAAGTTCCACTTGGCTTGGAATATTTTTGTTGCTTCCCCCCACCCCCGCAAAGATTCATTTGCAACTTAGAAAATTGCCCTCTTTCCCAGCTACTGTACTTTGCTCTCGAGGGATGAAGCTTTGGCTTTAATCACAGATTCTCAAAGTATCTGAGATGCGTAATTTGAATTTAGTGACCGCAGAAGCGGCTTTAAAAATGCCCTTCTCGCCTTTTTTCCCATTTACAGTCGAAAAGAACGATGGACTTTTTGGTAGTGAGGGAAAATTACCAGATGCTTGTTTCAGTTTCTGGATGAGAATGGACAGATAGTCCACCTTGCAGCTCTATAGAGGCACGAATCGGTTACATTATTAGTCTTTCCGCAGTTACAGCATATATTTGAATTTTCTGAAGTATTTTGGCCGATTCAGAGTTTCCTAGATGTCTGTTTTATATCTCTCTCGTATGTAATGGCGTGGATAAGGGTAAAAAATATATATATTTAAAAAACCAAAAAGGTATGGAAAAAGGATTGCTCTCGACGTTGAGAACATCAGCTTTTCTATTTTTTTTCACCGCATAAATTAGAGTATTCTTTCGAAAAATGGGTGGTGGTTATGGTACAGACCATAACAGGCTACTTTGCTGCTACAGTAAGGCATGAAAGAGTTCAGCGAAGTTAACTGTCTTGCAGAATTTGGGGGATTACAGAATGGAAAACTGCTATATAGTATTCATCAAAAATGATTGCATTGTGTGACTTATATCGTTGTATTTATTGGCTTGAGTGCAGGGAGATTTTAGAAAAAGAATCTGGTTTTTGTTATCAAAGATCTTGGAGTGGGGATGAGAGAGTGCTGGGAAATTTCGGAGCTAGACTGGAATGAGTCTAAGGAAACTTGCCAGTCCATTATACCTTCAGTTATAAAAGGAGAAAACTCATTTGGTTTAACATTAAAAGGCGATTCTTCCTATTTAAAGAACAGAGTTGTCTGCCATTCTCTCGTTTATTCCTCCTCCCTCCCGTGCCCTTGTATATTTTCTTAGTGACTGAGCACCTGAGCCAGCACTGATTTTTTGTGTGTTTTGTTGTTTTTGTTTTGGGAGACGGAGTCTCGCTCTGTCGCCCAGGCTGGAGTGCAGTGGCGTGATCGCGGCTCACTGCAACCTCCGCCTCCCGGGTTCAAGCAATTCTCCTCCCTCACCCTCCCAAGTAGCTGGGACTGCAGACGCGGGCCCGGCTAATTTTTTGTATTTTAGTAGAAACGGGTTTCACCGTGTTGCCCAGGCAGGTTTCCACCTACGGAGCTCAGGCAGTCCGCCCGCCTCGGTCTTCCAAAGTGCTAAGATTACAGGCGTGAACTACCGCGCCTGGCTTTTTTTTTTTTTTTTTTTTTTTCTCTTTTTGATACCTCTTGGTTGGCACCAGCCGTAAAATGAATGAGCATAGAAATACTATAGTTACTGCTAGGATTTCTTTTTTGTTTCCTTTCCATCACAAAACTTTCTTGGTTTTTAACTTACATTAACAGCATTGCTTCCTCTTTGTGGTGCCAGTCAACCGAAACCATGAACCTGACTCTCAAAAGAGCCAAGGTAGGGTTTCTAAAGATTAAAATGTTTAATTAAGCTAGACATTTGAAAAGTCTTTTTTATATTGGAGCAACTCTGAAAGGATGTTTAATGCCTACTCCTTAAAAAAAAAATGATAATGCTAAGTGCCGTAGGGATGCTAAAGACTTGTATAGGTCTGCCTGATCAAGAATATTTTATATTGGCCGGGCGCGGTGGCTCACGCCTGTAATCCCAGCACTTTGGGAGGCCGAGGCGGGCGGATCATGAGGTCAGGAGATCGAGACTAGCCTGGCCAACATGGCGAAACCTTGTCTCTACTAAAAATAGAAAAAATTAGCCGGGCGTGGTGGCGGGCTCCTGTAATCCCAACTACTCGGGAAGCTGAGACAGGAGAATCGCTTGAACCCGGGAGTTGGAGGCGTAGATTGCATTGAGCCGAGATAGTGCCACTGCACTCCAGCCTGGGCGACAGAGTGAGATTCCGCCTGAGAAAAAAAAAAAAAGAATATTTTGTATCACTTGTGAGAGGCTAACATTAGATTGTCCAGATGAAAGTGCTACAGTTATATACATTGGTTTGTAATGAATTTAAATTTGGTCTGTCATTGTCCTTTTTGTGGTGCAGAGGAGTCATTCTGCCTAGAGATTGGAGCTAAAATACATTGCAGAAATTTGTTTTAGACTAGTCTCTTATGTAGATTGTGTGGGTTTATGTAGAACATTTTGTGTTCAGAATGCTTTTATTAACCTTCTTCATGGTACTCTTGAGAGGCTGTCCTTATCTCTTACTGATGATTAGACTGAGACAAGTGGAAAGTAAAGGTTAGACAAGATGTAAAGTGTGTGGTTTGAGCTGTGATGAGCACACTAGGGAGTTCCAGATACCAGTTTGATGCTTATTCAACCATTTAGGTTATCGGTCTGCAAGTTTGTTTTCTGCAGTGTGTGCATAACTAGTGTTTTGTCCTCTTAGAGGATACTCTGGGGCAGGTCACATTCTTGAGTTTTCTTTGTTTATTCCTTTCCGTTTAGGACCAGAAGTAATATTCTTGAATTTTCATTTGTTCAGATCTTTGCTCTGTAATTAAGATTGCGTGAGAGTTTGTTGTTTGGGCCAGTTAGGCTGTTGAATTTCTTGGGAATGTGGTTTCAGGCATTTTTTGGTCCCTTTGATTATATCATTGTTTCTGGAACTTTTTTTGAGAGAGAGAGTTTTGCTCTGTCACCTAGGCTGGAATGCAATGGCGCGGATCTTGGCTCACTGCAACCTCCGCCTCCTGGATTCAAGCAGTTCTCCTGCCCTAGCCTCCCAAGTAACTGGAATTCCAGTCCTGGCCAGGAACTTTTTTTAAAAAAGAGGAGCACGATCATAAAATTAAGTCAGATTCTTTCCTAATCCTATCTCTGATTTGTTTTTAATTGCTTTACCTGTTTATCTCCACTCACCCTTTTGTTGTTGTTGTTTGAGATGGAGTCTTGCTCTGTAGCCCAGGCTGTAGTGCAGTGATGCAGTCTCGGCTCACTGCAAGTCCGTCTCCCAGGTTCAAGTGATTGTTGTTTCTCAGCCTCCCAAATAGCTGGGATTACAGGCATTTGCCACCATACCTGGCTAATTTTTGTATTTTTAGTAGAGACATGGTTTCACCATGTTGGCCAGGCTGGGTCTGGAACTCCTGACCTCAAGTGATCTACCTGCCTCAGCCTCCCAAAGTGCTGGGATTACGGCCGTGGGTCACCTCACCCGGCCTCCCCTCACCCTTTCTAAAGCAGTTTTACTATCATTCTAGGAAGTAATTGTTACTGTTGGCAGCTTGTATTACATTGCTGCCGTTCCCCATTATAAGATTGAGATCTCTTAAAAAATTGGAATTAAATATATTTGGACTTTATCAACAGTGGAAAGATGATAGATGTTTGTTTTAAAATAACTATCACCTAAGTAACTAATGTCATGGTAGAAAAAATAAAAAAATTTACCTAAGCAAAAATGGAATAAAAGTCACCTTGTAACGTCACCACCCAAAGATTAAAGGAACCTTAGTATTTTATTAAATATCCTTCCGATTTGGTGTATTTTATGCTTTTTACAAAATAGGATTGTATTGTATGTTTTGTAACTTGCTTTTCTCAATAAAGCTTACCACATTTTAAAACTGAATATAATTTCATTCTTACTTTGAATCTAGGATTTTATGGAAGACCTTGGGTTATGGAACAGAGAAAAGAACTCTTTAGAAGGTAAATCTTCATTATATGAAGGAGAGAGGAGAACCTTAAACTCTTAACATTTTCTTTTGTTTGAAGAAATACTAACAGTGAATAGCCCAGGTGCATTTTGATGGTTTCTCAATTGCAGCAGTTATTTTACCTTGGTCCCTTTTTTCTTCACCTAGGCCTTTGGTTTTCAAACTTTTCCTGGGGAGCTGAATAAGTTTTGGGCTTCACCTTACCCAGAGCTGTTGTGTTTTTTAAGAGTGTTTTATATGTTGGCATACATTGTAATACTTAATTTTTTTAAATTCCACTGATTACAAAAAGGTTAAAAGCTACTGTCATAGAATATTAGCTTTGTATGAGATGGAGATGCTCCAAGAAGAGGGAAATGGAGATTGACAGCCTATGAATGTTGCATGTTTATACATATGTAATTTTCTTTCTCCTTAAGGCTCCAGAAATGGGAATTAAATACATACTTGTATGCCCCAAAAGATGACTACAAACATAGGATGTTTTGGCGAGAGATGTATTCAGTGGAGGAAGCTGGTAATCTTTTTCTTTTTTATCCATAAATTCAAAATCTGTGAAGAAAACGGTTATATTTTAAATGTAGTTGTACAAGAATTTTATGACATATTTTATTTTTATTTTGTAGGTAGTTTCCTTTTCTTCTATCTGGTAACTATTCAGTTAGCTGAGATTGAAGGAGTGCTCTGCGCTAGCAAGGTCATGACCATATGTGTGATATCATGGGCGTGCTAGGCTGACTCCATCTGTTCTGTGGTCATAGATTGTGCTGCTTACTTCTGCCAGTGGATTAAACAGTGGGCCACTGGGCAAAGAAGTGCTGGAGCTGGGCTAGGCCCAGGGCAAGGCAAGTGAGGCACGTACCTTGGGTGCAAATTTTAAGGGACCCCCAAAAAGTAATCAAGATAAATAATATTTTATGCAATATTTTTTAAAAAACCAAAATTAATGCAGAAATTCATGATGTACACAATGCTAAAATTTTAGGTAAAGACAGGATCAGCACTACTGATTGTTCCTTTTGCTTCAGGCTCTAGTATGGCTTGGCCTTATCAGCAGTTACTGGTCCTTAAACCCTAGTCCAGGAAAGTGGGAAGCCATTAATAGGCTGTCTTTGGGTTTTGTTTTGTTTTGTTTTTTGAGACAGAGTCTTGCTCTGTCCCCCAGGCTGGAGTGCAGTGGTGCGATCTCGGCTAACTGCAAACCTCGCCCTCCCGAGTTCAAGAGATTCTGCTGCCTCAGCCTCCCAAAGTGCTGGGATTACAGGCTTGAGCTCCTGTGCCCGGCCGGCCTGCTATGGGTATACTTAACGTTGAGTTGGTTACATAAAATTGATAAAAAGTAGTATAGCATTGAACCGCCAAATTAGAGAGGTGCTTTTCTTTGGGAACTTGTAAATGGTGAAACATTTTTGTACTTGAAATTAAATGGTATACGCATATAGCTAACAAGATATTTGGTTACAGAGCCCAGCCAAGGCACGGAAGGCTGAAAGTTTTCTTGAATTACAAAGAAGCAATTACAGCTTACCCCATCTCCATCTAGTGTTGTGGTTTACTACTCTATTTAAGTGTGCCTTCAACTTAATTACTTTCTGGTGGTGCTGGTAATGAAACTTAATGTGATCAATAATCAAAATAGAGTAAAAATGACTATCTTGAGATACTACTGAAAATTATTCAAAAATATGTCTTATGGTATATACTAGTAGAGTAGTTAAGTTGATTTAGGAAAATTGTCAATTGATAATTTTAAAAGGTTAAAATCTATAATTAATGTTTTTCCCATAGATAGAAACAGGTCAAGATTGTTAAGGCCTTGACTTAACTCTGGTTCTTTTTCTTTTTCTTTTTTTGGAGACAGCGTTTGTCACTTTGTTACCCAGGCTGGAGTGCAGTGACTCACTGCAATTTCGATCTCCCCGGCTCAAGCAATCCTCCCGCCTCAGTCCCCCAAGTAGCTGGGACTACAAGCGCAGGTCACCACGCCCAGCTAATTTTTGTATATTTTGTAGAGAGAGGGGTTTGCCATGTTGCCTGTGCTGGTCTCAAACTCCTGAACTCAAGCAGTCAACTTGCCGTGGCCTCTCAAAGTGCTGGGATTACAGGCGTGATTCC
This sequence comes from Pan troglodytes, assembly GCF_028858775.2. Taxonomy (NCBI): domain Eukaryota; kingdom Metazoa; phylum Chordata; class Mammalia; order Primates; family Hominidae; genus Pan; species Pan troglodytes. The sequence continues at coordinate 113,913,577 of NC_072406.2, read as the reverse complement.
TTTTTTTTTTTTTTTTTTTTTTAATTTTTTGAGATGGAGTCTTGCTGTGTCGTCCAGACTGGAGTGCAGTGGTGCGATCTTGGCTCACTGCAACCTCTGCCTCCAGGGTTCAAGCAATTCTCCTGCCTCAGCCTCCCTAGTAGTTGGGATTACAAGTATGTGCCACCACGCCTGGCTAATTTTTGTATTTTTAGTAGAGATGGGGTTTCACAATGTTGACCAGGCTGGTCTCAAACTCCTGACCTCAGGCAGTCCTCCTGCCTGGCCTCCCAAAGTCCTGGGGTTACAGGCATGAGCCGTTGGGCCTGGCCTACCCTGATTCTTAAGAAAGCATTTTCTTTCTTTCATATTATAAAGTAGTTATGTGTAGGTTTATTTAGTTAGGAATTCCAGTTGTTCAGAGATGGCAAAACAAAAAAAAAAGCAAGATCCAGTACCATGGCTCATGCCTGCAATCCCAACACTGTAAGAGGCTAAGGCAGGCGGATCACTTGAGGCCAGGAGTTCGAGACCAGCCTGGGCAATATGGCAAAACCCTCATCTCTACTAAACAAAAATTAGCCGGGTATGCCTGTAATCTCACCTACTCAGGAGGTGGAGGTTGCAGTGAGTCAGGATCGTGCCACTGCACTCCAGCCTTGGGCAACAGAGCAAGGCTCTCAAAAAAGCAGCGGCTGCATTTTATGCCTTTCAAATGCTGCAGGAAATAGAAATGGCTTAAGTTCAGTAAGAGAATTGACAATTCAGTGTTTTTGAGAAGTGGCAATGAAAGGGAGGAAAATGTTTATTGATTTTAGCCTGTTTCCCCAAAAGGATAAGAAACTATTTGGAAGTGAAAAAGAAGGGCCTCTTATTTTCTGTTGGTTCAGATTTCAAAGGTGTGAAAACTATTCTTTTTCCCTTACTGTGACATTAAATCACTTCAGGCTTGTACCATTTTGTATGGCGTGTTGTTAAGTTGGACATGACAATTTGTAAAATGTGAGGATCTTTTCCTTTCTTGTAAGTTAGAAGAAATAACCTCTTCAGTTAAACCTTCAGTGAAGGTTCTTTTAGTTTTCTGTTCTGCTTTCTAAAAACATAGACTCTGTTCTTTAGAGCAACTTATGACTCTCATCTCTGCTGCACGAGAATATGAGATAGAGTTCATCTATGCGATCTCACCTGGATTGGATATCACTTTTTCTAACCCCAAGGAAGTATCCACATTGAAACGTAAATTGGACCAGGTAACTCCTTACTTTTTATTCATTTTTCCTGACTATGTACTTGAAACTAGAAGTTTACTCAGTTGCTTTTACGATGTTAAAAGGAAATCAAATTCCTATTTCTTTGTTTTCTTTTTTTGTTTGTTTGTTTTGTTTTTTGAGACAGAGTCTTGCTCTGTCGCCCAGACTGGAGTGCAGTGGCACAATCTCGGCTCACTGCAACCTCCTCCGCCTCCCGGGTTCAAGTGATTCTCCTGCCTCAGCTTCCCGAGTAGCTGGGACTATAGGTGCGTGCCATCATGCCTGGCTAATTTTTGTATTTTTAGTAGAGACAGGGCCTTCACCATGCCAGCCAGGCTGGTCTCGAACTGCTCACCTCATGATCTTCCCAAAGTGCTGGGATTACAGGTGTGAGTCACCATGCCTGGTTTTTTATTTCTTTGTTTCTATAAGAATTTTTTTACTTTGAATGCTTTTTTTTTCTTTCCTTTTTTTTTTGAGACAGAGTCTTGCCCTGTTGCCTGGAGTGCAGTGGCCCAATCTCGGCTCACTGCAACCTCCACCTCCCAAGTTCAAGCGATTCTCATGCCTCAGCCTCCTGAGTAGCTGTTACAGGCACACCACCATGCCTGGCTAATTTTTATATTTTTAGTAGAGACAGGGTTTTGCCACGTTGGCCAGGCTGGTCTCGAACTCCTGACTTTAGGTGATTCACCCACTTCAGCCTCCCAAAGTGCCGGGATTACAGTCGTGCGCCAGTGCACCCAGCCTTGAATCCTTCTGATAGAGGAATATTTTCCAAATTAAGTAAAAAGAGCTTTACTGGAGGTACTAGTTCTTCTCAAATTTCAATTTGCATAAGAACTGCCTTAAAAGAATGATTAGAAGTGAAGCTTGGAAGAATGCTGACTACTGGACTTTATTTCCCAAATGGATAAGGTGGGGACCGGGAATCTAGGTGATTGGTGGTCAAGAACCACATTCCGAGAAATTATATATACCCTAGGCTGCTTGGCTTGAATTTACAACTGAGATTATAGAAACAGGGTTTTACCTATTAGACATCAGTTTCTTGAATTATATGGACAAAGAGATGTCTGGAAATGGCTAGTTTCCCAAGATGAGAAGAAAAACAGACTAGGTGAACCTAATTGAGTGTAAAGTCTGCTTAATGTAAAAGCTGCAGACTTCCTTTGGTCCAATGTAGGGGGTTTCCATTTTCCTTTTTTTTTTTTGAAACTGAGTCTTGCTGTGTCGCCCAGGCTGGAGTGCAGTGGCGCGATCTCAGCTCATTGCAACCTCTGCCTCCTGGGTTCAAGCAATTCTCTGGCCTCAGCCTCCTGAGTAACGGGGATTACAGGCATGTGCTACCACACCTGGCTAATTTTTTTGTATTTTTAGTAGAGATGGGGTTTCACCATGTTTGCCAGGCTGGTCTCGAACTCCTAACCTCATGATTTGCCCGCCTCGGCCTCCCAAAGTGCTGGGATTACAAGCGTGAGCCACTGCGCCCGGCCCCATTTTTCTGTTATTTTAGTTTGCTGGTTTTTCTATATACATGTCTTATTTCTTTAGGCAAAGATTTATATGGGTGGCATTAAAATGTCTGGTAAAAAATTTAAGGCAGTTGAAATTTTCATGAATGAAGTTATTTTACTATTTGATAAAATTCTATTCTTTCTGATTCATACCTGGTTAGGTTTATCTGCAAAGGGATCAGTGTGCCTTTTGGGTCTAGGACACAGCCTGGCTTTTTCATGTCTTAAGGTTACTTACTCATGTTTCTGTATTTTTCTGACTTTGTTGGGTCTTCTACAATCAGCAGCAGCCCATGAGGACTAGGAGGCTAGGCCACTTTGTTGGATCATATTGTCATATAAGTTGAGTATCCCTAATTCAGAAATCTGAAATGTTCCAAAATATGAAACTCTCTGAGCTCCATAAAATTCAAAGGAAATGCTCATTGGAGCATTTCAGATTTTGGATTTTCAGGTTAGGGATGCTGAATATAATACAGATATTCCAAAATCCAGGAAAAAAAAAAAAATCAAAATCCAAAACATTTTTGGTCCCAAGCATTTCAGATAAGGAATACTCAGCCTGTAGTGCATTCAAACCCAAATGAGAAATGGGTCCCAAAACTATTTAACTTACGATTTTTTAATTGAAAATGTAAAAACAATAAATCTGTCTTTGAACATTCTAGTAAGGAAAATACTGGATTTTAAGTATAACTGTTAACGCTGTAATGTTTGGAATTCTTAATTTTTTTACTCTTGATTCTTTTTTTTCTCCTAGGTTTCTCAGTTTGGGTGCAGATCATTTGCTTTGCTTTTTGATGATATAGACCATAATATGTGTGCAGCAGACAAAGAGGTATTCAGTTCTTTTGCTCATGCCCAGGTCTCCATCACAAATGAAATCTATCAGTACCTAGGAGAGCCAGAAACTTTCCTCTTCTGTCCCACAGGTATTGTATATAATGGCTTTACATTTAACTAGTCTTCTTGGAATATATAACTTATAAAGGACCATGGGCCCCATTCTCTCTCCACTTCCCTCCTCCCTTGGTGTGTAAAAGTAGGAATCTTTTTTTAGAAGACATTTTTCAAGATCCTAAATTGGAGAAATTTTAGGAACTAATAAATGACAACTGACTAGGCAAAAGATTTTTATGTATTTTTAAGTACTGGAAGTATATGAACATTACATTGTCAATATTAAAAGAGGGATAGTATTGAAATGAAAACTGGAGAAAAACCAAATTACATTGCTTTTACCTTAGTCACTTCTCATTTCCTCCTACTTGTCCCCTTTTTCTGCCCATGCATATCTGTCCCTTTTTGCACTCCTCCCACTCCCATCTGGGCTCTTATTTCAAGTAGTCAGCATAGAAAGCTTAACAGTTTTTCCCATTTTCCTTTCTTTTTGCCCCTCTGGTTTCTTTCATTGAAAATATTTTAGTCTCTTAGTTGCTTCTCAAAATTCAACTTACAGGAAGTTTTCCCCACACTTCCCTGTTCAGGAAGAATTTTAGATTAAATTATTTAACTTCCTTTGTGTGTATTGTGAGCCGAGAACCTTATTTTAGTTGAGTACTACATTAGTACCCAAAAGTTTTAAGATTATACTGGGAATTAATTAGCTGCAAGTTACAGTTTAAGTTGCAGTTGAGTACTAATAGCCATTGGTATATGCCTTTAAAAAAATTTTTTTTAAATTTTACTTTTAAGTTTGTATTATTTATTTAGAGACCGGGCTATAAAACTGGCTAATTTTTATATTTTTGGTAGAGACGGGGTTTCGCCATATTGCCCAGGCTAGCGTCGAACTCTTGGGCTCAAGCAATCCACCCGCTTCAGCCTCCCAAAATGCTGGGATTGCAGGTGTGAGCCACTGTGCCCAGCTGCCATTGGCATATTCTTGTATTAGTTCTATTATGATGTTATCAATTCATTCTGTTTGGCGTTTAATTGTAACTGAGAAAAGTAGGCAATTCAGAATTCTGTAGAAAATGCTACAGTTCTTGTTTTTTTAGTAAACTTGTATTTCTAGTAACTGTAGTATCATAAGAATTGATCTGTACTACTGTTGGAGGAAAAATATCAGATTTTATGAATTTCTTAAATGAACTGCCCACTTTAGTTCCTTGTAGGAGGCCTTTTATCATTTAGATGAAAATAATTTAGAATTGGCAGACATTTTTTCCACATTCAAAAACCCATGGGCCTTTTGGGAGGCCAAGGCGGGCGGATTGCCTGAGCTCAGGAGTTTGCGACCAGCCTGGGCAGCATGGTGAAACCCCGTCTCTACTAAAATACAAAAAAAATTAGCCGGGCGTGGCGGCGTGCGCCTGTAGTCCCAGCTGCTTGGGAGGCTGAGGCAGGAGAATTGCGTGAGCCCAGGAGGCGGAGGTTGCAGTGAGCCGAGATCGCGCCACTGTACTCTAGCCTGGGCATCAAGAGTGAGACTCCGTCTCAAAGAAAACAAACAAAGAGAAAACCCATGAGCATTTTAATTCTGACTTTTTTACTTTTCTCCCTACATTTAGAATACTGTGGCACTTTCTGTTATCCAAATGTGTCTCAGTCTCCATATTTAAGGACTGTGGGTGAAAAGCTTCTACCTGGAATTGAAGTGCTTTGGACAGGTAAGTCTTTTAAGATTTATACAGTCAAACTTGAATTAACTAGGACTTACAGAAATTGCTTGTTCTTGTTAATTGAATACTTTTTTTTTTTGAGACGGAGTTTCACTCTGTCGCCCAGGATGGAGTCCAGTGGCATGATCTCGGCTCACTGCACGCTCCGCCTCCCGGGTTCACACCATTCTCCTGCCTCAGCCTCCCGAGTAGCTGGGACTACAGGCACCCGCCACCACGCCTGGCTAATTTTTTGTATTTTTAGTAGAGGCAGGGTTTCACCATGTTAGCCAGGATGGTCTCGATCTCCTGACCTCGTGATCCACCCGCCTTGGCCTCCCAAAGTGCTGGGATTACAGGCGTGAGCCACCACGCCTGGCCTTTTTTTTTTTTTTTTTTTTGAGACAGAGCATTGCTCTTGTTGCCCAGGCTGGAGTGCAGTGGCACAATCTCAGCTCACTGCAAACTCCGCCTCCCGGGTTCAAGCGATTCTCCTGACTCAGCCTCCCAAGTAGCTGGGATTACAGGCACACGCCACCACGCCCAGCTAATTTTTGTATTTCTAGTAGAGACGGGGTTTCTCCATGTTAGCCAGGCTGGTCTCAAACTCCCGATCTCAGGTGATCTGCCCGCTTCGGCCTCCCAAAGTGCTGGGATTACATGTGACCCACTGCACCTGGCCCAGAGAACTTGTTAAAATACGCTTTCTTTTACAAAGTTTACATATTCTCTTAATATGAAAAAACATCTATCATGGTTGGGGAGCCTGAGTGGGGAGCCTGAGGTGGAAGCCCCCAGGAGTTCAAGACCAGCTTAGACAACATAGAGAGACTGTAGAAAAAATAAAAAACTTAGCCAGGTGGGCTGGTGCACGCCTGTAGTCCCAGCTACTTAGGGGGCTGAGGTGGAAGGATCACTTGAGCCCGGGAGGTAGAGGCTGCAGTGAGCTGTGATCATGCCACTGCACTCCAGCCTGAGCAACAGAATGAGACCCTGTCTCAAAAAAAATTCAGTTAATAAATAATAAAGATTTATAGGGAATTGGGCTAAAGGGTATTGATCCCATCCTTAAGCAGCGTTAGGAAACTCTTCTATTTTATAAAACGAAAAAACTAAAGCTCAGTAAAAGACATGTTGTGTTTTCAAAAGAAAAATTGTGGCTGGGTGCAGTGGTTTGTGCCTGTAATCCCAGTGCTGTGGGAGGCTTGAGTGAGGCCAGGAATTTAAGATTAGCCTGGGCAACATAGCAAGCCCTTATCTGTACAAAAAAATTTTTAATTACTGTGACATGGTGGGGCACACCTGTAGTCCCAGCTACTTGGGAGGCTGAGGTGAGAGGATTGCTTGAGCTCAGGAGCTCAAGGCTGCAGTGAGCCATGATTACTCCATTGCACTTCAGCCTGGGTAACAGAGGAGACCCTGTCTCAGAAAAAGAAAAGTTGTTATAAAATGTACATGTAAGGGGCCAGGCGCAGTGGCTCACGCCTGTAATCCCAGCACTTTGGGAGGACGAGGCAGGTGGATCACAGGGTGAGGAGATCGAGACCATCCTGGCTAACACAGTGAAACCCCATCTCTACTAAAAAATACAAAAAATTAGCCAGGCGTGGTGGAGGGTGCCTGTAGTCCCAGCTACTCAGGAGGCTGAAGCAGGAGAATGGTGTGAACCCAGGAGGCGGAGCTTACAGTGAGCCGAGATCACACCACTGTACTCCAGCCTGGGCGACACAGCGAGACTCTGTCTCAAAAAAAAAAAAAAAAAGTACATGTAAGGAAAACACAATAAAAAGTTATATATGCAGTATATTTTAAAGAACCATGATTCTTTTTTTTAAATATATTTTTTAATTTAAAATAAAAAAATAGGGTCTTGCTGTGTTGCCCAGGCTGGTCCGAACTCCTGGGCTCAAATGATCTGCCCACCTCTGCCTCCCAGAGTGCTGGGATTACAGTTATGAGCCAATGCATCTAGCCAAGAACCATGATTCTTTTAACAAACGGTTGTCATTATTTCTAGGTCCCAAAGTTGTTTCTAAAGAAATTCCAGTAGAGTCCATCGAAGAGGTTTCTAAGATTATTAAGAGAGCTCCAGTAATCTGGGATAACATTCATGCTAATGATTATGATCAGAAGAGACTGTTTCTGGGCCCGTACAAAGGAAGATCCACAGAACTCATCCCACGGTTAAAAGGAGTCCTCACTAATCCAAATTGTGAATTTGAAGCCAACTATGTTGCTATCCACACCCTTGCCACCTGGTACAAATCAAACATGAATGGAGTGAGAAAAGATGTAGTGATGAGTAAGTAGCCTGTACTTGATCCTTCACCTTGGGAGGAGAGCTGGGGTTAACTAGAGCCAGTGGAAAGTATGCATTCCTTTGTCATCACAACTTAAACAGTTTTATTTATTTTTTAAAAAATGTATTTTGTTTTACTAAGGAGGAAACAAAACCAAGTGGTTTTATTACGGTATGTTGTTTCATTCTGTTGATGAAGATGTATATGATAGAAGAAAGGTTGAGTGTCTTTGGACAAGTCACTTAACCTCTTTGCCTTAGTTTTTTTTTTTTTTTTTTTTTTTTTTTAGTATGATTCAGAAGCAGCGTGGTGGCTCGCTTATAATCCCAGGAAATGCACTCCAGCCTGGACAACAGATGAAAATCCTATCAAATAAATAAAAATAAAATATGGTTCAGTCTTTGAAGTCTGAGTACTAGAGGAGACAGTCTTTAAGTGTTTCCATTATCTCTAGAATCATTCGGATAAAATGTATTTTCAGGCAATTTTATTGAAAAGGATATTTTAGATAACTAGATACTCTTGAGTCACTTAGATCATTTAGATTCAGCTTACATTTATCTTTTATGGAACATACTCTTTTTTTTTTGAGATGGAGTTTTGTTCCATCGCCCAGGCTGGAGTGCAGTGGCGCAGTCTCAGCTCACTGCAACCTCTGCTTCCCAGGTTCAAGCGATTCTCCAGCCTCAGCCTCCCGAGTAGCTGGGATTGCAGGCACACCCGGCCTTTTTTTTTTTTTTTTTTTTTTTTTTAAAGTAGAGACAGGGTTTCACCATCTTGGCCAGACTGGTCTCGAGCTCCTGACCTTAGGTGATCCACCTGCCTCGGCCTCCCAGAGTGCTGGGATTATAGGCATGAGCCACCCTGCCTGGCCGAATGGAATACAGTCTTATTTTAGACATTGGCTTACTAATTTTTAATTTATGAAAAATCTCTAATTAATAGAGTTCTAAGTAAGGTGCTTGATAATTATTTACATTTAAATAATCTGTCATGGGGCAGATGCATGTTCATGGGCACTGAGGGGGCAAAGAATAAAGTAGTTTTTTTTTTTTCTTTTTGAGATGGAGTCTTGCTCTTGTTGCCCAGGCTGGAGTGCAGTGGCGCAATCTCAGCTCCCTGCAACCTCCGCCTCCCAGGTTCAAGTGATTCTCCTGTCTCAGCCTCCTGAGTAGCTGGGATTACAGGCATGTGCCACCATGCCTGGCTAATTTTGTATTTTTAGTAGAGACGGGGTTTCTCCATGTCAGGCTGGTCTTGAACTCCTGACCTCAGCTGATCCGCCCTCCTGGGCTTCCCAAAGTGCTGGGATTACAGGCGTGAGCCATCGCGCCCAGCCATTCCTACTTTTGAGAAACAGTCTAGTGTTGGGTAAGGCTTATAGGCAATTGTACTATAGTGTGATAAGTGTTGTAATAGTTTAATTTATAAAGTGCTGTGTGAACACGGGAGAGAGTGATTATTTTTGCTAAGAGATTTCACAGACTTTGAAGCTGGATCAAAGTATGAGGAGAGTTTGCTGGGCGTTAAAGGTTTGTGGACTGGAGGTTAAAAACACTGAACACTGAAAATTTTTTTTTTTCTTTGAGACAGAGTCTTGCTCTGTTGCCCAGGCTGGAGTGCAGTGGCGTGATCTTGGCTCATTGCAACCTCTGCCTCCCTGGTTCAAGCGAGTCTCTGGCCTCAGCCTCCTGAGTAGCTGGGATTACTGGCGCACACCACCCCATCTGGCTGATTTTTATAGTTTTAGTAGAGACAGGGTTTCACCATGTTGGTCAGGCTGGTCTCGAACTCCTGACCTGGTGATCTGCCTGCCTCTGCCTCCCAGAGTTCTGGGATTACAGGCGTGAGCCACTGTGCCCAGCCTGAACACTGAACTTTTGAAGTTCCCTGAATTTTGGCCCATTTTGGCTACTGAAGTGTCATGATAGTATGTAGTAATATTAATAGTTGTCGTCTGTTTCTCAATTCCATACCTCTGCTTTGAATTGTTTATTGAATTAATGTCTCCCTTTTGTTTGGCTCAGTCATTGTCATCCTCCTCCCCTCAATAAAAAACAAATTGGGAATATAATTTAAATGCTGTCAGCGTACATGGCACTTAACTCCTACATCTTTTAAGGCACAGCATGGAACATATTAAGGGTGGCAGACACTATCCAAACCTGGGACATATGTAGGAAATATTAAGGAAAGCTAAGAATAGAGAGTTTTTAAGTACAAAATCAAAAAATTCAGACTTAATTTTCTCTACCACTATCCTGGCTCAGAGCTTTGTTGCCTTATGTGTGCTAATTTGTGGGTCTCTGTCGATTATCTCTTTTTTTTTTTTTTCTGAGACGGAGTCTTGCTCTTGTTGCCCAGGCTGGAGTACAATGGCCCGATCTCAGCTCACTGCAACCTCTGACACCTGGGTTCAAGCAGTTCTCCTGCCTCAGCCTCCCGAGTAGCTGGGATTACAGGTGCCTGCCACCACGTCTGGCTAATTTTTTGTATTTTTAGTAGAGATGGGGTTTTACCATGTTGGCCAGGCTAGTCTCAAACTGCAGACCTCAGGTGATTTGCCCGCCTCAGCCTTCCAAAGTGCTGAGATTACAGGCATGAGCCACCGTGCCTGGCCTCTTCTTTTTCCCTCAGTGCCTTTATTAATGAAGTTACGGTCGGGTGTAGTGGCTCACGCTTGTAATCTCAGCACTTTGGGAGGCCCAGGTGGGTAGATCACAAGGTCGAGTTCGAGACCAGTCTGGCCAACATGGTGAAACCCCATCTTCACGAATAATAGAAAAATTAGCTGGGCATGGTGGCATGCGCCTGTAGTCCCAGCTACTGGGGAGGCTCAGGTGGGAGAATTGCTTGAACCTGTGAGGCGGAGGTTGTAGTGAGCCAAGATCCTGCCACTGCACTCCAGCCTGGGTGACGGGGTGAGACTCCATCTCAAAAAAAAAAAAAAAAAAAAAAAAAAAAAAAAAAAGAAGTTACAAGGCCCTGAAGGCTATGCAATGTTTTCTTCATACGAAAAGCATGGTACTTTTGACCTTGACTTCCCAACAATTAGTACTCAGTAGACGGTTAAGATTGACTCTTCCACTGATACTAAAATTTATATTTCTTATTTCAATTGAGATTTTACATTTAGCATTACATTTAGGTTACTATCCTATATGAAATGGTTTGGTGAAGGGTCTTGCTTTTATTTGAATTTTTATGTTTAAGGTTTGTTCTCATTCTGTTCTTTGTTTCTGTGGTTTTACTGTGAAAACTAGTTGCATTTATTCTTCTCACTTGTCAGAAGGCTTTTGTAATCAAAACTATTTTTGTGCTCTTTTTTTATTTTATTTTTTGCAGCTGACAGTGAAGATAGTACTGTGTCCATCCAGATAAAATTAGAAAATGAAGGCAGTGATGAAGATATTGAAACTGATGTACTCTATAGTCCACAGATGGCTCTAAAGCTAGCATTAACAGAATGGTTGCAAGAGTTTGGTGTGCCTCATCAATACAGCAGTGAGTTTGGCCATTCTTTGTTAAGGGGGTTAGATCACATAGTTGAGTCACAAAGTAAAGAACACTGTCTCCCGGGTGCCGTGGCTCACACCTGTAATCTCAGCACTTTGGGAGGCTGAGGCAGGTGGATCACCTGAGGTCAGGAGTTCGAGACCAGCCTGGCCAACATAGTGAAACCTTGTCCCTTCTAAAAATACAAAGACTAGCCGGGCGTGGTGGTATGCGCCTGTCGTCCCACCTACTTGGGAGGCTGAGGCAGGACAGTCGCCTCAACCTGGGAGGCGGAGGTTGCAGTGAGCCAAGATTGAGCCACTGTACTCCAGCCTGGGTGACAGGGCGAGACTCTGTCTCAAAAAAAAGAACACTGTCATGTGCCTTACCTTATGCCCACTAAGCAAAGTGAAATTAAATGAAATTGGGGGATCTAGAGAATAAGGATTTTTAAATCTTACTTTTGGTCTTAAATATTAGCTTTTATTTTGATGGAATGCTAATTTCTCTTAAAAACATATTTTTTGAAGTAATTTAAGGGTTTTTAGACACAAATTTTCAAAAGAGAATGTAATAGTAGATGTTGGCATGTTTACCTCCCAACGCCCTTCCATTCCTGCATCCCTAGTAGTATAGAGAAATCTCATTTTTCTTAGAGGTCAAATTAATTTGGATCTAAAATTGAGGTTCCACTTAACAAATATGATAAAGCATCTTTCTGAATCTAATGTGTTCTATCTCTAATTCTGATTATCTCTGTGACCATTTTATTTATACATTTATTTATTTTTGTAGGTAGGCAAGTTGCACACAGTGGAGCTAAAGCAAGTGTAGTTGATGGGACTCCTTTAGTTGCAGCACCCTCTTTAAATGCCACAACTGTAGTAACAACAGTTTATCAGGAGCCCATTATGAGCCAGGGAGCAGCCTTGAGTGGTGAGCCTACTACTCTGACCAAGGAAGAAGAAAAGAAACAGCCTGATGAAGAACCCATGGACATGGTAGTGGAAAAACAAGAAGAAACGGACCACAAGAATGACAATCAAATACTGAGTGAAATTGTTGAAGCGAAAATGGCAGAGGAATTGAAACCAATGGACACTGATAAAGAGACCATAGCTGAATCAAAATCCCCAGAGATGTCCATGCAAGAAGATTGTATTAGTGACATTGCCCCCATGCAAACTGATGAACAGACAAACAAGGAGCAGTTTGTGCCAGGTCCAAATGAAAAGCCTTTGTACACTGCGGAACCAGTGACCCTGGAGGATTTGCAGTTACTTGCTGATCTATTCTACCTTCCTTATGAGCATGGACCCAAAGGAGCACAGATGTTACGGGAATTTCAATGGCTTCGAGCAAATAGTAGTGTTGTCAGTGTCAATTGCAAAGGAAAAGACTCTGAAAAAGTGAGTATGTTTAATGTACCTGCTGCTGAAGCCTGGGTGGTTCCCCATACTGGTAATGTGGAAAAGGTTCTTAAATGAGTACACTGTAACTGACAGAAAATTGACCATGTTTTAGAATATGTTCTTTAGGCCGGGTATGATGGCTCATGCCTGTAGTCCCAGAACTTTGGGAGGCAGAGGCGGGCAGATCACCTGAGGTCAGGAGTTTGAGATCAGCCTGGCCAACATGGTGAAACCCCATCTGTACTAAAAATACAAAAATTAGCCGGGCATGGTGACGGGCACCTGTAATCCCAGCTACTCAGGAGGCTGAGGCAGGAGAATCGCTTGAAGAACCCAGGAGGCGGAGTTTGCAATGAGCTGAGATCGTGCCATTGTACTCCAGCCTGGGTGACGAGAGGGAAACTGTCTCAAAAAAAAAAAAAAAAAAAAAAAAAGTATGTTCTTTACAGTGGATGTGGACTCTACTAAATCTGGTACCTTCAGTTTCATAGTTTGCCCTTCTAGTTAAGAATGAGGAAAGGTCATTATTTTAGGAATATTTGTCAGTTTGGGGAGACACAAAATGATACTTTAATGGTTAAGATAAATTGCCAGTACCTGACAACATAAGCAGCTTAATGTGTAACTGTGTCTCAGATTATTTTGTTAAGCTTACAATTTTTTGAGTCTTTTTATTGATCTTCAATAGATTGAAGAATGGCGGTCACGAGCAGCCAAGTTTGAAGAGATGTGTGGACTAGTGATGGGAATGTTCACTCGGCTCTCCAATTGTGCCAACAGGACAATTCTTTATGACATGTACTCCTATGTTTGGGATATCAAGAGTATAATGTCTATGGTGAAGTCTTTTGTACAGTGGTTAGGTAGGTGCACCAGGAATAATCTCTTCTCCTCAAATATATTGTCCCTTTAAAAAAAATTATCCCACAGGGAGAAAAACATTTAGGGAATTGGCACATTTCCAAGTCTCTTCAATTCGTTGCCTAGGTTTCTTTCAAAAATAGGCATTATTGAAGACTTGAGATGCAAGTCTTAGTAAATACATCAAGCACATTAATTTTTCTCCCTTGGGCTAATTCAGCATAAGTATCTTAAAAGTATGTTAGAAAGTACTGACTTTAACTTGCTCTGACTGAATGCTTTCTGGATGGAACCCTGTATACCACTTTTATCTGATTTGGAGATGAGACACTATGAAATGTGACTCCACAAGCTTTCTGCTGCTTGCTGTGTCTTGATAACATTAATGCTATGTTTAACAGAACAATTGCTGAAATGACCTAAAGGGCCTGGCAAGAGGAAGCCATCCTCCCAGCCCTGTGCGCATGCGAGCTTTAGTGTAAGGCTATTCTGGTGCTATTCAGTATTATTTCACGTGGCTTTTTCTTTATCCTTCTACCAAGTATTGGTTTTACCAGGGGATAGAAATTGTAATCCCCTAAACATCTCTGCTACATTAAATGGACTTTTGTATGTCTCCTTTGAACACTGATTTTTTTTTTTTTTAATTGTCAAACTTGGTAAAAAGCACCAGCATGGCCAAGTTTCTCTAGGGACTTCATTTCATTTTCAGGTTTTCAATCCAGCTATAAGGAATATGTAATGGACTTATATACAGCACACAGCAGGCAGCAAGGCTGACTGACATGTCATAGTTTTCATAGTAGTCACAAATACTATGATGGGTTTCATGGTCTTGGTTGTGAAATAGATATCTGAAACACCGTGAGCTTAGAATAAAAAGTAGTAGTGAGATTTTCCACTTTCTGCCTGTATACCTTTGAGCTCTTAAATATTAAAAAAAAAAAAAAAGTTTCCCTGTGATACAACTAATTAGCTACTAAAAGTAGAGTCTCAGATTGTTAATTTGAAAATAGATAACTTTTTTTGGATTGCTGTAATAACAGGTAGAAGAGAGTATTTTGACCTCATGTTAAAAGGCTCTGTATAGCTTCGGGCGCGGTTGCTCACCCCTGTAATCCCAGCGCTCTTGGTGGCTGAGGCGGGTGGATCACTTGAGGTCAGGAGTTCGAGACCAGCCTGGTAAAAACCAGCATGAGACCAGCATGGTGAAACCCTGTCTCTACTAAAAAAATACAAAAATTAGCCAGGCGTGGTGGCGCATGCCTGTAATCCCAGCTACTTGAGAGGCTGAGGCAGGAGAATTGCTTGAACTCAGGAGGCAGAGGTTGCAGTGAGCTGAGATCACACCATTGCACTCCAGCCTGGGCGACAGAGGGAGACTCCATCTCAAAATAAATAAATAAATACTGGCCGTGCGCAGCGGCTCAAACCTGTAGTCCCAGCACTTAGGGAGGCCTAGGCGGGCAGACCACGAGGTCAGGAGTTTGAGACCAGCCTGGCTAATATGGTGAAACCCCATTTCTACTAAAAATACAAAAATTAGCTGGGCGTGGTGGCACGTGCTTGTAGTCCCAGCTGCTTGGGAGGCTGAGGCAGAAGAATCACTTGAACCCAGGAGGTGGAGGTTGCAGTGAGCCGAGATTGTGTCACTGCACTCCAGCCTGGGTGACAGAGCGAGACTTCATCTTGTGGGGCTGGGGGTAGGCTCTGTATAGCTCCTGTACATGGGAGACATCTACCCTTAGGCTCAAGAGACCTCAATATTGGTTGCTGGATGACAACATTTGCCTTCCAGCTTTCTGCTCAGGTTCTTATAATTCATTCTTATAGGGATTTAAACTTAAGTTTCTAAGGCCCTTAGGAATTTTGAACCTGAAATCTGGATTATTGAGCTTGAAATGTATTACAGAAAACATTTGATATTCAGTTTTTAATTTAAGAATTATTAAAAGTTAAATTCTTAATGATACACAGTATTGTTTCTTTCTCTTCTCAGGGTTTATCTCTGCACTGAGCATTTATGGTGGTAGCTTTCCAAAATTATATAGATACCTCTTACACAATCTCAAGCTCTTATAGCAAGCTTGTCCAGCCTGTGGCTCAACACAAGTTTGTAAACTTTCTTAAAACATTGTGAGTTTATTTTTTATTTTTTTTAAGCTCATCAACTATCATTAGTGTATTTTATGTGTGGCCCAAGACAGTTCTTCCAGTGTAGCCCAGGGAAGCCAAAAGATTGGACACCCCTTATAACATCTTAGAAGTTTTAAATAATTATCTTCGTATCCACATAGCTTTACAAAAGCTCACGACAGGGAGAGTATTTTCTTGGTTCTGTAGTAATTTCAGGGGGTTTACTGATTGGAACCCTTCCTTTTCCTCCTCTCTCCAGTCCAGCTGGCATTCAGTCCTTTAAACAATGTGGCTATGCAGTACTTTTGATTACTAATGACTTCTATTATCTTCTTCCCCATTGTGTACAGATGGGAGAATCCTCAGCACAAGTGTCTACTACTATTGGATGGACAGCGGCAGATGTTCACAGCGCGTCATGATTAATTAGTTTAAATTGCAAGGTTCTATCTGTGAGGTAGCTCAGGTAGATTTAAGGGCGGTAGACATGAACTGAAGTCACGTTTGCGCAGCGACTGAGGCATTAACCATGTTTTCATTTACACAGCTCTTCGTACATGCAGCTTTTTATTGTAATAGTTGGAAGTGCTAGTTATGTTGTAGTCTCAAAGTAGGGGGTAGGGGAAATTGGCTGATCTTAAAGTTTGAGAGGTATAGTTTTTTTCCTGCAGTGTAAATTACACTGAGTTACGGAATGGGACAGGTTCTCGTATAGTCTAAATTTTGACCCTGTTTCATATTTATTTTACAAATACTACATTTTATGTTTTTTAAAAGTACCCCTACCCTTGAAAAATGACAAACCAGATACAAACTCTTAATGGGCCTGAATTGTTAACAAAAAATTGGTTTGCTTTGGGACTGTCTGACTAGCACACTATATTTGTACTGATGAGACTGTTAACTTGAACAGGAGGTAGAATGCTGTCTTCCAATGGAAAAGAACTATATTGCGCTGCTTTATCTTGTCAGAAGACTAGGCAAGTGATTTTGATTTGGCCTCCAAACATTTGCCTTTATGTCTTACTGTTAGCTAGTGTTATTGCCTATTAAGTTAGTTAACTGGTGACCTTAAATAGTGACTTCTGTATTCCATGTGTATGTTCAGTGTATTGCAAAGATTATTATAATGGCTGGTCAGAGGAACCAGATACTGTCATACTTTTAAGAAAAGTATATTTAGCTCTGGGCAAAATAACATCAATTGGCTCTCCTTAGTTCTCAGAGTCTGTCAGACTGGTATTATTAGCCAAGTCTGATTTTGAATTGTTTTTGTCCAAAAAAATTTTTCTCATTATGTTTCATTTTGTCAACTTAATTTCTTGTATTTTATTCTACTGACCTTAGTTTTCTGACAAGATTAATCCTTCTCCCCCGCCCTTTTCCCTTACCTGTACCCTTCCTCAAAATGTAAAATGTGACTTCAGACAGGTTGAATTCCTTCATGGGCTGTGATAATAAAGTGTCTAATTATCTATCAGTCATTTTAGTTAATAGTTACTATAATTTTATGACAGCAAGCAGCTAGCTTGATTTGTATAATATATCAAGTTGACTCAGACAAACTTGGGACTTACTTTCCTTCCAGTAATTAAAGAGTAGAACTGATAATACTGATTATTCATTAATTGGAGGAAGGAACATTAGTATTGAAATGCCGTTAACATTTTTAAAAATAATAATTATTATCATAGCCTTGCCCTGAAACCCTGATTATTGTTAGAGAGTTATTTCCACGAAGTGTTTGTCAGTTTGTTGGACATTTGAGACCCCAGGAAATCCCCTTTCTCGTAACGTTCTCCGCTTGGATCTGATCTCAACAGGGTGTCGTAGTCATTCTTCAGCACAATTCTTAATTGGAGACCAAGAACCCTGGGCCTTTAGAGGTGGTCTAGCAGGAGAGTTCCAGGTATCAATATGAATTCACAACTGAATTGACATTTTCTTTGTTTTATGAGAAACCTTATGTTGCGCATCAGATGGCTGGAAGGATTGGTCTGCCGAAGGCTTTCTAGTCCCAAATTCAATTTAGTTACATAGCTGGATTTTTAAATCAAATTTTCCTCCTCTTTCACAGTAATTTCTGAAGGAGATGCTGCCAATCCCCCCCGCGCCTGCGAAGCGCAGCGGCTCTAGGTATACACTTCACATTGTTTCTTTGCAGGTCGCACAGCATTTTAATCTGCGCCCGCAATGCACAATGCGCGCATGCTTGTCTGCCAGTGGAAACTCCATGAACAAAAAATAGTAATTATGCCAATAAATGGTGAAAGAGCTTTTGGATATTTATCCAATTATTTTATAAATATAATGTGCTTGAAAGAATTGTCCATTGCTGAAAATATGAACAAAATAGGAAGTTTTTTTGCTGCTGGAATTTGTTCATGGACTTTCTAGGTGCTCTACTTTTCTCCCCTCAACAGGTGCTCTGCTGCGCACAGCAAACTGAAGCGCATTGCTTTGGGGATAAAGCGTCTCCTGGACAGATAACCCTCTTCAGACCAAACCTCTCCTCCTGACATTCTGTTCTGCCATCTTATCGTAGGGAGATGGTCTATCTAAGATAGGTTTTAAAAAAAAATAGATTTGTCATAATTGGAATAGGTTTGTTTTTGTTTTTGTTTTTGTTTTTACTGTAAATTTAAATCCCCATTAATATGCCACTAAAGCTGTAACTCAGAGTGGGTAATTTCTATTCAGAAGCACTCCCCTCCCCCAGCAAAGAGGTATTTCTATTAGTAAAGCATAGTACACCCCTCTTCTTTAGGTCTGCCTGCAGTAGCCAGTTAATATAAGTTGGTAATCTGCAGTGCACACCCATTTAAAAAAATGGATACCTTCCCCACACTAATCCATCTCCTTTTTTTTCTTCCCACAGCGTTTGCTGCCAATTGATGGGGCAAATGATCTCTTTTTTCAGCCACCTCCACTGACTCCTACCTCCAAAGTTTATACTATCAGACCTTATTTTCCTAAGGATGAGGTAATTGTCTCTCTACCTACCAACTTGGTGTATGGGTATGGTGCACACTTAAAACTTAACCTTTTAACTCACTGGTTAAAGGAATCCTTCTGTCTTAAAACTGCAAACTTTAGATGGAGAAAGTTCATTAAAACATTCAATGTATCTTGAGAAATTTAAGGAAAAATTTAAGGAGTTTAGACTTTTTACATCTTGTGCCAAGTTCTTTAATTTCTCCCTTGAGAAAGTCAGATGAAATGTATTCAGAGTTGGAGTTACAAAATAGTTAATGTGTCTAAATGATGTGTTGTCCTTAGACTAATTATCTCTAATATATTGGTGTTCTGTAATTTTCTTTCAATTGTGAAGTACCTACAGGCTGTTGACAATCAGCTAAAGAAAAAAAGCAAGACTGTTTAAAGACAGTAACAGGGCCAGGCGCGGTGGCTCACGTCTGTAATCCCAGTACTTTGGGAGGCCGAGGTGGGCAAATCACCTGAGGTCAGGAGTTCGAGACCAGCCTAGGCAACATGGTGAAACCCTTTCTCTATTAAAAATACAAATAGGCCGGGCTTGGTGGCTCATGCCTGTAATCCCAGCACTTTGGGAGGCCGAGACAGGCGGATCAGGAGGTCAGGAGATCGAGACCATGGTGAAACCTCATCTCTACTAAAAATACAAAAAAAATTAGCTGGGTGCGGTGGTGGGTGCCTGTAGTCCCAGCTACTCGGGAGGCTGAGGCCGGACAATGGCTTGAACCCGGGAGGCAGAGCTTGCAGTGAGCCGAGATCATGCCATTGCACTCCAGCCTGGGGCGACAGAGCGAGACTCCGTCTCAAAAAATAATAATAATAAAAAATAATAAAAAATAATACTAAATTAGCTGGGCGTGGTGGCGGGTGCCTGTAATCCCAGCTACTCTGGAGGCTGAGGCCGGAGAATTACTTGAGCCTGAGAGGCGGAGGTTGCAGTGAGCCAAGATCGTGCCATTGCACTCCAGTCTAGGTGACAGTGAGACTCCGTCTCAAAAAAAAAAAAAAAAAAAAAAAATTAGATGAGTATGGTGGCGTATGCCTGTAATCCCAGCGAATTGGGAGGCTGAGGCAGGAGAATCACTTGAACCCAGGAGGTGGAGGCTGCAGTGAGCCGAGATTGCACCACTGCACTCCAGCCTGGTGACAGCAAGACTTTGTCTCAAAAAACAAAAACAAAAACCATCCTCTGCAAAAGCCAATTCTCAGTATTCCTAAAACCTTGCTGTTTTTTGCTGGTTTTACAAATCTGACTCAATGAATAAATCTTTATTTTACAAAGAAGAGGTGATATTTCTGATAGATGTTTCTGACAGGCCATTTTGTTACTCCCTCCCCAGACTGACTTGTGAGTTATATTGTTAGATTCTGCTGCCATTTTTCTTGATGTGTTGCTTAACTAGATTATATTTTCAGGCATCCGTGTACAAGATTTGCAGAGAAATGTATGACGATGGAGTGGGTTTACCCTTTCAAAGTCAGCCTGATCTTATTGGAGACAAGTATGTGATAAGTATTTGGATTTGAGAGTAGACCTTTCATAGCGAGGCTTATCAGGTTGAGGGGAGGTGATGACTGGAAATATATTTATTTATTTTAAATCCCACTTTGGCTTTAGTAAAATCTGAATATGTGTGCATTTCTAGTTTCTTACACCAAATGTAGCTTCCGTAAGTTCATGCAAGTACAGTGGGTCTTGCATCACTGAAGTCTGAATTTTATATTAGCAACTTAAAAGTTTACTGTGGCCTCTTTCTTCTGAGCAGGTTAGTAGGAGGGCTGCTTTCCCTCAGCCTGGATTACTGCTTTGTCCTAGAAGATGAAGATGGCATATGTGGTTATGCCTTGGGCACTGTAGATGTGACCCCCTTTATTAAAAAATGTAAAATTTCCTGGATCCCCTTCATGCAGGAGAAGTATACCAAGCCAAATGGTGACAAGGAACTCTCTGAGGCTGAGGTAATACACAGGTTAAGAATTATACTATGGTAATGGTCTTTTTTATTTATTTATTTTTATTTTTTATTAAAGTACTTACTAAAATGGAAAAGTACATAGATACATCATAAAATCTTAGTGCTTTCTAAATTAATTTTCTTGCAGAAAGAATTCTTATGGCTTATTCTTAGCATGACATTTTTCACTGTTTCCCCAATATTGGGACAATTTTTTATTTGGGAGTACTATTGTAATATTTCCTCAGGTGAAAACTCAATAAAGACAAAGAACATTTTTTTCCTCTTTGTTTTAAAGTTTCATACTTAAAGATGTTATGGTCTTGGTCAGGCACAGTGGCTCGTGCCTGTAATCCCAGCACTTTGGGAGGCCAAGGCGGGTGTATCACCTGAAGTCGGGAGTTCAAGACCAGCCCGGCCAACGTGGTGAAACTCCATCTCTACTAAAAATACAAAAAAAAAATTAGCCGGGTGTGGTGGCGGGTGCCTGTAATCCCAGCTACTCAGGAGGCTGAGGCAGGAGAATTGCTTGAACCCAGGAGGGGGAGGTTGCAGTGAGCTGAGATGGCGCCACTGCACTCCAGCCGGGGCAGCAGAGTGAAACTCTGTCTCAAAAAAAAAACAAAAAACAAAAAACAAGATATTATGGTCGTTTTGTTGAGTACTCAGGACAATTTAAGTAATTTAAATCTATTTGGTGGTTTCTCAGAAGGTTAATAACTTGCCTTCTGAATAATGCATTCTACATTGTGATTTAAAAATAAGAGTGAGCTTCTCTTGAAAGTCTACTTTGTGATAGGAGCACTTCTTAATAAGTCTGTCCTGTCCCAACTTAAATACATTTTTCATCTCCAAAAAAGTTTTATGCCCCATGTTGGCCAACACATTACATGATTATTTTGGTTTATACATCAGTATATGTTGTTGTTGTTTTGAGACAGTGTCTCACCTTGTTACCCAGGAATGCAATAGCACAAACATGGCTCACTGCAGTCTTGACCTCCCAGGCTCAAGTTATCCTCTTGCATCAGCCCTGCAAGTAGCTGGGACTACAGGTGCAAGCCACTACGCACCAGCTAACTTTTTTGTTTTTTTTTTGTAGAGATGGGGTTTCGCCATGTTGCCCAGGCTGGTCTCAAAGTCCTGAGCTCAAGCAGTCCGCCTGCCTCGGCCTCCCATACTGCTAGGATTACAAGCACGTGCCACTGTGCCTGGCCAGTATATGCATTTTTTAGATAGTTCCTTCTTGAGGGTAGTTTTTATGCACAGTAAATAAGATATTTGGACCCCTACTTGTGATACTTTTTTCTTTTCTTCTATGTTGTTTCTCTTTTCCTTTTCTAAAATTCTCTACCCCTCTCCACCACACCAAAGTATTCATAGTCTTTTTATTTATTTATTTATTTTTTTGAGACAGAGTCTCACTCTTGTTGCCCAGGCTGGAGTGCAGTGACCCAATCTTGGCTCACCGCAACCTCCACCTCTCAAGCTCAAGCAATTCTCCTGCTTCAGCCTCTTGAGTAGTTGAGATGACAGGCATGTGCCACCACGCCCGGATAATTTTATATTTTTAATAGAGACGGGGTTTCTCCATGTTGGTCAGGCTGGTCTCGAACTCCCGACCTCAGGTGATCCGCCCTCCTCAGCCTCCCAAAGTGCTAGGATTATAGGCGTGAGCCACCGCGCCTGGCCTCATTTTCTTCATAGTTTATTTCTATATTTTACCTTCTGCCCTTAGTCACATGGCTGTGTAACAAAAGGCTGGTTTGGTGTTGCCTCGCTTACTTGGGATTACACTGACACTATGCTGGTGATTGAGCTGCTGATGTATTGCTGTTCCACATCTGACACTTTTCAGCATAAGAACTTTTTAAAAATTGTGGTAAAATATAAATAACATAAAATTTGCACATTTTCATGTAAGGAATACGTTAATTTAAAATATTTTATGTATTTTAAATGATTTTAGATTTACAGAAAAGTTGCAGAGTTAAAACAGAGTTTCTGTATACTCCTTATCCATTTTCTGTATTGGTGAAGTCTAAGTAACCAACATGGGTATATTATTAATCAGACACCAAACTTTATTTACCAGTTTTTTCTGCTAATGTCCTTTTCCTGTTCCAGGATCCAATACCACATAGCATTTAGACAAATTTTTATTTATTTATTTTTTTTGAGACAGAGTTTCCCTCTGTCGCCTGGGGTGGAGTGCAATGGTGCGATCTCGGCTCACTGCAACCTCCGCCTCCCAGGTTCAAGCGATTCTCCTGCCTCAGCCTCCCGAGTAGTCGGGATTACAGGCGCCCACCACTAGGCCCAGCCAATTTTTGTATTTTTACTAGAGACGGGGTTTCACGATGTTGGCCAGGCTGGTCTCAAACTCCTGACCTTGTGATTCACCTGTCTCGGCCTCCCAAAGTTCTGGGATTACAAGTGTGAGTGAGCCACCACGCCTGGCCAGACAAACTTTTTTTTTTTTTTTTCCCGCCCAGGCTGGAGTGCAGTGGCAGGATCTCAGCCTACTGCAACCTCTGCCTCCCGGGTTCAAGCAATTCTCCTGCCTCAGCTTCCCGAGTTGCTGGGACTACAGGCGCACGCCGCCATGACTGGCTAATTTTTTATGTTTTTAGTAGAGATAGGGTTTTACTTTGTTGCCCAGGCTGGTCACAAACTCCTGAGCTCAGGCAGTCTGCCTGCCTCGCCTCCTAAAGTGCTAGGATTACAGGCGTGAACTACTAGACCCGACCCAAACTTTTTTTTTTTTTTTTTTTTTTTTTTTTTGAGACAGAGTCTCGCTCTGTTGCCCAGGCTGGAGTGCAGTGGCGCCATCTCAGCTCACTGCAAGCTCCGCCTCCTGGGTTCACGCCATTCTCCTGCCTCAGCCTCCCGAGTAGCTGGGACTACAGGCACCCGCCAACACGACCTAATTTTTTGTATTTTTTTTAGTAGAGACAGGGTTTCACTGTGTTAGCCAGGATGGTCTTGATCTCTGGCCCAAGCTTTTAAAAGTGAAAACGGTGGCCAGGCACAGCAGCACACACCTGTAATTCTAGCACTTCAGGAGGCCGAGATAGAAGGATCACTCGAGCCCAGGAATTCGAGACCAGCCCTGACGATATAAATAGGGAAAGAGAGAGAGAGAGAGAGCGCGCGTGCACGCGAGAGAGAATGCCTGCCCCTCTCCAGCCTGGCCAACAGAAGGAGATCCTGTCTCAAAGAAAGTGAAAATGCTTCAGCTAGAATTATAGGATAATCCTGTGTGAGATAATTTACATAGTGACTGGAAGAGTTATTAAATACTGCTTTCTTGTTGCTAAGTTCTGTAGTTGGGTTAGATATCTAATGCGTAACTATTGTGAAAGTCAAGAGATTCTAATTTTTCCAGAAAATAATGTTGAGTTTCCATGAAGAACAGGAAGTACTGCCAGAAACTTTCCTTGCTAATTTCCCTTCTCTGATAAAGATGGACATTCACAAAAAAGTAACTGACCCAAGTGTGGCCAAAAGCATGATGGCTTGCCTCCTGTCTTCACTGAAGGCTAATGGTGAGTACATATTTGTGGAGTTGGTGGTATTTGGGCAAGATAGGGAAAGAACTATATATTTTTGGATATAAAAGGAAAAAAGTGAATTGTAAATTTATACTGCTTTTCCCACCTTTTATGATTTGGTTTCTGAATTAATTAGTGGTGAAGAATCGCATGTGTATTAATAATTGAGAAATGCTGGTTGGGCTTAGTGGCTCATGCTTGTAATCCTAGCACTTCGGGAGGCCGAAGTGGGAGGATCACTTGAGTCCAGGAGTTTGAGACCAGCCTGAGCAATATGGCTGAGACCCCATCTCTACCTAATTTAAAAAAAAAAAAAAAAAAAGGCTGGGCGCGGTGGCTCACGCAGCACTTTGGGAGGCCGAGGTGGGCGGATCATGAGGTCAAGAGATCGAGACCAGCCTGGCCAACATGATGAAACCCTGTCTCCACTAAGAGTGGTGGCAGGCGCCTGTAATCCCAGCTACTCGGGAGGCTGAGGCAGGAGACTTGCTTGAAGCCGGGAGGCGGAGGTTGCAGTGAGCCGTGATCTTGCCACTGGACTCCAACAGAGCAAGATTCTGTCTCAGGTGGGGGGGAAGCTGGGTGCAGTGGCTCACGCCACTCATTATTGAATTTTTTGAATATGAATTTTTTTAATTGTGTGAAATGTAGGAGCTGGTGTAGACAGACAAGCCCTGTTTATATTAACCATCTCGAAGATTATAGTTTTATATCTATAATTATACTAATTAAGTGACTTATTTATGTTTTGAATATTTGTTTTATTTCTAGGCTCCCGGGGAGCTTTCTGTGAAGTGAGACCAGATGATAAAAGAATTCTGGAATTTTACAGCAAGTTAGGATGTTTTGAAATTGCAAAAATGGAAGGATTTCCGAAGGATGTGGTTATACTTGGTCGGAGCCTGTGACATTTGTTGACACTGTGAACTGTCCAAAAGTCTCTTAACTGCACCTTGTGAGTGGTAGTTGAGGTCTTCATACAGTTCAGCCTCTAGAATGGTAACAAATCAGCCAATTGGATTCGAAACAAAGACGACTATGTAAAACTCACCCATCACACTTTCAGACTACTCACTGATTGGAAGAATATAGTATTGCAGCAAATCCTGTATGAAAGAGAGATGTGGGTTTCCTTTTTGAGTCTTGTGTTAGGTGCTGAGACCTTTTACATGGGCTTATACAGGGAGAGAGTCTTCAATAAATGTAGTCAGCACTATTTTCTGCATCCAGTGTGGTTGCGTTTCTCACCTGAGAGTAATCAAGATAACATCTGTCATCTTCCTTGGTTTATTGAGTGAAATGCCTCTCAGTCTTAGGGGACATGGCAGAGATGAAAGAAAGATAAGAGTGGGTTTCAGAAGTGTCAGGGTGGAGTGATTCCAAGTGGGATGGTTGTGGCATTAGTTTAAGCTGAATAAATAATTTCAATTTGGGGCAGTTATTCTGCTTTTTGTAAAGCCGTGGCCAATTGTCTCCTGTAATGACTGTTGGTTCAGGCATGTTGTACTTTGTAGGGACAAATGTGCATTTGTTTGTGGCAAAAGCCTACAATTGACAAACTTGTAAATTTCTTTGTATATAAACTAGCTGTAACCTGACTATCCTTTGTGTTTACTGTTTTTGTAAATTTTTTTCCTCTATAAATGAAAGGGTGTTGGTTCAGAATGGCACTTTGAATAATGTAAACCAGTGAAAAGTGGATTTTCTTTACTTTTGTCTTTGGGTTTGGGGTTGTTTTTGTTCTTTTTGAAGTTTTATTATTTTTAAAGTGCCTCCCACCTAGGCGTAGGCCATGACCATTTGGGGTACGAGAGCCTAATTTTGTAGGACTTAATCTGTTGAAAAGTGCAGTTACTTCTGGAAATTAACCTCAATATTAGGTCAGCATGTGAAATGTTGGATTTGACATGTCAGGTAGGGTTCAGGGACTGATTGGTCCCATTTGCCCTCAGGTCAGTTGTTGTTTAATCTCAAGACCTGTTACTACTGATTTTATTAAATCAGAGTCTTTAATTCTTGCATGTTTGTATCTAATTTCTGAAAGAATGAGCACACTTTAACCAGTTATTTACAGTTACCTTTTTCCTTTAACCGGATTGTGAAAGCTTCATGTATTTTAATTTAGATTCTGTGTTTTTAAGGGTTCTGAGCATGAAGCTGGCAGATAGTCTGCAGGACTCATTTTTTCATCATGGCTGGCTGATTTCTCCATAGATTGATAACAGTATTTTGTTATCTTGCTTCTCTGTAGTTTTGCATCAGCTGTTTAACTTTGAGCTGAGTGAGGGGAGAGGGGTAAAGAGAAAGAAACTTAAGTTTTCTTTCACAGAACTCCACCAGTGTGGGCTTTGAGAGAGCCCTAAAGCATTGTACCTAGTGGTACCTAGTGACTTCCAACCAAAGCCTTTGAGTATGCACTAAATAGGTGAGAAGAAAGGAGAGAAGGTTTTTAGGTTAGAAACCTTTAACCGATAGAAGGATATGGTATGTTGTAAAGCTGGAACCAAGTTTGCATTTTTGAGGGCTTGAGATGAAGGGAAGATTCTTACCAGATAGTAAGACAGCTGAGTTTTCCTCAGTTTTCTCGTCTTAACACTAGTGGACAATTCTAGCATTTTGTTTGGAGGATTTCAGAGTTAACCTCATGGAATCAGGATTTTTTAGCAAGTTTACTTTTGGTTTTATCTTGGCTTTTAGTAATCATGTTGGCTGGTCTGGTCACAGGTGACTGTGAAACAGATGCCCTGGTCTTGCTTTCATCACTCTAGGATCATGAAGTGCTATGCTATTTCCTGGTTATGAATATTAAGGTTGGAATGACATTTTTATTGATTGTTTGGATCAGAGCTCAGTTCCTGTAGAAAACGAACTGTAAAAGACCATGCAAGAGGCAAAATAAAACTTGAAGTGAATGCTTGTCGTGTTGTATTGTGTGAATCTATTTCCTGTCTGCCCCCTACCTTTTCTCCTCTTTCGTGCCTCACCTACAAGCAGGTATTCTCTCCTCTCCACAGCTGTTCCAAGTTAAAGATTGGATCTTGAAGGCAGCCCTCCCCTACCTCCATCACCAGTAAGACTTCCAGATTTTCATTAAGACAAGAGCTAAGAAAAGTAGACTAGTTCTTAGCCAAGCCACCCCACCTTCTTGCCACAGTTATAACCTGGATGTGAAATAGGGCCTCTAGTTTGAGTTTTGCCATCTATTAGGATAGAAAGCACACAGTTTGCCTGATTCTTAAAAGGCGAAAGATGGCGCGAGTAGCATAAACTGACAAAATAATCCACGGCGCAAAGATACTCCTGGATGATTTGGAATTAAAAGCTCAAAAAGCGTGGGTGGGCCAGGAACAGCCAACACACATGAGCTAACTAGTCCTCTGCTAGCAAGTGCCAGCAGCTAAGTCTCAGTGAAGGCATAGCAAGTTGCGGGGTCTTTAGAGCAGGAAGAATAAGAGAGGCTTAGCCGAGAGGACAGACAGGACAGACGTGTTGGGATGGAAATTCCTAAGGCTCCTCGGCTCTCTTGAGGCAAAGACAATCTGAGTGCATTTCCTTTGCTTGTAGCAGAAAAGCACTGCCCTGAACCCCACCTTTGCTGGGAGGAGTAAGAAGGGTTTACATTTTTGTATCTATAACTCCTTTAACGAAAGCTTACCCTGGGTTGGAAGAGTGGGAGACACTTCCGACACAGAGCGAGGAGCTTGGGGAAGTGGACACCCTCATGGTCGTGGAAATGAGCAAGGATGTTAACATAAACCCCAAATCCATTCTTCTGTGATGTTACTTCCTTTCTCTTCGGTCTTGATAAAATATGAGCAGAAGCTGCGGGCTCCGGGTAGGGCTGCGGGGTCTCGGCGCCTTTTCTTTTCCAGGACTGTGCGTCTCCTTTAATGGGCGGGGCCGGAACTGGCCGAGGGTCCCCGGCTTTGTGCGTGTCGGGGGCGGAGTTTGAAGAAGGCCCTTACAGCATGGCCGCCGGTACTGCAGCTGCCTTAGCGTTTTTGAGTCAGGAGAGCCGAACGCGGGCCGGGGGTGTCGGGGGCCTACGGGTCCCGGCCCCGGTCACTATGGACAGTTTTTTCTTCGGTATTAGTGAAGGGAGAGGCTGAGGGTGGTACTAGGGCGGTAAGAGGTAGGGATGTGAGGCGGGAATGCGGAGGGTTTCACGGCGTGGGTGTGGGCGGAGGGCTGCTTCGCTGTTCCCGCAGGAGAGGGGGCCTCGCACGCACAGCCAAAGGGGGCGGCGAGATCCCTGCCCCAGATGTGTTGGGCGGGGCCCACGGCAGAGCGTCCCAGGTGTTCTGAGAGAAGAGACGGAGGTGGACGTGTAAATGACCCGTCCGCCCAAGGTTACACGTGACGGCGGGTTGGTGACATCCCCCGCTGCCCAGCCCCGTACACACGCTCAGGCATACTCACTGTTATTTCTACCAGGCTGTGAGCTCTCCGGCCACACCCGCTCCTTCACCTTTAAGGTAGAGGAAGAGGATGATGCGGAGCACGTGCTGGCACTAACCATGGTGAGGGGCAGGGGAGTGGGGTTTTAATGAATAAGCCCAGGCAGGCAATATAGGTCTCTACCCAACCTCCGGATCCCCTTTACTTGGAGACACATCCTCAGCCTAACCCCCCGGCATGGGCGGCTCCCCTGGCCAGGTGAACCGGGACCTCTGAGGCTGGGCAGGTGCTAGAGTAGATGCCTTTAGTTGTGGTGTCAACCCTCACTTGAGGAGACCCTGAGGCCCTGTGTACCGTTCCCAGCTCTGCCTCACCGAGGGAGCCAAAGACGAGTGTAATGTGGTAGAAGTTGTGGCCCGGAACCATGACCATCAGGAGATCGCAGTCCCTGTGGCCAACCTCAAGCTGTCCTGCCAACCCATGGTGAGTTCCCCAGCTCTGCCTTGGTGGTGGTGGTGGTGGTGGTGAGGGGATTGAGGACGTTAGCACTCATTACAGTGTGGGGTGGGCTAGGAGTGGGCCAGGCCTTCATCCTTGTCTTCCTCCCAGCTCAGTCTGGATGACTTCCAGCTCCAACCACCTGTAACCTTCCGCCTGAAGTCGGGCTCTGGCCCTGTGCGGATCACTGGGCGGCACCAGATTGGTGAGAAGAGGGGAGGGCCCTCTCCTTTGCTTCCAGTGGACTCTCCCATCAGGCTTCCCCCGCTCCGCACTCCTGCCCCATCCCACCCTCATCTCCTAGTGCAGCCCTGTACAGGTCTGCGTGCCTTCCACGCTGTGCCCTGTGCATGACATGCCCTCTCCTTTCCGTCTACTCAAGCCTACCTCCTCCATGGAACATGGCCCAACTTCTCCAGCTCCAGTAATGAAGACTCCTTTGGCTCTTTGTGACCCAGTTTAGGGTCTGAGGTTCTTCCCACCTAGCCCATAAGCACTGGGAGGTCATGGTCCCTGTAAGCCTAACACCACGGCGTGAAGAAATGGCATGCAGTGTGAAACGGTCTGGTCTTAACACCCCATCCTTCTACTGCTTGTGTGTCCACCAGTTACGATGAGCAATGATGTTTCTGAGGAGGAGAGCGAGGAAGAGGAAGAGGACAGTGATGAGGAAGAAGTTGAGCTGTGCCCCATCCTTCCTGCCAAAAAGCAGGGGGGCAGGCCCTAGCCCTCCTTGGTGAGTTGCGGGGAGAAGTGCCCAGCAGGCTCTGGGAAGGGGCAGGAGAAGCAGGTGAGGGCCTAAATGCTGATTCCTTGTTTCCTCTTTTCAGGTCAGCTCCATGCGCCATGCACCGCCATGCACCCTGTTCGCTGACAAGTTTCAACAATTGTAAATATTTCTTCCTTGAAGAGGAGAGCTTGGGTGGGGGTTGGGTGGGAGGGACTTGGGTCTTTGGTGCTAGGAGAGGGCCTGTGCTCCACACAGCCCTGGTTTTCTGATTTTGCATCATGCCCGAGGCCTCCCTTCCCACCTGCCTGTGAGAATTGGAGGTTAGTGCCTGAAGCTCAGAACTACACATTTTTAATAGTTTTTACATTTTTGGATAAAGGTTGAAATAAAGTGGTGTGGAGTTTTTGCAGCTCTTGTGTGGCTTCTTCCTGTGCTGGGTGATGTTTCCCTAGGGACCGCCAGGTGGCACTGTGGCAGCACCCAGGGTGGCCCTGGGCCTGGGGGAGGGTGGAGAACTGTGGGATCCTCTACCCTCATGGCCCTGGGCTAGGACCTGGGGCCTGGGCCCCAGTTGCCTTGCTGGAAGGGGACCTCCCAACACTCAGCCCATTCCCAGTCTCTGCAGGTGGGAGAGGGTCATCGCAGGAGGTTATCAGCATCCAAACAAGGGGTCTGGGCCTCTGTCAGCACTCGGCTGATGGGCAGGGGGCAGATAAGCAGGCTTAGGCAGCCTGAGGAATGCGCGTCCCTAGCCCCACGAGGGTCTCTGGCCCAGAGAGGGCCTGTGAGGGCAGGGCGGGACCAGGCTTCGCTCCTCCTTTGAGCCTTGCAGGCTGTCTCTGAGCAGGGCTGGGCCCTTAGAGAAACCTGACTCCGGGGGCCAGATGGAGGGGACTGGCCAGATTGGGTGACAGGGAAACCAGAATCCGGGTGGCCTGGCATATGGGGGCAGAAAGGGGCCCCAGGGAATTGGCCTCCTGGACTAAGGGATTCTTGTCCCCCACACACCGTGGGGTCTGGGGGTCTTTGGTGCCTGGAATCAGGTAGTTCTGGCACTTGGCTGCCTTTGTGCCAGGAAGAACTGACACACCTGGTTTGAGGATGAGTGTATGTGACCAGCTCTGGGGTCAGCAGTTCAGCAGCAGTGTTGGTTGTGGGGGGAGGGTTGTCAATGCCCACAAACAAACAAACAAACAAACAAAACATTGCCTCCCCAGACAACCTGGGGCCAGACAGGCTGAGGATAGACAGAGAACAGGGCCTGATGGGGGTCAGGCCAACTCCCACTCCCAGCCTCTAGTCAAGGGGGAGGGGCCCCGGGATATCGCGGGCTGGTGGTTCTGGGGCAGGTGAGGTCAGCTTTGAAGACCTTGCGTCCGCAGTACCGACCCGCACGCTCTTCAGCGCATCCCTAGTGAAAGAGGTTCTCCCCCAGCCCGTGGTGAGGAACTAGGGGTCCAGTTTCCAACCTCCCTCTTCCTCAAGTTGAGGACAAAGGGAGATGACGCCCGTCTGTGTTGCGGTGATCTGGGTCGCAGGCGCCTTTCTCCGATCCAGGAGGACGCTGCTAAAAATGCTTCCCTGAGGAGCCCGGCGGAGGGGCGGCCTGGCTGGGAACCATGGGTCTCGCTGCGGAGCGCGGTCGGCAGGGAGAGGGAAGTCGGGGCTGGCGCCCTCTGGCGGGCGAAGTTGAAGCCGCTCGTGGTCGTACCGCTCCCCTGGCCTCTAGAGGCTCCGGGCGGGCGCCGTGGGGCCGGGGCCTCCGAGTCCCGCCACTGCTCTGGGCGGCCGAATCTTGGGCGGAAGGCGGGGGAATGCCACTGAGGCTTGCTTGCATGCATGCGTGCATACGTTCATTCATTCATTCGAACGACTTGAGTTGGAGCGGGGAAGTCTGGCTGTGGCCCTCACTCCTCTTTCCCTTCCTCTTCTTGGCCCCAGCCTCCAAAGTCCTCGGCACGTGCTTGGCAGGAGGAGCGGGAGACTGGCTGAGTCCTCTCTCCTGGGAGGCCTCCCTAGCTGACCCATCTACCCCCTGCGCGGCTCCGCCCCAATATTTACCCCACCCACCCCCCGCGATGCCACTGATCGCTCCTTGCATTTCTCGCCGGTTTTCCGGGTAGGTCTCCCGGTGGGCGCGGGCCTGCGCCGAGCACGCTCCTGCCCGCAGTGGGGGCCCAATCCACATCAGCCTCTCGGCCCAAGAGTTTCTCGGCCGGTTGGGGCGCCCCGCGGACACAGCTGGGTAAGGTTTATTCCTCTCTCCTCGCCCCAGCCTCTCCTCGAGCCCTCTTCTTTGCCCTTCAGCGCACAGTAGGAGCGCTGCCGGCTCACTGTGGCCTCAGACCCCTGGGGGATGAAGGCATACGCCGGGGTTTGCCGACTGCTGGAGGAAGGGCAGGCTTCTATTTGGGGGCCGAGGGAGACGACTCCCAGACAGCGGCCGAAGTGCTTAACGTAGTCTCGGCGATTTGCATTTGAACGGTCGGCAGTGAGTCCGCGGCGCTTTGAACGCCCGGCGCAGGAAGCGCGCGTCAAAGCGAGCTGCGGTCTCCGGCGGCTGTGGATTGGAGGGGCCGGGGGATGGGCTGGGATCGAGGGGTGCGTTTGGAAATAGGCTGAAGTAGTGTGTCTGGGTGCAGGCGAGGGCGTGTCTGCGGAGATGGGCCGTTTGTGTTGGCGAGGAGTGTGTGTTTGTGTTTGCAGGCGAGGGAGTTTGTGTCTGTGCGTGTGTGTGTTTGTGTTTGCGGAGTGTGGGGGCGACCAGGAAAGGTGGCCGGGCTGTCACTCAGCGATCAGGTTGACAGGCGCTCCCTCATCTGGGCCAGGGAGCTCTGATTGCAGATTCGAGGAAACAAAATAGCAATTGTAATTACCGGGCTTTGATAAGATAAAGGAGGGAGGGAGCTGGCCGGGAGGCGGGCGAGCCAGCAAGAGAGGGAGCGGCCTGCGGGGGCCCGGCGGGACATTTGCATCTGTCAGTCACGGGGCGTGCCGGGGCAGAGCCAGGTGCTTGCTCCCGGGGTGTCCCCATCTGCTCCTCTCCCCCAGAGAAACGGACTTTTGGGGAGATGAGAATTTCAACGAACTAGGTGAGGGTCCGCTTCTCAGGAGGGTCTCCAAATCCAAATGTAAAGGAATCCTGGTCCAGCACAGGCTCCCTGGCAGAGGCTGGGACAGGACTGAAACTTAACCTCGGACCCTTCAGATCCCAGGACGCCCATCTTCTCTGGGGCAGAGGAAGAAGGGTGGCTGAAGACCACTGAGGGTCAACCCAGGGCCCTCAGAATCTTCTGGGGGTTCCACAGCTGGAGCTGAATGCTGGTCTCAGCCAGGGGCTCTGCCCCTACCCCCATTCCAGGGAGGGGCAGGTACCCAGAGTGGCTCTGGCTGTGACCCCAGGACCATGCAAACACTGTTGGATGGGCGGGTCACCCTCACCCCTGCCTGGGGCCTACTCCCTGCTCTGCTTATCTCACTGATGTTCAGAGAGTCCATGGTGGGAGAAAGCCCATTTCTTATAGGAAGTGCCTGCTCTCCATCTCTTCATTCAATCATTTGTTCATCGACATACGCAACTAAACATGCTTGAGGGCCTACTATGTACAAGGATGAGGGTAAGACCACAGGCAAACAGACATCACCTTTGCCCACTTGAAGCAGTGCAGAGAGGGAAACAGACACTCAATGAATTGTGACTCAGGCCTTACACAGAACACAGGGAAGGCAAGGGCTGGCCTGGGCTGTGGCCACTTGTGTCCACCTGACTTGTCTCCGCCTGATGGACCCACCTCCCCATGGGCTTTAGAGGAGACAGTGCCTGCCAAGCCTGTAGCAGATACAAGTGCTCACTAACTGGTGGTGTTCCTGGTGATAATCTGTTGGGAGGAGGTGAAGGCAGGTCTTCCTGGGGAAGTTGCAAATAGGCTGAAGTCTAAAGGCTCAGCCACTTTCCCCATCATTCATTCATTCATTCAACGAACTCTTAACTGCAGAACAGCTCTGCCCAGCCTTGTGCCACGAGCTGTGATTTCTGAGCTCATAAGACATGGTCCTTGCCACAAGGTCTGTGTGGGCAAGAGCCCACTGAACAGACTCCTGGAGGAGGATGGCAGGTGTGCTCTGGAAGTCTACTTCTCTGAGAAGGGATAAGATCTTGGAATGCACCCTCTAACTGTTTTCCCATCTCTCCATTGCTCAGTGTTTGCATTTATGGCTGGGAGTTGGAAAGATGGGGCACAGGGAAAGGTGGGACACAGAGCAGGGAGGGAGGCAGGGCCTGGCTGTGCTGCTGGACTAGGGCTGCCGCTAATTTTGGCCTAATGGCTTCCTAGGACCACACCAAACCCTCCAGCCCTACCCCCAGGGGAATGGAGGGTCACTGGGGAAGGGGAGGTTGTCAGTGAAGACAGCAGTCTGGTAGGGCATCACCTGCTCCTCACAAGGCACCTGTCCCCGAGCATCTCTGTCCACCCAGGCTGCTCCCACAGAAGCAGCATGGGGGCTCAGGGTTTCCAGAAACCTCAGGGGGGAAGCCACAAGGTGAGGGGCTAGGAAAGGCTTAGACAAGTGCCTACCTTCTCCTATGCCCCAGGCCCAGCTGACCAGCCCCTGCCTAGAATACAGTAGGTGTGTAAATACCTGTGAAATGAAAAACGAGTGGGGCTTTGAGGGAGAAAGGGCTGGGTGGCCTGGATGGAAGTCCCTTCCCCCAGTAAAAGCTACTGAGAGTTTTTTTGCCCCTGCTGCCTACTGAGGTACGGGGACAGTGGGTCCTGCCAGGGACCTCCGGACTCTCTCTTCCACACAGGTGGCTCGGGGTGCTCCTCAAGCTTCAGGCTAGTGTGTGTGTGTGTGTGTGTGTGTGTGTGTGTGGTGAGGGGCACAGGGGAAGGGGTGATGGTGATAATGGGATGGGGGGAGGGGGAGGCATTTCTGGCTCCCAGGGCCTCCTCGGGAGAGTGAAGGAGACTGGAGAGACCGACAGGACGGGGCACGCGGCCGAAACAGGGGAGCGGGGTCCGGGTGGCACCGGCACGCATTGCGCGAGGGCCGGGTGCGCAGCCATTCGCTGCATGGTTAGCGGCCGCTCCCGGGGGCCCGGCGGGACACACAGTAGGTGGCTCGGAGACCACTGCGTAGCCGGCGGCGGAAGCGGCTGGGCCCGGAGGCGGAGACCCAGACCCGCCAGACTCGGGCGCTCCAGGCGGTCGGGGAAGCCCAGGCTCGGGGTCTCCCGGCCCGCAGAGCTTGCAGCCCTAGGCGCCCCCATCCCCGCGCGTCCGGGCCCGGGGAGCGCGCGAGGGGACAGGCCGGGGATAGGGGGAGGCGCCCAGACCGGCCGCCCCCGCCCCTCCCGCGGGTCCCCAGACCCCTCCCCTAGCCCAGACCCTCAATCCCGAACCCGTCGGCCGCCCCGCCCCGGCCGCCCCGCCCCCGCCCCGGGCTGCATCCAGGCCCCAGTTCCCAGCCGGGGGCTGCGGGCTCCCGCCGCCCGCCCCGCGCTCCCCCCTCGCGCCCGGTGCGGCGCCCCCCGCCCCCACCCCTCCCCGCCCTCCCACCTCCCCACCCACCCCGCCAGCCCGTGACCCTCCCGCCCGCTCCGGCTCCCGAGCAGCCAGCGGCCACCGGCTCCGGCAGCGGCGCACAGCGATTCGGTGCGGCGCGGCGAGCACGACGTTCCACGGGACCCGCGGAGCCGCGTCGTGATCGCCGCCGGCCTCCCGCACCCGCACCCTCTCCGCTCGTGCCCTGCTCAGCGCGTCCTCCCGCGGCGGCCCGCGGGACGGCGTGACCCGCCGGGCTCTCGGTGCCCCGGGGCCGCGCGCCATGGGCAGCCCCCGCTCCGCGCTGAGCTGCCTGTGAGTACAGCGCCGCCCTGCCCCGCCGCCCGCCCCCCGCGCCCCTCGCCTCACCCGCGCCTCTCTCTCCCGCCCGCTTTTGTCTCCCACAGGCTGTTGCACTTGCTGGTCCTCTGCCTCCAAGCCCAGGTGAGGAGGGGTGCGCGGAGGCGGGGGCCGGGCGCGCCGGTGGGAGACCCGGGTGGGCAGCGCCGGTCGGGGGCACCGGGACCGACTCTGCGGCCGGCGCGGGAGGGCTGAGGGCACCTTAGAAACCCAGCCCCGAGCCACCCCGAGGAGGGAGCTGAGGCACAGAGAGGTAGCACCCCGCCTGAGGTCACACAGCGAGTGAGTGGCCAGGATAGAAACGAAGGTCTCGGAGCCCAGCACTGTCCCCCATGCATCCTCGCCGGCTGGGGGCATAGGGAACACCCAGCCGCCGAGGAAGGGGGCAGCCGCGGCCAGGGGATGGATGTTCGATGCCAGGGGAAGCCGGGTGACTGCAGCAGAGACCCTCTCAGCGCCCCTCGGGGGAGGCTTGTGGCCGGTTTGGCCCAATGATCGGGTGCCCAGGTTCCCTGCACTCTCAACATTTGCTCCGTAAATTTGTCTTTATAAATGTCAGGGGTCGGGGAGGGCTGCCTCCCTACTTAAAAGCGCCCTGCTCCTCTAGGAAGGCCCGGGCAGGGGCCCTGCGCTGGGCAGGGAGCTCGCTTCCCTGTTCCGGGCTGGCCGGGAGCCCCAGGGTGTCTCCCAACAGGTGGGTCCAGCTTCTCCCTGGGGCTCGTTCATCCTGGGCTGGGTCTGCCCGACTTGCGTGGGTGGGGGATGGTGGCCTGGGCTGGCATGTTGGGGGAACCCCCAGCACCTGCTGGCGGCTTGGGGCAGTGAGGGGGACGCAGGGTGATGGGGCCACTCGGGCCCCTGGGCGGAGTAGCATTATAATGGTGTATTGTGTATTTTTCAATTTCCTAAAGGTAACTGTTCAGTCCTCACCTAATTTTACACAGCATGTGAGGGAGCAGAGCCTGGTGACGGATCAGCTCAGCCGCCGCCTCATCCGGACCTACCAACTCTACAGCCGCACCAGCGGGAAGCACGTGCAGGTCCTGGCCAACAAGCGCATCAACGCCATGGCAGAGGACGGCGACCCCTTCGGTAAGGCGCGCTGAAGGTAGCTTGTGGGATGCGCGGCGCCTGGACCGCCAGTCCCAACTGCACTGGCCGGGGGCCTGCAGGGTCCCCAGCTCAGAAGGGAAGGAGTTAAGGCAGAAAGGTGTCTTGAGGGTCAGCTGGGGAAGAGAGGGCTAGGGAAGGGGCCTCGGGGAGTACTTGGCCACAGGTGCCCCCTTCCCTGCCCAGCAAATGAATGAATCTAGGAATCTCCCTTTACACCTCCCCCCTTCATACACTCCTCCCCAGCTGCAGGTGGAGGCAGGGGGTTCAGGGGGAGGGGGCCTAGGTTTAAGGGAAGCGCTTGAAAGAGGATATGTCGCCAGGGCCCACAAAAGGAGAGTGGGAAAGAGAAGGGAGAGAAATCCCCTCAACTCTCCCAGTTGGAAAAGGGGGTTGCTGGGAACCCTTAAATACTTTAATCGGATGGGTCAATTTACACGTGGAAACTGGGCTTGGAAGGGGGCTCTCCCTGCTCCATTCCCTGGGGAACCCAGGCGGCTGGGGCAGGGCTCCCGGCTCCCTGTGGGGTGGCAAGTGTGGAGAGCTACTGCCGGCAGAGAGGCTGAGGACTGATTGATTTCTAAAACATTCAATATTCCTGCCTTGAAACGGGGCCAATTTCCAGAGTCCTGGATGTACCAAGAGAAAAGCAAGCCCTCTGGGCGGCTGGTGTTGTTTTTAGAGAGCGATTATTGTGAGTTTAAAAACCTTTAAATAATGACCACGTTAAACAAGCATGAAAGGAGAGGGGAAGACTCTATTAAAATGTAATAAAAAGGTGAGGCATTTTAAGAGCTAAGAAGAAAAATGAAGAATGATATAAAACAGAAAAAGAACGAGCTTTTTTTCAGATGTGGAGTTTGAAAGGAGTTGCAAGTCTGTAAATGTTAAAAAAGAGGTTCAAGATTGTTCTCTCGGAATCTCTGGAGAGACCCCTGCGTCTGGCAGAGCGATTAAAACTCTTCTTACTTTCACCTTTTTTAACATTTCCTGAATACTTTCTCCTCTTCTTGAGCCAGTTTGGGGGATCGAGTATGTCTCGCTGCATTTTTTCTGCATCGACGTAGCTGACTTCCCTTCAAAGCTGGAGGAGGAGACATAATTTTCCTGGGATAAATCTGTCACTGGGGTGGAAGAATAGGTTTGAAAATGTTAAGCTTTCCAAAAGCCCGGTCGGGAGAGCTGCCGTAAACTGCGGCCCCAGCTCCCCAGATCGGAGCAGATTCAACCGACATGGGAGAGAGGGGACTCTCTGGGGTGGGGGTGGGGGCGGCCTGCCCGGTGGCCGAGCTCCCCTACTGGGCTGGCAGAGCAGGCCTACCGTCCCTTTGTCCCTCCAAATTAGCTGCTTGCTGCCCTTCTCAGCTTCTAAGGAGAGGAGACGAATGCCTGGCTCTTCCAGGGTTTGCTCTATCAGAGCAAATGGCCCAGCATCCTTGGATTTTGGGGAGGGAAGCAGAAGTCAAGCTGGTGTGGGGGAATTCGTCTTCAGACATCAGAGGAAGCCTGATGTCCACTTCTCTCCGTGGCCATATAAGAGGTTTCCCGCCTTCCCTAGTCCCTGCCCCACAGCAGGATAGGAGCTGGAGGCCCTAAGAACAGAGGCTCAGGGTGTTCAGCCAGGACAGGAGTAGTCCGGGGAGAATAGCAGAGAGGTCTCAATGGCTTCTTTACCGGCCCCAGGAAGATGCAGAGGCACCTACTTCATCCCTGCCTGCCGCATCTGGCCAGAATCCCCAGAGTGGCATCCTCTCACTCCTCCAGTCAGCATCCTTCCTGGCCCTTAAAAACAGCTGCCTCTTGCTGTGGAAGGCAGAGCGGGAGAGGGATGAGCAGACTGGCTAGGTCCAGGAGGAGGTGGGCGGGCAGGGAGGTGACAGCTGCATTTCCCTGCTGACTTGGGGCCAAACTGGGGGCTTGGCCACTGGTCCCAGCACTGAGCCTGTGTGAAGCGGGGAACATTACAAGCTGAGCAGTGATGACTGACTTGCTGACCTCGATGCCCCAAACCCCTGCCATGGGTTTCAGGGACAGAGGAGGTGCCATATGTCAATGCAGGCTAAGTCCAAGAACTGCTTTCTCAGGGAGGGGAGAGGCTGGGCTCTGCGGCAGGGACGGCAGGAGAGCCAGCGCCTTCTGTCCCTTCCCAAACAGTGAAGTCACCCTCACTACTTTCTTGAGGACAGCCTATAAGAGATGGTTGCACAGAGAGGTGAACGGGACAGGCTTCTGTGGCAAGTTGGCTGTCTAAGGGGAGGGGAATGGGAAAGGAGGCATAGAATTCAGCCCTGCCTCCTGGCCTCCAGACTAAGAGGCCAGCGGGCAGGATTCTCCCTCCTCCTCACCCACAGAAGCTATTTGGTCACTGGGCTGAGAAGCCCAGCTGTGATGAGGCTGAAAGAGAAAAGACAATTGAGTTGTTGATTTCTAGACACTGGGCTGGGGACCCTGGTGACTGGGAAGCCACAGGGAAGAGGCAGGATCCTCCTGGCAGGTGTCTGAGGTTCTGGGAAAGCAGCCTGCTTTGGGCTGTGTGTTTAGGGAGAGCTGTCCCCATCCCTAGCACCTTCTCAGCAGAGCAGAGCCTGGTGATGTTGAGGGGCTGGGGGTGGCCAAAGCTGTGAGTTAGAACCCAAAGTGGCAGAAACAGGAGACAATGCTTTCATCTTTGGCCTTGGGACTGGAGGTCACCCCTTCACCCAAGTGTTTGTAATGACCTGTGAGACACGCACACATAATATTTGGAGTTGGAAGGATCCTCGGAGATCTTTTGATTAGCTATGGAACTCTGATTCAATTAAATTTTACTTAGATCCTCAATCTAAGAGACATCACTGTCTGGTTTAAAAAGAGGGTGGAAGGAATGGCACTTCAGCCTTTTCAATTTGATGGTCCCAAGACCTCTCTTGAGAACCCAGTTTGAAAACCATAATCCCGTCCACTGCCCTCTGTAAACCCAGGGGTGGGGCCTGAGGTCCAGAAAAGCCCTTTCTCTGGGTTGCACTGCATGTTAGTAGCTGGGCTGGAGCTGGAGTCCATGTTTTGTGTTCCTGGTCTTTGGAGCAGTTGCTGCTGGGCTGTGACAAGTGTGTGGGCCAGCTGGGGTCAGGGATCTGCCAATAGCCATCCTGCTACCTTCTCTGACAGCAAAGCTCATCGTGGAGACGGACACCTTTGGAAGCAGAGTTCGAGTCCGAGGAGCCGAGACGGGCCTCTACATCTGCATGAACAAGAAGGGGAAGCTGATCGCCAAGGTGAGGCCCCAGCAGGCAGGTGGGGTCTGCGGGACCTAGGGAGTGGCTTGGGCTGGCTGGACTCCTCCAAGACAGTCCTGGGCTCTGATCCCAACAAGGTAGGCAGAAGGCCACAGGGCCATCTTGGGGTTACCTCATGATTGGGTGCAGGAGTGAGGGAAAAAGAAGCTGTTTGAGAGATGAAAACTATAAAAGGCAAAGGAGGAAGAATGAAGGCTAGGGAAGGGGCTGGGGGGTGGTGGTTGGTAAATTCCATATATCTTTTTAACAAATCGCCAAATTGCTTTGCTATTATGTCCAATTACATGGTACCAGCATTTGGAATGTTCAGTAAGCCGCAGGCCCAGCCCCTCGGCCGAGCTCTGAAATGGCTTCATTAGTCACGGCTCCTCTCCAGCCTCGAGCTCCCCGCTTCCTGGGCTTCTGGGGCTGGGGTCTTAGCATCTCCTCCTAGGCCTCCCCTCCCCCATAGGGTGGCTGCCCTGGGGCCAGGGAACCGAAGTCCTGGGGGGGTGAGAGGGGCAGGTGGGGAGACGGGTGGCCAGACTGGTGGGCAGGAGGCCAGAGCAGGCAGGCTCTGGGCCCCTCTCTCTGTCTTTCTGCGTTGGGGCCCAGCCCCTCCGTAGACAACCATGTGTCACTGCTGCCTGGGAGGACAGGAAGTTGCCGGGTGGGCTGCGAGTTGTGAGGGATTAGAGAGCGGGTGCCCAGGCAGGGGGTGGGGCTGCGGCTCCTGCCCACCTCGCCATCTGCTGGGGTGCCCACCTGCTGTCTGGGGCCGCTCGCCCTCTGCCTCTGCTGGGGGGGCTCTGTAACGTGGTGTCTGGCTCCCCTACCTGCAGAGCAACGGCAAAGGCAAGGACTGCGTCTTCACGGAAATTGTGCTGGAGAACAACTACACAGCGCTGCAGAATGCCAAGTACGAGGGCTGGTACATGGCCTTCACCCGCAAGGGC
Organism: Pan troglodytes; assembly: GCF_028858775.2. NCBI lineage: Eukaryota > Metazoa > Chordata > Mammalia > Primates > Hominidae > Pan > Pan troglodytes. The sequence goes on along the minus strand of NC_072406.2, from coordinate 113,872,669 downwards.
CGGCCCCGCAAGGGCTCCAAGACGCGGCAGCACCAGCGTGAGGTCCACTTCATGAAGCGGCTGCCCCGGGGCCACCACACCACCGAGCAGAGCCTGCGCTTTGAGTTCCTCAACTACCCGCCCTTCACGCGCAGCCTGCGCGGCAGCCAGAGGACTTGGGCCCCCGAGCCCCGATAGGTGCTGCCTGGCCCTCCCCACAATGCCAGACCGCAGAGAGGCTCATCCTGTAGGGCACCCAAAACTCAAGCAAGATGAGCTGTGCGCTGCTCTGCAGGCTGGGGAGGTGCTGGGGGAGCCCTGGGTTCCGGTTGTTGATATTGTTTGCTGTTGGGTTTTTGCTGTTTTTTTTTTTTTTTTTTTTTAACAAAAGAGAGGCTCTATTTTTGTATTCCACTTGGCTGTGGTGTCTGTCTTCTTAACTCTCAGAAAGCTCCATTAGTGGCCTAGACTGGGATTCCGGCTGGGGGTTTGCGGGGGTGGGGGGCTTTCTCTAGCCTGTGCTGCTGAGGCCCCAGTACCTCCAGGGCCAGTTGGCTGGGCAGCCAGGGACTCCACTGCACCCCCAGGTGGGGCAGGGAGGAAAGGACTGTGACATAGGGCAGTCCTCTTAGAAGTGGGTATCAGACTGGTGGCTATTAAATGATTGAAATATTTATTTAACTTGCATATTAAAAATGTGTACTGGAGAGTGAGTCCTGCCGGGGTCAGCCCCTCCCTCCAACCTTGCCCCAGCTGGTGGGCGACTGGGAGACGCAGATGACCAGGTGCCAGCTCTGACCACAGCCTCCCTCCAGCCTAAAGACACCTGCCTGTCAACCATCCCCATCACTGTCACTTGAGGGGTTTTCCTGCAAGGACAGAAGCAGGGAAAGGGGCAAGAAGAGGCTCTTAGCTAGTCCTTGGAGCTCTCAGATGTGTACCTCCTAGCACTTTACAGAGATCATTGCTAACACTTCCCCAGGCCACCTCAGGGCCAGAAATAATGGATGTGCTAGGGCTAGAGCTGTAATCATGGATTTAATCCTCTTAAAAAGTGCTTCTCTGAGTGCCTAGGTCCATGTGGAAGACAGGTTGGAGATTCCAGAACTTGCTCTTTCTGAGACTCAGGCTCCAGAAAATGAAAGAAAAGAGCAGCTGCCAGGGTCCAAGGTGGGGGCATATTGGAGGGGGACCACCAAGACTGGTGTTGACAATGGTGATGTGGGACAAGTGTTAACCTTGGGTGATCTGGTGAGATAGCTGTGGGCAGAAAGCACTGAGCTGAGGTGCGGTGAGGAGCCTGGGGAACTGTCTTCCAGGAAGAGGCTGCCCACCTCGGAGGATGGGCCTGGCGGGAGAGGAGCTGGGCACCGGATGGCACCAGAAGGGAAGCTCATAGGCCTAGCGCAGAACTAAAGGCAGTCATAGCCTTGGGGAGAAGCAGGAGGCCATATGTGGAGGGAGGGAGGGCTGCTGTGGGAGTGGTGGAGCAGGTCATGGTGTGGGCAGAGAAGGGAATGGGCAAGGGTGCAGGTGTGTGTTTGCGTGTGGACTGGTGAGACTGGTGTCCCGCCACACCGAGGGAGAGCCCAGGCCCCACGGCAGTTTCCTGAGTGCAGAGCTGGCCCAGCCTTCATCGCTGAGGCCTCCCATTAGGGCTGCTCCTGCTTCCTTCCTTGTGGATGCCCTGGGCTGGTCCCACAGCCCAGCTACTGAGCCAGTCTAGAAACCTCGCTCCTCTAGGGCTCTGTCCATTGGCATCTCCTGGGGTAGGGAGCAACCCAAGGCTTCCTCCCACAGTTTCAGGCCCAAGTCCCAGGTTTAGCCCACCCCGGCAGATCAGGAATTTCGAGGCTTAGTGGGAAGCCTGGCAGTAAAGGCTGGCCTGTCCAGCCACCTCTCGTGGCCTGCCACAGGCGGTGAGGGGCTCTGGAGAGAGTGGGTTTCTGCTGGTGCGTAGACACGAAGGGGCCCTAGATGTCTCTCTTCCAGTTCCCCCAGCTCTTAGCGCCTCCTCCTCTGCTCCCTTCCCCCTTTAATTAATTCTGGGTAAGCAGCCTGGCTTTATGGTGCAAGGAGCTGGGGTCTCACTGTGGGAAAAGTCACACCTTCTGAGCAGCTTCTGATGCCATGCAAATGAAGGGACCGTCCAGGAAACGCTTTCATCTGCACGGTCTCCTGTCCAGCCCCTAGCCCAGTAATTACCCACATTTCATTTGTTTGAGAGCAATTCCTGGGGGAAGGCACTGAGTAGGAGGGAGTCTGGGGCAGGGGGTGGAATGTCAGGCTCTCTGCCTGTGATCCTGGCCACAACGTGGGGACAGGCTGGGCCAAGGCTGGTCACTGGCTAAAGCTAATCCTCATGCCCCCAGGTTGGGGAGGCCTGAGTCCTCCAGGGTGGTGGCAATGGGATTGTGCCATGTTTACATCTTGGAAGAAGAAGGGAGCTCTCCAGAGAGCCAGACCTGCCTTCTAGAAAGAGACACCTGGATAGGGAAAGGTGAGGTGGAGGGGGACAGAAGGGTGGGACCTGGTCCTTGAGGTTGCCTGCAGCTTTGGGAAGAGGTTGACTCCCAGTAGGACCCCAGGCCAGGGACCCATGGGAGCTGCGCCCAGAGCACTGGGGCTAGGCCGGGCTAGAGCACCCATCAACTTGTTTATCTTTGAGCCGCTGCCTCCACAGAGCCCTCACTAACAGGGTTTTACAGCCCACTCAAGCTGCAACTGGCCAAGAATCAATCATTACCGGCACTTAGTGGTTTGATAGTTAACAGCCTGAACTGAAGCCAAACTGGTTGTTAACTGTGATAACAACTGATTTCAAGGGGTTATTGCCGGCCCAATATGCTCAGCCCATTTATTTCGGGGAAAACAAGCAGGGAGCTGTTGCAAGGCCCAGAAAAGGGAGGAGGACTGGGCTTCTCTCAGCCAAAAGGCCCCGTGCCACTCTGTCCCAGAGTTGGTGCTGGCTACGAGGGCCTAGGGGCGGGCTGAGGGCTGCTTCAAGGCTTGACCGTGCACACCCACTGAGGGCCTGCGTGTGAGCCCAGCCGATCCACACACTAGGCCCTCTCCAGCCTTCCCTCTCCCCAGTCCTCACTTCAATTCTCCTCCTGCCTCCTCCCCATGACGCCCCAGAAGGGCGGTCTCCATGAGGAGGAACCCAGGCCCAGTGGCCAGGCGTCTACTTGTGCCCACTCAGCAGCTGGGGCTGCACCCTCTGGCTCATTCCTTCCTCACCCAGGGCTCCCAGAGTCCTGCCAAGTACAAGCCAGAAATGCCTTTCCTTTCAAAGCCAGCAAAGAGTCCACTTGGGTCTTGACTAGAAAGAATGAGCAAGAGTTCTCTCTTTCCACAGCACTAGGTCCCGCCTCTACCCCTCCCTTCCTCCCTCAGCCAAATGGAAGCAGGTGAGGCCAGGGTCAAGCATCATTCTAGAATGTTGCTGCTACAAAGGGCCTCAGGAGTTCCCCACCCTCCACAGATGACAACTGCAGCCCAGACGACCCATGGCTAGGGTCAAAGCTGGTGCTGTCCTAGAAATTGGGTCTCCCCTCCCAGATCCAGGCTGCCTCCTGCAGGCTGCAGGTCTTTCCCTAATTCCATTCATTCATTCAGTAAATGTTGACTGAGTGCCTATGATGTGCCAGGCTCTGTCCTGGGTGAGGGGACAGAGCAGAAAATAAGACACAAAAATGCCTGTTACTCTGGAGCCCATATTCTAGTGAGGGAGGACACATCAGTCAGTGACAACCACCACATAGACCAACCCAGATTCAAAAAACACCTTCTTGGATTCTTCCCTGTTTCTAGCCTCTGACATCCAGCCATCTCAATATTCCAGAGAAGAGGATGAGTGTGAAGGGTGGTGGCGATTTTAAACAAGGTGATCAGGAAGACCTTGTGGATAACTTCGGGTCTGAGCACACTCCATCAGGGTAAGACATTCCCCTACCTGGGGGAGGACGATCCAGGTGGAGGGAGCAGCCACTGCAAAGGCACACTGCATTAGGGGGACAGGAAGGAGGCCACCACGGCCGCGGCACAGCTACGGGAGGATCTAGGGGGTGTGCAGTTGGGGGTTGGGGGTAGTAGAGAATGACAGAAACTGAGGTGAGGTCACAGAGACAGAAGGGGTGCAGAGACCTTTTGGCAAAGGGCAGATCCTGTGGGGCCATTGAAAAGACTTCAGCTTGACTCTGGATGAGACTGCAAACCACTGAGGATTTTTTTTTTTTTTTAAACAGAGTCCCCCTCTGTCACCCGGGCTGGAGTGCAATGGTGTGATCTCGGCTCACTGCAACCTCTGCCTCCTGGGTTCACGCGATTCTCTTGCCTCAACCTCCCAAGTAGCTGGGATTACAGGCATGGGATTACACACATAGCTAATTTCACTGAGGGTTTTCAACAGTAGAGTGACATGATCTGAATTAAGTTTTCCCAAGGTTGCTTTGGCTGCTGTGTTGAGACTAGAAGGTAGCAGGGCAAGGGAGACCAGTTATGAGGTTACCGCAATAATCAGGTGAGAGATAGTAGTGAATGGAAGATGGTCAGGAGAGAGTGGGGTTTTGGACATTTTTCGCAAGTAGAGATGGCAGGATTTGCTGATGGATTTGGATGTGGCTTGTGCGGAAAGAGAGGAGTCTAGGAGTTTCCCATGGTTTCCGGCTTGAGCAACGAAAAAGATGGAGGTGTCATTCACTGAGATGGGGGAGATTCCAGGATGGGCAGATTTGGAGGGGGAAGGGTAGGAGTTTGGTTTTGCACATGTTACATCTGAGCTGACTACATATGTATTCAAGAGGAGATGAGTAGGCAGTTGTGTGTGAGTCTGGAATTCAGGGGAGAAGTCTAATGTGAAGATAGCAATCCGGGAGTGTTCAGCACACAGATGATTTTCAAAGCCAGGAGACAGGATGGATTCCTTAGGGAGTGAGCAGAGATGGAGAAGAGGAGCCGGCCAAGCCTCAGTGTGCTCCAAAAATTTAGAGGACAGGTGAAGAGGGAGAACTGGCAAAGAAGACTGAGACCGTGTGGCCCACGAGGTAGGCAGGGGGAAAAGCAGAGAGTGCTGTGGCCTGATGACCTAGGGGAAGGACAGAAGGATTCTGAGTCCGGAGCTTTACCTGGGGCTAGGGAAAAGTTTCATGTCATCCTGCCTCCCTACTCCTTACCCCCCACTCAACCCCAGGGCTGAGAGGAGGTGGCCAAAAAACGGGGCTGGTTTAACCTGGGAGCATCACCCTTGCCTCTCATCAGCAGTTCCTGCTGGCTTTCCCTCCAGAACATCTCTCCAGTCCAATCCATCCACCACCCACCCTATCTACCTATCTACTGCTACCACCCTGCTCCAAGCCATCATCAGTTCTTGTCTGGTTTATGGCAGTACCCACCCCCAACCTCAATTGCTCTTCCTGGTTCCTGTCTTATCCCCCTACAATCCATTCTGCACTCAGAAGCCAGAATTTTCAAGACGCAAATCTGATTGTGTTACTCCCACCATACCTACACTTGAATTCAAACTCATTTTCAGGCCAGCACAAGCCTCTCCATGCTCTGCCTGTGGAACTCCACTACTTCCCACCCTCCCTCTTGCCTGCTGCTCCCTGGACACACTTCCTCCAGCTTCTCTAACAAGCCCAGGGAGCCTCAGAGCCTTTGCACTTGCTGTTCTTGCCACTTGGAATGTCTTTCCTCCAAATCACTGGCTGGCCGACTGCGTGATGTGGGTCTCTCCGCTCTCACTGTCTGCCTTTTTTTGAGGGGCGGGGGGATGGAATCTTGCTTTGTCGCCCAGGTTGGAGTGCAGTGACATGATCTTGGCTCACTGCAACCTCCGCCTCCCGGGTTCAAGCGTTTCTTGTGCCTCAGCCTCCTGAGTAGCTAGGACTACAGGCAGGCGCCACCCCACCCGGCTAATTTTTTTTTGTACTTTTATTAGAGACAGGAGTTCACCATGTTGGTCAGGCTGGTCTCAAATTCCAGACTTCAAATGATTTGCCCGCCTCAGCCTCCCAAAGTGCTGGGACTACAGGCAGGCGCCACCATACCCGGCTAATTTTTTGTTTTTGTTTTTTTGTACTTTTATTAGAGACAGAATCTCACCATGTTGGTCAGGCTGGTCTCGAATTCCAGATCGCAAATGATCCGCCCGCCTCAGCCTCCCAAAGTGCTGGGACTACAGGCAGGTGCCACCACGTTTGGCTAATTTTTTTTTTTTTTTTTTTTGTATTTTTAGTGGAGATGAGGTTTCACCATATTGGCCAGGCTGGTCTCAAACTCCTGACCTCAGGTGATCCACCTGCCTCGGCCTCCCAAAGTGCTGGGATTACAGGCGTGAGCCACTGTGCCCGGCCTGTGCTTTATTTTCTACGTTACACTTATCACTGTCTGATCTTATCCTGATTTTTTATTTACTTGCTTTTGGTCTACTCTACCCTTACCTCCCAGGAGAGCAGGAACTTTGTTTGAATCGCTCATTGATGAAAGCCCAGTGCCTATAATGGTGCCCAGCACATGGTGGGTGTTCAGCAAGCATTTGTGCAAGCAATCCACATAGAGCAGGTTCTGAGGCAGCTGCGGAGAAGGCAGGCTGGGAGTCCTCTGTATCCAGGCCATGGGTCAGGCGTTAGGAAATGTCTGAAGGGCAGGGAGACCTGAGGATGGTCCTGGGATGGGTGACTTCTCTTCGCCCATCTGACATGCACTGCTTACTGAAAAAGGTCCAAGGCTGTCTGGCACAGGCCCCCCATCATTTTCTCAAGCTGCAACAAATGTCTCCAAAACCTGGACAGGCAGACATCTAGGCAGGGCCTATTGGGCTGGACATCTCAGAACCTTCCCAAATTCTGCTTTCTTCATCGCCATCAGGTTTCCGTAGCAACCAGAGGACTTCACAGGAGAGAGTGAAGGGGAATTAAGAGCCAGAGAGAGCAGAGGAGAGAGGAGGAGTAAGTGGTAGCAAGACAGATGGGGAGCTGGCAGGAACTCCAGGGGGATCCCCAAGTCCCATGTTGCCGTGGAGGGTTGTGCCAATAGGTTCCTTTGGTTGCCCCCTTCCCCATCTGGATCTCTTGCTGACCCTCAAGAAGTAACTCTCCATCTGGGCAGTCCCCAGAGCTGACCCCTCATGCAAAACCCACCCCCTCCCTGCTGGCAGGCCCTGAGCGAGGCTCCGGCTCCCTCTGCGGTCTAGCTCCCTCCCTAGCCCCTCTCTTGGCAATAGTGGAACTGGCTGCAGCCCCTGGGTGGGTTTGGGGAGCGTTTCCTGCCATTCCTTCCCTGGCCGTGTATGGAGCAGTGGGTATTGGGGGAGGACAGTCAGCACTCTGCCCTGCTGACCAAGGTCCCCACCATTGGCATTTGGAGATATGGCCAGGTCCCCCAGTCATGAAGACTCAGATGGGCTGTAGGTAAGGGCCTGGCTGGAGGTGCTCAGAACAAGGGCCCAGGCCTGGGCATGGCATTCAGGGAGCACAGAGAAGCCTGAATAGAGCTCTGGCCAGTGTGCTGCCTTGCATTCCCTTGACCCCATAGGTCCGGAAGATGCCTGGCTTGGGACCCGAGAGTGGCAGAATAGCAAAGCCTGCAGCAGCCACAGCACTGTGGTCCTGAGACCCAGGCCAACTTCCTAGAGGACTGGTCGGTGACTTCAGAGGGTAGGGGTGGCCTGGGCCAACACCCAATTCCAGCTGTCCCTATGACCCCATACATGCAGCCCCCCGAAAACCCAGATTCCAAAACCACCTTCTTGGACTCTTCCCTGTTTCTAGCTTCTGACATTCAATCATCTCAATATGACAGATATCACCAAGTCCTGCAGAATATTTCTTCACAAAGAACTGCCCCCTGTCCCATCATAAAGACACCTGGGCCACCCCATGCTCTTCCAACCCATCTCCCTGCCCAGTCTCTCCCTGGGCTTTTTCTATACCCTCCCCCTCCCGCCCTCTGCAAGGAGCCCTTGGTAATGAAGAGCAAACTCATAAAACATTCATCCTGGGTAATACACCATGTAGGAGCTGCCTGATCTCAGTTCTGATAGAACAGGCCAGGTCAGCAGGACGCTGAGGCTTAGGCTTCTGAGGGTTTGGGCTGACTTCTCTACCTTGGGCTCAAGTTCCAGCCACTTCCCTTAAGGCAGGTCTTATCTTCCCTGGGGTGCTGGGGGTGGGGGCTCCTGAGCTGAGTGGCAGAGGAGGTTCCTGAGAAGGGATGAGAGCAGCCCAGGGAGGGAGGGTGGCTGCTAGGGGTGTCCTTAAATGAGGTGTGATGGGTAGCTGGGGCTCTGGGAAAAAGAGCTTGACGACAAGGTGAGCCGAGTGACCAAATGGCTAAAGCCACAGCTTTGTGCTGAGTGTGGGGGGCGGTCAGAGCCTAAGCAGGTGGTGTTTAAAGTTGCTATTTTGGCCTGGGCAACCCTGGTATGAGTGTGTATGAGTGTGTGAGGGATGAGAGAGTCTGGTATTGGTGGCAGGCCCTGTGCAAGAAACTGGCCCCAGGAAGCAGGCCCCCATCTGGGCACTTTCATCAGACCAGCGGGGTAGGTAGACAGAGGGAATGTAAAGAAAAGGGGATTTTCCTTTTTTTCACTCCCCCCCACCCCTGGCATTTGCTCTGACACTGCTGTGGCATCCTCCAGGCCTCAGCAGAGTCAGAGAAGGAAGTCAGAGGAATGGCCACAGGGACAGCCAGAAATCAGAAGTGGCTTGGTGTGAGGGTGAGGGGCAAGGGCTTTGGAGTCCAGCAGCCCTGAGCTTGAACCCTGGCTCTGTCACTGCCTGGTCATTTAACCGGGGCAAGTCAGCTCACTTCTCCCAGCCCCCACTTCCTCACCTGCACAACAGGGAATCACTCCACCATAGGAGTTGCCAGGACTGAGTTAAAATGAGTGTGTCAAGTGTCCAGCGGGTACCTTAACAATGCTTCCTAACAGTGATGGTGGCTACTGCCGGGAGGGAATCTGGGAGACGGGGTGGGCCACCTGAGCCAAGTCCCTGGGAGCCCAGGTTTGCACAGTGGCATCATCAGAGAGCCACCGAGGAGCAGAGTCTGTAAGGAGGCTGCTTCCCTGGGGAAAGAGCTCTGGCAGCCAAGGGCCTAAGGCAGCCAGGAGGCTGGGAAAGAGGCTGGGCAAGGTCCCTCATGCACACAGAGACTGACTGGCCTCTCCCCATCCCTTCCACTCATCCAAGCAGGTGTGGCTGCCAAAGGCCCCGGCCCCTGAAGGCCTGGGAGAACTGAGATGGACGGATGATGTGGTGGCTGCAAGGGGGATGGTTTCCCTGCTTATCCTGGGGGCCAGTGTGCACGTTCTTGCCTCTCTATCCCTCAGACCTGGCTTTGCCTCCCGCCCCTCTCACTCCAAATAAGCCCAGGCAAATTGGCGAAAAGTCAAGCCTGAGTTGCTGGAGTTGGGAAAAACAGAACAAGAGAGAAGCACTGAGAACACAGCTGACATTCAAGGCTCTGACCTTTCCTCTAGCCAAATGCGAAGGCTTTCCTTTCCCTAGTGCCTTGCATTGATTCACGAAGGGTTTACTGAGCACTTCCTATATGCCAGGCAGTAGAGTGTTGGGAAGCAATGGTGCACAGCTTGGATAGATCCCTGACTCCTAAGGCCTCCCATGTAGCAGATGGCCATGGTTAGACAGGCCTTCCTGATGAGGAGTGGGAAAGGCTGAGACAGGAAGAGCAGGGTTTGTGTGAAGACGCTGGGGTTTAGGGGATGGGGGCAGGAATGCTGAGTGTGCTGGCCATGGCTGGTTTTCAGGCAGCTGAAAACTGGTGGAAGACAGGACCCTGGGCTGGTTCTGCTGGAGTTCAGCTCCACTTGGCTCAGTCCCAGTTGAATTCCATGCACACTGAGTATTGAATTACTGGAGAGAGCAGGGTGGATGTGGCAAGGTCCCTGCCTTCAGGCTGGCCCATGTATTGGGCTTCCCAGAGTAGTGAACCTGAGTCTACTACACAACATGGCGCAGGTAACACGTGGGTTAGCACCAGGCACTGTGCCTGCGTGGCTCACAAGCGCCTTCACAGAGAAGACAGACGAGAATGGAATTGCTGTAGGATCCTCTGGGAAACTTGTCTTTTCTGAACCTTAATTTCCTCATCTGGAAAGTAAAAGGTTTGAATTAGATTATTTGCTTAAAAATTTTTTTTAGCAACAGAAACTTTTTTCCTGAGCAAAACCTGTATGGAAGCCTATTTTATAAAATAGACTTAAACAATATTTGCTTTGGATGCCTCAGGGATCGGGGTCCCTTCAGCTTCTTGTGCCTGGTATCTCAACTGCAGCAGGTGGTAAAGGAGATGAAGGGTCTGAACCCTTCAGAACTCTCTTGGGCATCCAGGAGAGGATGATGGCCAGGACCTACCAGAGAAGAGATGGGTGGGCTCCCGGCCGGCTGCCCAGGGTCAGCCCCTGGGCCTGGATGGGAAGGTGCTTCCAGGACAAGGAGCCCAGCTCTGCTCCCTCTCAGAGCACCTGGACTAGTGGGGTTGTTCCCACTGCCTCCCAGAGAGGCTCCTGACTCTTCCTGCACTGACCACTCACACCCAGGGATTATCCCAACCAGAAACTTCCATTTGGAACAAAGCTCCCAGGAATGAAACCCGAGCTGCCACTAAGAGGCTCCCAGGCTAACTGGGAAGTGGCTGGGAAAGGGAGGGAAAACTTGCAAAGCACTGGGAGCCTCAGGGAGGCTGTGAAACCTGAAGACAAACGACCAGCCAGCGGACTGGTGCTGCGGAGCTGCCACTGCCTTCTGCAGAAAGGTCAGGGCTGAGCAGAGTGGGAAAACGGGGGTGGGGGAGAAGTGAACCCCAGGCTTTCTTTGAGGGGAGAGTAATTGGTGCACCTGTGGCTAGGGCCTATATCCCCTGTGAGGCCCTCAGGGCTGGCCTGCAGTCACTCAAGCTCTCAAGCTGTCCCCTCCCTTCCCCTCTTCCCCCGACCCCTCTCCCAGCTGCTTCCACTTACTCCAATGGACTGCTGGAGCAGTCAGTGATGGGGCCGCCAGCAGCAATGGGGGCCTGCACCCGCTCAGCCAAGGGAGGGCAGAGGAGAGGAATAGCCATGGTGACCATGTACTGAGCACCCACCAGCTGCCAGGCATGCTGAGTGTGTTATTCTGATCCTCACAATAGCCCTGCAAGGTCAGAACTACTAGCCCCATTTGACTGAAGCACTTTGCCTGAAGCGCTAGAGCTAGGCAGTGGCTGACTTTGGACCTGAACCCAGGGCTTTTGCACTCTGAAGTACTCATGCACCTTCTGCCAGGCTGCATTCTGCACACTTGAAATCCTGCAGGAGAGCCCAAGAACCGTGGTTAATTTCAGAATAAATTCTTTCTTCCCCTTCAAGCCATTATGTGAGACAAAGGCTAGGAGTGGTCATTTGTCTAGCTGGGATCCTTGTGACCTTGGGAAAGTTTTTTCACCTCTCTAGGACTCAGTCTCCTCATGTGTAAAATGGGATTCACAATAGTGCCTACTTATAGGTGGAAGGCCAACAAGAAAGCACACCCAGTAGTCAAAACAGTGCTGGGCACAGCATCCGCTCAGTACTTGCTATGAGGGTTGTTGTTTGAAGAATTCCTTTTCCCCTTTTCCTAGGCAGCCCAGAGCCCTCAGAGGAAGCCCTCAGCAGGCTGAGTAGATTATCTTAAGCTCAACCCCTTCCCTGCCTGCCTCCAAGGATACAGATGCAGGTTAGAAGGTGTCTCAGAGGGGGTATGGCCTTTGAGGTTTCCAGGGATCCAACAGGGAAACTTCCGCTGCAGAGCAGCTCCAGGCCCTCCAGCGCTGACCCACCAAATTTTGCTGCATCAATGTGCTTGGCTGAGCTGTTATGTGGCCCTGGCGTGGCTCTGAAGGCCGACTGAGAATCCCAATCCATCTAGGAGGATCCTTGGAATTAAGCCAACTGGGGATGAGGGCAAAGAGAGGTGGTTGGGATGGGTCCCAGGGGCAGGGGTCTCCCTGTGCTACTGCTGAGTGGGCAGCAGCTTTGGACTCTGAGAAGGGGTCATTTTGCTGGTGCTAAGGCCGGGAGCTTATTCTGATGCTGCGGGCTCTCTGACTGGCCTTTCACCTGCAGCCCCCAAGCTCAGGCTTCCCAGAATGACCATCCTCTGGGGCTGGCACCAAGAACTGGCTCTGTGCCGCAGTTAGAGAGAGACCCTGCTGGTCCCTGCTCACTTCCTCAACATCTCAGCAGCTCAAGGCCAGGCCTCTGGCTGCCATTCGTGACTGGGGCCTGGGTTAAGAAGCTTAGGACATTATCTTCAAGACAAACGTGAAGTAAACTTGGGTGATGATTACACTTGACCTGTGTAAAGTCAGCAAAAGTAGCAACTGAAAGGGGATAGTGGGCTTGGCTGGAGGCAGCTCCCAGCTTGGGGACTGCTCCAAGAAGAATGTGGGGCTTGTGAATGATTCTTTCCACTCACATGCACAGAGCCCTAGGCTCCATTCCACTTCTCTCTACAGAGAAACCAATGATTCGTTCTTGTTCCCAGGGAGCTTGCAGTCTAGTAAGAGAAACTACATACATAAGTTATGGTTGAATGTCGAAGAGGCAATTACAAATGGGCATATTTTTCAGTTTTATTCCAGCTATTCAGTGCAGTAAGTCAGATAGTATCACTACCCTAAAGATAAGAAAACCAAGGCATAAATGCAGTATCAATACTGACACTAAGTCCACAATATATAAATGTTTTAAGCTAAGTGCTTAGGTACCAAGACTACTACTGTATGTGTGTGTGGTGAGAGGTCTATATTATGTTCACACAAATATTTTTTAGTGAGTGCCTTGGGTTTCAGGCACTGTTTATGTACTTTACTTATTTAATTTAATTTTTTTGAGACAGAGTCTCACTCTGTCTCCCAGGATGGAGTGCAGTGGCGCAATCTCGGCTCACTGAAAACTCTGCCTCCCGGGTTCAAGTGATTCTCCTGCCTCAGCCTCCCGAGTAGCTGGGATTACAGGCGGTCACCACCACGCCCAGCTAATTTTTGTATTTTTAGTAGAGACGGGGTTTCACCAGGTTGGCCAGGCTGGTCTCGAACTCCTGACTTCAGGTGATCCACCCGCCTCAGCCTCCCAAAGTGCTGGGATTACAGGAACGAGCCACCACGCCCAGCCTATACTTTCTTTATTTTTATTTTTATTTTTTTTGAGACAGAGTCTTGCTCAGTCAGGCTGGAGTGCAGTGGTACAATCACGGCTCTCTGCAGTCTCCACCTCCCAGGCTCAATCGATCCTCCCACCTCATCCTCCCGAGTAGCTGAGACTACAGGTGCATGCCACCATGCCCAGCTAATTTTTGTATTTTTTGTAGAGACAGTTTCACCACATTGTCCAGGCTGGTCTTGAACTCCTGGACTCAAATGATCTGCCTACCTCGGCCCCCTAAAGTACTAGGGTTACAGGTGTGAGCCACTGCACCCAGCCACTTTATTTCTTTTTTCTTTTCTTTTCTTTTTTGAGACAGTCTCATTCTTTCGCCCAGGCTGGAGTGCAGTGGCAGGATCACGGCTCACTGCAGCCTTGATCTCTTGGGCTGAAGTAATCCTTCCACCTCAGCCTCTTGAGTAGCTGGGACTGCAGGCATGCACCACCACCTTCAGCTCATTTTTTATTTTTATTTTGTAGAGATGGAGCCTTGCTTTGTTGCCGATGCTGGTCTCAAACTCCTGGCCTCAAGTGATCCTCCTGGCTCCTAAAGTGCTAGGGTTGTAGGTATGAGCCACTGGGCCCAGCCATACTTTATTTCAATTATTCCTTCTATTGACCTTCTAATGACCCAATGTGTTAGGTATAAATATTCCAGACTTACAGAAGAGGAAATGAGAGTTCAGATAATTAGATAACTTCTCCAAGCCATACAGTTGGTAAGTGACCAAGCCAGGATTTAAAGCTAGATTTGTTGATGCCAGTCTCTTTCCACTCTGCAAAGCACAACAATAACTAATAATGCAAAGCAGAATGTAATGACAAAAGTGACCCCAGACAGGTGCCAAACGGTGCTAGGGAATTTCTGTCAGGGGAGAGTTCCCACCTGATGAAGGGAAGTGGCACTGAGGAACAGAGATTTACTTGCCCAAGCTCATACAGCCAATTAATTAGGAGTTAGAAGGTTGGGCGCAGTGGCTCACACCTGTAATCCCAGCACTTTGGGAGGCTGAGGCAGGCAGATCACTTGAGGCCAGGAGTTCGAGACCAGCCTGGCCAACATGGTGAAACCCTGTCTCTACTAAAGACAATACAAATATTACCCGGGAGTGGTGGCATGTGCCTGTAATCCCAGTCATTTGGGTGGCTGAGGCACAAGAATTGCTTGAACCCAGGAGGCGGAGGTTGCAGTGAGCTGAGATTACACCACTGCACTCCAGCTTGGGTGACAGAATGAGACTCTGTCTCAAAAACAAACAAACAAACAAACAAACAAAACCCATAATGACATAAGTAGGCTGAAAGTAAAAGGATAAAAAGTAATACAACATGCGAACACTAAGATCCGGGTGTGGGCTCACATATGTAATCCCAGCACTTTGGGAGGCTGAGGCAGGCAGATCACGAGGTCAGGAGATCGAGACCATCCTGGCTAACACGGTGAAACCCCGTCTCTACTAAAAATACAAAAAAAAAAAAAAAAAAAAAAAAAAAAAATTAGCTGGGTGTGGTGGCGGGCGCCTGTGGTCCCAGCTACTGGGGAGGTTGAGGCAGAAGAATGGCGTGAACTCGGGAGGCGGAGTTTGCAGTGAGCCGAGATTGTGCCACTGCACTCTAGCCTGGGTGACAGAGCGAGATTCTGTCTGAAAAAAAAAAAAAAAAAAAAAAATATATATATATATATATATATATATATATATATTAAAGTTAAAAACCACAGAGAAAGAAGTTAGAGACACAGAGAAAGAAGTTAGAGATAAAATTCAGATTTCCTGACCCCAAGATCAATACCAGTTTTTTGTAGGGCCAAGAAGAACTTTGAGAGGATGCCACCTCAGCTCTGTTTTGTGAAAGCAAAAATTCTGAAGTCTTTGAAACTCTCCCAGAACCTTTGTGAAATTTAGATAAACTAACAGCACATGCAAAAAGTGGAGAGGAAACTGACTTCTCCCTTTGGGAAACCAGAGCAGCAGCAGCACTTTCTCGCCTTTCTAGTGAGGCAGCATCCCCTTCCCTGTCCCAAAAGTTTGGGGGCTCCTTCTGCCATCATTCCACTACAAAGCATCCAGAAGAAAAATTTCTAAACAAAACCAAGGAGCATATCAAGTCACCCGCAGGCTCAAAAATCTCCAGTTTCCCTCTGCCCACAAGGTAAAGTTCAAATTCCTGAGCTGGGCATAGGGAGTCCTCCACAATCTGACCACAACTTCTCAGACTTACCTCCATCCGCAATTTTTTTTTTTTTTTTTTTCAGAGACAGAGTCTTGCTCTGTTGCCCAGGCTGGAGTGCAGCGGTGGCGGTGCGATTTCAGCTCACTGGAACATCCGCCTCCCGGGTTCAAGCAATTCTCCTGCCTCAGCCTCCCAAGTAGCTGAGATTACAGGAACCCACCACCACACTCAGCTAATTTTTGTATTTTTAGTAGAGACGGGGTTTCACTATGTTGGCGAGGCTGCTCCTGAACTCCTGACTTCGTGATCCGCCTGTCTCAGCCTCCCAAAGTGCTGGGATTACAGGCCTGAGCCACCATGCCCGACACCACTTTTTTTTTTTTTTTTTTTTCTGAGACAGAGGCAGCTATATTGCAGGAGCCCAGAACTCCTGGACTCCAGTGATGCTCCCGTCCGGTCTCTCAACTAGCTGGAATTACAGGTGTGAGCCACAGTGCTTGGCTTCCTTCCTCTTTTGTGGAAGGTTCTAGTGATGCAGAACTTTTTAACATTTCCCAAATGCTACATGCTTTTCCATGCATTTGTTTTTTCATGTGCTGCTCCCCCTGCCTAGTGAACTCCTACATACCCTTTGAGACCTAAACTTTTCTACCCTCTATTATGTCTCCCAGGCAATCCTCTGGGCTTATACATTATTCTATTTACAACAGTGAGTTGTAACTTCTTATTTGTAACTATAATGTTTCAAGTAGCCTTGGAATATAGTAGGTGCTTTATAAATTTTGGTAAATTAATGAATGAAGTTGCCATTATGGGGCAAATAAGAGGGCTGCAAACATTATCTGGGGAAACTTGGCCAACCAGTCCCCAGAGTTCTGGACCCTTCTAAGATTAGAGATAGTTTGAGAAAAGATAACATCAACAAAAGCTACATACCATTTATTAAGTGCTTACTGTCTACTAGAATTGTTCTAAGCCTTGGTACACTTCATCTCATCTCATCCTCATAATAGTACTATGAGGTAGTTATTACCTTCATGAGGGTTTTTTCCCCTGAATACATTATCTTCATTTTACATTGGGGAGACTGAGGTTCAGAAAAGCAAAGGAATTTCTTCCTTCCAAAGTTTTACAGCTAGGATTTAAATCCAGATCTGGGCCAGGCACAGTGGCTCACACTTGCAGTCCCAGCATTTTGGGAGGCCAAGGTGGGAGAATCACTTGAGGCCTGGAGTTCAAGACCACTCTGGGCAACAAAGTGAGACCCCGTCTCTACAAAAAATAAAAAATTACCTGGGAGAGGTGGTGTGCACCTGTAGTCCCAGCTACTTGGGAGACTCAGGTGAGAGGATCACTTGAGTCCACTGGATGACAGAGCGAGACCTTGTCTCTAAATAAATAAATCCAGATCTGTTGGCCTTTCAAATCCAGGTTTTTAACCCCTAAGCTTTTCTGACTCTGAATTATCGAAGTGTGAACTTTTTCTTCTTTATCATGGGAACACCGAATCCCATTGCTCCTTCTGCCCAGTCTTGGAAACTCCATTGTCAGATGGGTCCCAAACTGTATGGCAGGGGGACTGGGATTACCCAGACAGGCTGGGAGAGATCAGAAGTTCCAACCTGATCTTTGTGCTGAGATCTTGACCTGCACCCTTGGTGGGGTGTGGGGGGGTTACTAATCATTTACTTACTACTTATGAACTCTGCCACCCCTGGAATGGCCTAGGCTGTGGCTAAATTAGCAAAAAAAAAAAAAAAAAAAGTGGGTCTGAGATTGGCTGGGGTTCACCTCTTCAGGTTACAAGGCACTTTGTTAGGAAAATAAAACCCTTCATTGGAAGCTTAGAAGGACTTCACTTTGAGGGTTGAACCCAGGTTCTAGCCTGGCTTTTGTTACTAACCAGCTGTGACCTTGGGCAAAGGGCTTAACCTTATAAGCCTTTGTAAGTGGGCAGGAAAATGGGCAAGAACACAATGCACTTAGGAAGAAAAGGGCCAGACAACACCCAGAGGATGGGAATCTGAGCCTCCAGGAAAGAGGCTCCAGAGATGCCAGTCAGTGGCAGCGTCCCAGTGTGCTGGGGGGAGTGAGAGGCCACTTAAGAGCAGCCACCAAATGGGAGAGGAGCATGGGAACGGGAGAGGCAACCAAAGACAGAGAAAGCAGTCTCCTCTCCTCTTGTGGGATGCCAAATTAGGTCCTATCAATCTCTCTGGAATGTCCAGAGGTGGGCATGGGGAAAGTCCCACCTTCAGGAAAAGCTGACCTCCCCCTTTTTTGGGCCTTCTTGTGCCCAATACATACTTCTAGCTCGGAAGTGTCTTCACTGCCTTCTATTTAAAATGTCGATCTTCTTAATAGAAAGTGAATTTCTTGAGGGAAGAAAACGTAACTTATCCATCTGTATTCCTCAGCTGCTACACTGCCCGACTGCCTGGTACCAGTAGAGACCACATAATTGACTGATGGAAGAATGAAAGAAGGAAGGAAGGAAGGAAGGAAGGAAGGAAGGAAGGAAGGAAGGAAAATCCGATGATTAGGCAGAGGTCCAATGTATGTCAGAGTAGAGTAAATCTTTAAAGCTCATTACAAAAAATGAGGTCCTATTTGGGAAGTAGAATCCCAAATGACATAGGGAATTTGGGAGCAGAAGAGCCAAGGAGAGCTGAGAGTACCAATACACGTGGTCCCTAGGGCCACCAGTGGCCACAGAATTCTTGGCTGGGTAGGCTCTTGCTTAAGCTCCTTAGAGAAGATGTAAAGACAGGTGGCACACAGAGATTGCACACAGAGCTCTCATTCATTGTCCTTAGCTAGAGTCACCATATGGTTTATACATATTTTCCCAGGGTAATTATTAATACTTCAAAAGTGTCAAAGTGGGAGGACTGCCTGAGTCTCAGAGGTCGAGGCTGCAGTGCGCCATGTTTGGGTCACTGTACTCCAGCCTAGGGAGCAGAGTGAGACCCTGTCTCAAAAAAAAACAGTGCCTCAGTCCTGGTTTGGATGACAAACATTTTTTTAGGTGGTATTTTTTTCCTCCATCTTTTCCATTTTTGTTGTTGAGATATAATTCACATACCACAAAATTTACCCCTTTAAAGTACATAATTCGTACTTTTAGTATACTGAGAAACTTTTACAATCAACAGTATTATTTAATTCCAGAACATTTTCATTTATTTATTTATTTATTTATTTATTTATTTATTTTTGAGATGGGGTTACTCTGTTGCCCAGGTGAGAGTACAGTGGCGTGATCATGGCTCACTGCAGTCTCTACCTCCCAGGCTCAAATGATCCTCCCACCTTGGCCTCCTGAGTAGCTGGGACTACAGGCGCAAGCCACCATGCCCAGCTAATTTTTTTTTTTTTAATTTTTAGGAGAGTCGAGGTCTCACTATGTTGTCTAGGCTGATCTTGAACTCCTGAGCTCAAGCGATCCTCTCATCTCAGCCTCCCAAGGTGCTAGGATGACAGGCGTGAGCCGCCACGCCGGGCCAGAACATTTTCTTTACCCTACAAGAAACCCTGTATCCATTAGTAGTCACTCCCTATTCCCTGGCTCCCCAGCCCCTGGCAACTGCTATTTTCTGTCTTTATGGATTTACTTATTCTAGACATACAAATAAAATTATACAACATGCAGCCTTTTGAGTCAGGCTTCTTTCACTCAGCATAATGTTTTCAAGGTTCATCCATGTTGTAGCATGAATCAGTACACAGGACAATAAATTTTTCAGCCACTCTGTGTATAGACCTTAATATTTTATCTGTTGTATTGTGGGTGTTTCCCTGGAGCCAAGGAGGAATTGAGATAGGGAAGCCAGGCTGAGATTCTCTTACTGGAGAGGCCATTCTGTTGATTCAAGGCACAGAAACACTGGTGTGGGGATGAGGCCAAGGAGCCTGATTTAGGATTCTAGACTCTTGTGTTGGAATTTTGTATTAGCTTTGAGGTCTTGTCTTCCTGATAGTAGTTACAGACAAATGACAACAGTCTAATCTACTGCCAGCTTCTTGGAGCAAAGGAGCAGTCAATGAATTAATAGAATGAACCAGGAGAAAAATGAATCAGAGACTCTACATTTGAGCCTTTGCTCAGCTAGTGGCTTTGAGTGATTTAGGTCCCTTTACTTTTTCTAGTCTCTGTAAAATGAACACAGGAGGCTGGGTGTGGTGGCTCACGCTTGTAATCCTAGCACTTTGGGAGGCCAAGGTGGGTGGATCACCTGAAGTCGGGAGTTCGAGACCAGCCTGACCAACATGGAGAAACCCTGTCTCTACTAAAAATGCAAAAAAATTAGCTGGGCGTGGTGGTGCATGCCTGTAAGCCCAGCTACTCGGGAGGCTGAGGTAGGAGAATCGCTTGAACCCAGGAGGCGGAGGTTGCAGTGAGCCAAGATCGCGCCATTGCACTCTAGCCTGGGCAACAAGAGCGAAACTCCATCTCAAAAAAAAAAAAAAAAAAAGAACACAGGGACAAAGAGAAAAATCCCAATGCCATCATTAGGTGTTAAGACACTTCAAAGAATCACTCAGTATTAAAATGTTATGGATGTTTCTACAGATTCATGTCTACTTGTTTCATTTCTTTTTTTTGTTTGTTTTTGAGACGGAGTCTCGCTCTGTCGCCCAGGCTGGAGTGCAGTGGCGCGATCTCGGCTCACTGCAAGCTCCGCCTCCCGGGTTCAAGCCATTCTCCTGCCTCAGCCTCCCGAGTAGCTGCGACTACAGGCGCCCGCCACCACGCCCGGCTAATTTTTTGTATTTTTAGTAGAGGCGGGGTTTCACTGTGTTAGCCAGGGTGGTCTCGATCTCCTGACCTCATGATCCGCCCGCCTCTGCCTCCCAAAGTGCTGGGATTACAGGCGTGAGCCACCATGCCCAGCCTACTTGTTTCATTTCTTCTAATGGATGGAGTTCCTAGGGCCAAGGGCCAATTTTTATACAATTCTGTCTGTCCTACAATACCTGACACAAGGCCTTACACATATAGGGGCCCAGTGTGTATTGCAAAAAAGAAAGAAGCCTGACTAAGTAACATTCATTAGTGTGTGGAAGTATTTCCTCATTTCCAGAACGATCTGGCAAGGACTCTGAGGCTAGGGTGAGGGGCCTCACACTTCTACCTCAGGCAATCAGAAATGGTTTTGAGGTGCCACTAGATTCCATACCAGGAGGGAGGCCACCGAGCAGCAGGGCCTGGGAGTTGGCAGTGCTGGAAGGCTGTCCTCAGGGGAAAACCGAGGAGGACAGGCGTGCTAGCCAGGCCTGCTGCGCTGAAAGCAGCAGACGGGTAATTTCCAAATGACCATTTCAAAGGAAGGTTGAATTTCTCCAAGATAAGAGAGAGAGCAGAGAGCATGCCTATATCTCTAACCCCCTGAGCTCACGGCCGTGATAACAGCTGTGGGGTTGGAAACTTAATGCTGATGAAAGAGTTAAAGGGTGGCTGCGGGCAGCTATCGGTGACACTGCTAGGAATTGAGCATGCTCCTGGAGCGCGGCTGGGGACTGGTGTTACTCCATGAATAGAGGCCACTCTCAGGGAGTTTTTCCAGGAACAGAATGGGGTCAGGGAGCCGCTTGGGGAACAATGGTTGCCACCGACTAGCTGAATTTCTTACAATCACACACCATACCCCCTGATCAAATAGCTCCTTTGTCCGGCTGATATAAAAACATGTCATACAATGATGATTTGGAAGAATGACACGGGTTTGCCTTTCACAGAGATCAGAAGGGCTTGTTGTGCAGCAGGGGGAAAAACATCAGAGTCAAGGAAAACCTGGAGAATAAAAGGAGCAAATGGAAACAGACAGCAACAATAAGAAAAGGGCTGGGTTGCTGGAAAGACAGACAAGGGCTTGGTTACCAGCAGGGAAACCAAGCAGCCAGGCAGCTCCAAGGAAAGGCCTGCTGGCTGCCCAGTAACCAGTTTCACAGCGCCCCCTTGAAACTCATGAGAAACTCAAGGAGGTAAAGAAATAACAAGAAGAATGGCCTCAATTGGCTAGTGAACGCAGGGCGGTATACACAGCCCATAGGAAACATAAAGGGACCTGAGAGATCATCCTATCCAAACCATTATTTTATAGATGGGGACACTGAGGCCTGGGGAAGGACGGTGGCTTAGTCATCTACCCAGATTGTCTAGGTTCAGGTCTTGTTTTACAACTGCTTCTCCTATTTCTTGACTTTGAAGATGGAAATGCTGGAACTTCTCAAGCACTCTCTGTTCAGAGAACAGAAGAGATGAACATTAGGAGTTGAAATGAGACTCCTGCCTGAACCAGGGATTCCAACAAGGAACTCAAGCAAAGTACTGCACTTCTGTGTGCCTCTGTTTCCCCATCTATAAAGCGAGGCCACTCCTGAAAGCAGGCAGGTAGCCAGCCACAGGCTCAGTCATCATTTATTAAATGCCTTCTGTGCATCCCACCCTGGAAGAGGGCACTGGAGAGAGGAAGCAGGGAGCCTCGCTGAAAGATAAGACACAGTCACTGGACCCAGCCAGCCAGGCAATCTAGAGAGACTGTGTGGACACCAAACCCTGATTCTCAGCTGAGGCCTGTAATTGAGGTGGGCAGCTTTCTTGTCTGTTTCAGGAAGGTCAGACTGAGACTTTGTTGTTCAAAGACAGAAGGCTCATATAGCAAGATTCCTGCAGCTTCCAGTCACCAAGTAGGTTTACAGAGAAAATGACGATTGTCAATGTCACTAATTAACATTCACCTCTAGTACAGCAACTGTAAGTGGATCCCAAGCCTTTATATTAGATTTCCTTAGAACTATGTGGGGTTAAAAAGCAAGAGTATTTTGTGTTAATATATTCCCTTTTATTCACAGATCCGGAAATCCTTTACCAGCAGATAGCCAGTTCTCAATGCTACCCCTGTGGGGAATGTGGCAAGTGCCACTCTCCTCGTTTTCCAGCTGGGAGGCCTGGGTCACAGAAAGGTTCTAAGTCCTGCAGTGGGGGAGGGAATGCAAGTCTGTCACCCTTTCCTTCACCACTTTGGCTTTGGACCAAAGAACAAGGTGCTGGAAGGCAAAACTGAAGAGTAAACCAACAATGGATGTGGTAAACTTCTGTTACTGGAAAGCAAAAATGCTTTCATATATATTATATACATATTGTATATATAATACATATACACATATTGTATATATAATACATATACACATATTGTATATATAATACATATACACATATTGTATATATAATACATATACACATATTGTATATTATATACATATCATATAATATATTATATACATATCACATAATATATTATATACATATATAATATATACATATTACATATTGCATACATATTATATATAATGTATATTATGTGATATGTATATTGTATATCATGTATACATATATGTATACGTATATGTATATGTATATATGTATGTGTATATCATATATATCATACATGATATATAATATATATTTTATATATTATATACTATATTATATAATATAGTATATATTTATATAATATATTATATATTACATATATTATATAATATATATTATATATTACATACATATATATTTTATATATATTTTTTTTGAGATGGAGTTTCACTTTTATTGCCCAAGCTGGAGTGCAGTGGTGTGATCTCAGCCCATTGCAATCTCCACCTCCTGGGTTCAAGTGATTCTCCTGCCTCGGCCTCATGAGTAGCTGGGATTACAGGCATGCACCACCACGCCTAGTTAATTTTTGTATTTTTAGTAGAGATGAGGTTTCACTATGTTGGCCAGGCTGGTTTCGAACTTCTGACTTCAAGTGATCCACCCGCCTTGGCCTCCCAAAGTGCTGGGATTACAGGCATGAGCCACCGCGCCCAGCCATGCTTTCATATTTTAAAAATTTTGTTTAAATAGATCATATGTTTACATGGTACTTCAAAGGGTACAACAGAATATTGTACCCCTCGCAATCTCCCTGCAACCTCTGTCTCTACACACAGCATTTCCTACCCTGGAGAAGACCCAGTTATCAGGTTCTAAGAACAATTCTATGTAAAGTCATATGATGTTCAGTCAACGACAGCTGCATATCGGATGGTGGTCCCATAAGACTATAATACTGTATTTTTTACTGTATACCCTTTCTGTTTCCATATATTTAGATACACACATATTTGTCATTGTGCTACAGCTGCCTACAGTATCCAGTACAGTCACATGCTGTATAGGTTTGTAGCCTAGGAGCAATAGGCTCTACCATATAGGCTATGTATGTAGGAGGCTGTACCACCTACGTTTGTGGAAGCACACTCTGTGATGTTTACACAACAAGGAAATCACTAATGATGCATTTCTCAGAACATATCCCCCTTATTAAGTGACACATAATGATATTTATAAATACAAACATAAAATACTTTTTCTTGCTCACATATGATATATAAACTATTCTGCACATACAGAACATTTTAAGATGCATATGAAATGAACAGACACTCAGGGTTGAGAGGACTATGGGAGCCCAAAGTTTGGCCCCAGGTTGAGGAGAGAATGTCCGCCACACTCAAAATGAGTTGCTGGCTTGCTGTGCTCTCCTTTACAGAAAGCCACTCATAATACCAGAGGTGTGGTGTATGAGTTCCTCTGAGCTCCTCTGTTTTGAGACAGGGTCTTGCTCTGTGGCCCAAGCTAAAGTGCAGTGGTGTGATCACAGCTCACTGCAGCCTCGACCTCCCCAGGTCAAGCAATCCTCCCACTTCAGCCTCCCAGAGTGCTGGTATTACAGGTGCCCACTGTGGAGGGCTCCTGTGAGTTTCTTAAAGAGAACTACCCCCAAATGAGGGTGGTTGTGGTCTCACACAATTATTTTCTACATAAAAAATAGAAACTCAGGCCAGGCGCAGTGGCTCACACCTGTAATCCCAGCACTTTGGGAGGCCGAGGTGGGTGGATCACCTAAGGTGGGGAGTTCGAGACCAGCCTGACCAACATGGAGAAACCCCGTCTCTACTGAAAATACAAAATTAGCTGGGCGTGGTGGTGCATGCCTGTAATCCCAGCTGCTAGGGAGGCTGAGGCATGAGAATGGCTTGAACCCGGGAGGCAGAGGTTACAGTGAGCTGAGATCACGCCATTGCACTCCAGCCTGGGCAGCAAGAGTGAAACTCCGTCTCAAAAAAAAAGGAAACTTAGCCAGAGTTTAAAAATAAGAGGTCAGTGGCATCCCACCCCAGAGTCTTCCCTGCAGCAGAATCTCCTGTGATCTTCATGTAGGAATTGACAGCCCTTGGATGTGATGTGTCCTATATAGGTTTCAGAGGTAACATTTGAGTGCTTACTGTATGTTGAGCTTTTAAAAAGTGATAAGCTCTTTTCATACATTATTTTGCTTAATCCTCATGGCTGTTATCTCCATTGTACCTCTGTGGAAACGAAGGCTTAACTAATAAATGGCAGAGCTAGGAAAACTTGACCTTTGGTCTGTGTCCTACCTTCACACTGAGTCCCATGAGGTTCTTGCCTCTGTCTAGTACCCGAAGAATTAAATCCAAACTCCTGAGCCTGGAATTTCAGCCCCTCGACCATCTGTACACATTTCCCTCCCAGGCTTCTGTCTTCTTGCTCCTCGCCATGCATTGCATGCTTGAGTCACACCAGATCACTCGCTGTCACTGGTCCTTGTGTTCTTCCAGCCTTTTGCACGGGCTGTTCTTTCCCCATGGAATCTTTTTCTCTCCTCTCTGCCTGGCAAGCTGCCAATGTGATTTTTTCCTAAAACTCAATCTGACTGTTACTTCCCTGTTTAAAGCCTCTCTGTGTTTCCTCACCACTTTCCGTGATCAGGATGAAGTTTCTTAACTTCACACAGAAGATCTTCAAGTTGTGGGTCCTGCTGACATTGCAGGCTCACCTCTCCCACTTTTGGCTCCTGCTTAATCCTCCACACCATGATCTACTTGGAGTTCCCTGAGTGTTTGGGGCACTCGCTGTTCCAGGCCTTTGCACAAGCTATTTCTTTCCTAGAACACTCTTCGCACCTCCTTCACTTGGTTAATTTTTACCTGTTCTTATCATAGCTTGGGCGACATCTCCTCAGAGATTTTTTTCCCTTACCCTTCCAGCATACCTGTGCCCTCCCTCCTCCCCCAAGGTATCTGTTTTAAAATATATTTTTTCTATACTATGACTTCCTCAACATCAGTGACCAAATCTAATTAATGTCTGGTTTTCCAGAGCCTCCCATAGGGCCTGGTATCCAGACAGTCTCAAGAAATAAGTGATGGGCCGGGCATGGTGGCTTACGCCTGTAATCCCAGCACTTTAGAAGGCCGAGGCGGGCGGATAGCTTGAGCTCAGGAGTTCAAGACCAGCCTGGGCAACAAAGCAAGACCCCGTCTCTACTAAATAAAAATAAAAAATTAGCTCGGTGTGGTGGCATGTGCCTATAGTCCCAGCTACTCAGGAGGCTGAGGTGGGAGGATGGCTTGAGCCCAGGAGATCGAGGCTGCAGTGAGTCATGATTGCACCACTACACTCCAGCCTGGCTGACAGAACAAGACCCTGTCTCTAAAAATAAAATAAAGTTAAAAGAAAGGAAAAGAAATAAAATGGGCACGGTGGCTCCCGCCTGTAATCCCACCACTTTGGGAGGCTGAGGTGGGTGGATCACTTGAGCCCAAGAGTTCATGACCAGCCCAGGCAACATAGTGAAACCCTGTCACTACAAAAAATACAAAAATTAGCCAGTCGTGGTGGTTGCATGTCTGTGGTCTAGCTACTCAGGAGGCTGAGGCAGAGGATCACTTGAGCCTAGGAAGCAGAGTTTACAGTGAGCCAAGATCACACCACTCCACTCCAGCCTGGACAACAGAGTGAGACTTTTGTCTCAAAAGACAAAAAATAAAATAAAATGAATAAGTGGTAAATGAAAGAATTAATGAATGAATGGAAGGATGAGCTAGAATTTGGAGCCCCTAAATGGAGCCTGGGTACTCAGTCTAACTTCAGACCCTTCCTTTTTTGCCAGCTGCCGGATAGTCTCACCATTACTCCCGTTATTTGGAACCTCTTCACTGCAATGTGACCTTGTTTATGTGAGTTTAGCTCTCTGAGACTCAGTTTCCTCAAATGCAATATGATAAGGTAGGAGTATCTGATCCCTACTGTCCCTTCCAGATAAAATATTATGCAAATCCATGCTGTTTGTAAAAAGGAAGGAATTTTCCAAGCACTGTATGGTGGTGTGTGGGGAGAGCACCAATGGTATTGGTGGTTGAAAGAGATTTTCAGAGACTCCAGCTCAACTCTAACTTGTGGGTTAGTAAACTATGGCCTGGAGGCCAAATCCCATTCACCACCTGTTTTCATATAGCCCACAAATTAAGAATGGCTTTTACACTTTTAAGTGATTGGGAAAAAATCAAAAGAAGAACAATATTTCATAATGTGAAAATTATATGAGATTCATATTTCAGTGTCCATAAAGTTGCACTGGAACAAAGCTATACTAATTGTTTACGTTATTGTCTATAGCTGCTTTTTTACTACAACAGCAGAGTTGAATAGTTGCAACAGAGACTGTATGGCCCTCAAGCCGTAAAATACTTACCATCTGGCCCTTTACAGAAAACATTTGCCAACCCTTGTTCTAATTCGAGAATCCTTAACGGCTTCCCACTATCTACAATGGCACTATCCAATAGAAATATAACGTGAGTCACACAAGCAATTTTAAATTTCCTTTCTTTTTTTTTTTTTTTTTTTAAGAGATGGAGTCTCACTGTGTTGCCCAGGCTGATCTGGCACTCAGCAATCCTGTTGCCTTGGCCTCCCAAAGTGCTGGGATTACAGGTATGAGCCACCACGCCCAGTTCATTTTATAGACTTTTATTTTATTTTGAGTTGGGTCTTGCTATGTAGCTCTGGCTGACCTCAAACTCCTGGGCTCAAGTGATCCTCCTACCTCAGCCTCCTGAGTAGCGGGGAATACATGCATGTGCTACTATGCCCTGCAAATAAACATGATTTTAAAAAGTAACACTAATAATACATTTTATTTAACCCAATAAACCCCAAATGTTATCATTTCAAAAGTAATCACCACAAAAGTTATTAATGAGATATTTTACATTCTTTTTTTCACCACGTCTTTAAAATCTGGTGTGTATTTCATGCCTACAGCACACCTCAATTTGGGCTAGCCATATTTTAAGTGCTCAGTAGACACATATGGCTTGTGACTATTATCTTTGACAGCTCAGAGCTATAAGATGAAGTCCAAACTCTTTGACGTGAAATTCTTTGGCCCTTTGTTGTTTGGTTTCAGCTTCATTCTTAACTGCTTCTTTAAATGCCAGCCAGACTGACCCATTCTATGCTCCCTAAATTAGATATGATACCACCTCTACTTCTTTGCTCCCTCCTTTCTTTCTTTGCTTTCTTTTTTTTTTTTTTTTTTGGTAACAGCTTTATTTGGATATAATTCACATATTTGGCTGGGTACATTGGCTCACACTTGTAATCCCCAGCACTTTGGGAGGCTGAGGCGGGTGGATCACTTGAGGCCAGGAGTTTGAGACCTGTCTGGGCAACATGGTGAAACCTTGTCTCTACAAAAAATACAAAAATTAGCTGAGCATGGTGGTGTGCGCCTGTAGTCCCAGCTACCCAGAAGGCTGAGGTGGGAGGACTGCTTGAGCCTGAGAAGCAGAGGTTGCAGTGAGCCGAGATTGTGCCACTGCATTCCAGCCTGGGCAACAGAGCCTGGGCAACCCTGCCTCCAATAATAATAGTTCCATACAATTCACCCATTTAAGGTGGGTTTTTTGTGTATCCACAGCTGTGCAGCCATCACCACAAGAATTTTAGGAATATTTTCATCATCCCCCAAAGAAACCCTGGACCTTTTTAACAGTCACCCTCATTCCCCTCAATGTCCCCCAGCCCTAGGCAACCGCTAATCTATTTTCTGTCTCTATGAATTTTCCTATTCTGAACAGTTCACATGAATGGAATCCTACAATATATGGTCTTTTGTGACTGGCTTCTTTCTCTTAGCATAATTTTTTCAAGGTTTCTCCATGTTGTAGAATGCATCAGTTCTTCATTCCTTTTTACTGCTGAATACTATTCCATTGCTACTTCCTTTCTGATATGTTCATGTCTTCCAATAACATTCCTTCAAGAAATTGAACTCCAGGGCCCCAGCAAAAACCCAAGAAGGAAAAAAAAAAAAAAAAACCTGCCCTTCCTAGTCCACAATGTCTAAGATCAAACACAGGATCTGATCAGATTTTTTAGAGGAAAAAAGATAAAGACTGTGAAACAATTACATTAGTAACAAAATACATCTTTTTTTTTTTTTAACCAAAATCCTACAAACCACAACATGATTCAAAGGGAAAAGAACTTTAGATGAAACTGTTGATGACTCTGCAAAGATGTGCCAGGTGAGCCCATTCAGTGCACCAATAATCTGAATATGGCAATCCCGCCTCAACTGTAAGCTGAGACCGACACGGTTCAAGCCATAAGGAGTCAGACCTCAGTACCAGCTTCCCTTGGGCAGACATTCTTGCCATGCTGAGTAGTTGGCTGATAGCTCCATGTATAATAATCCCCATGGTCCATGCTTTCACAGCAAGAAAATAAATCACAAACACCAACTACACTCCAACCCTTGCTCCTCAGCGCCTAGGATCACAGTCCAGCTGATTCTGACTCTTCAGAGACCCCACTCCATTTCCTTCTCAGTCTTCTCCAGGCTCACCCTCAGGTCCCACCAAGGCTCCATCCTGTCTTCTTCTCAACGGACTCCTCTTTTCCTATGGCTCCCCCTCAACGCTTCTTTGTCCTCCTCACTCTCCATCCTTTTTCAGTCTCGTCGCCATTTCCTATCTCTCTCAACCTCTTCCATTCTCTTACCTTTTTTTTTTCTTTTTTTCTGAGACGGAGTCTCGCTCTGTCGCCCAGGCTGGAGTGCAGTGGCACGATCTCGGCTCACTGCAACCTCCGCCTCCCGGGTTCAAGTGATTCTCCTGCCTTAGCCTCCCGAGTAGCTGGGATTACAGGCGCGTGCCACCACACCTAGCTAATGTTTTATTTTTAGTAGAGACGGGGTTTCACTATGTTGGCCAGGCTGGTCTCCAATTCCTGACCTCAGGTGATCCGCCTTCCTCGGCCTCCCCAAGTGCTGGGATTACAGGCTTGAGCCACTGCACCAGGCCTCTCTTCCCTGTCTTGATTGCTCCCTCCTTATCTCTCCCGCCGCCATCACCTTTCCTTCTGTTCGTATTTTCCCTCAGAGCGTTCCAAGCGCTCGTGTGGAGCTGGGGAGGCCTTCGGGGCACCTCCCGGGAGACAGCCAAGGATCTAGGAGTCAGGCCCAAGGTTGAATTTGGCTCCGTCACTTAACAGCTGTGGAACGATGAGCAAATTGACTCAACTTCCCTTAGGATTAAATGCATGTAAAGCGGCATACAGCGAGCACTCGCTAACCATTCCTCATCCTTTTCAAGGCCACATTTTCCAAGGAGAGCGTTTCCCACAGGTCCCAGAACCGCCAGTCATCTCTGGGGTCTTTTCTTCAGGTCCTGTCCTCATCTTGGTCCTCCCCAGCCCCGCACGCATTCATTCTCTCAGCCTCTGGGGCCGTCTTACAATTTCCCACCCTTTCCACAGCTCTGCCCCTCTCCCCTTCTCCTCCCACTTTCCCAACGATTTCGGGGGCCCTCCCAACCAAGAGCCTTGGGGGCAGGCACGGGTGGTACCCGGAGCCGAAGTCCTTTAGGTTACGTGGTTCCTCAGTGACCAAGGTCGCCCCAGCAACAGAGAGACCCGACTCCCCTGAGCGCCTTCTGATTGACTGTCCTTTCAGAGGAGATTTCCTAGTCCCGCTGCTCCCTGCCGCGCAAGCGCACGAGTCACACGGCCCAGTGGTTTGAGCCCCAGGATGTGTGGTTTCTCCTGGGTCCGGAGCTCAGTTTCAGTGTTTTGGGATTTTTGTTGTTGTTGTTTTCTAGACGGAGTCTCGCTCTGTCACCTAGGCTGGAGTGCAGTGGCATGATCTCAGCTCACTGCAACCTCCGCCTCCCGGGTTCAAGCGATTCTCTTGCCTCAGCCTCCTGAGTAGCTGGGATTACAGGCGCCAGCCACCACGCCAGGCTAATTTTTGTAGTTTTAGTAGAGACGGGATTTTGCCATTTTGGCCAGGCTGGTCTCGAACTCCTGACCTCAGGTTATCCACCCACCTCGACCTCCCAAAGTGCTGAGATTACAGGCATGAACCACCGCATCTGGCCTCAGCTTGAGTTTTTAAATTTCTCCCTCTCCCCTTGCTTCTCTGTTCCTCCTTTCTCATCCCTTACCCCCGACTCCTCTCCCTTCTCCTCCTCCCTCTCCTTTCCCTCTTTTGAAAGTTTTCTATATTACCTAGTCCCCAGTGCTTGCTAAAGAAACCTTTGAAAGTACATAAAAGTGAAAATAAGCAATTTTTTCCCACAGCCATGCTGCTCCTTCCTGAGCATGTCTAGGTAGGAATGTGAGCTATATATGGATTATTGTGAAAACATTGGTATCTGGCTGTAAAAATAATAGAAGTAGTGATAATAATAGATAAAATGTATCTATATTTTCTGTGTGCCAGGTACTATGCTAAGAGCTTTTCACATTCAGCACTAGTACTGTCATTGTTCCCAATTACAGATGAGAAAGTGGGCTTACAAAGGCCAAGTAATTTGCCCTATGTCTTGCAGTTAGTACAGAAATGGGAGAGCCAAGATTTGAATTTGAGTCTGACTCCAGAGCCCCCGTGCAGCCTCTCCTCTGTGTGGAGTTAAGTGTTTACACACAGTGTCCATTCTCCCTCTGCTTTGGGAACAGTTCCTCTGGGCATTAACGCCACTATCATTGATGGCCTCTGTGCAATATTTGGAGACAGGGGAACTGGTGAATATTTGGAAATGGGAAATCCCAAGTGAGGACTCGATTCACTCCTTTGGAAAAGGCCTCACTGAAGCCTGAGAGCCAGCCATCCTAACCTGTGTCCAGGGACCAAGGGCTAGCCCCCAAAGAGGCTGCCCTTGGGGATGAGGGGTTTCCCTGTAGCCCTGGATGCAAATGGTCGGTTGTAACAGTGGCCATCTGTAAGACATGGGCTAGATACCAGGTGATTTATAGGCATTATTTCAATCACCTCACAATAACTGTACAAGGTGGGTGAAGTGATTTGCCCAAAGCCAGTGTTGTTAGGATTCAAACCCAGGCCTGTCTAATGCTGGAAGCTGTGGTACATTTCCATTTTGCCCTTTGATTTTCTGTAAAAGTATAACAGGCATTAAAAGTGAGCCTCTGTTACATGCCAGGTACTCTACTGGGCTTCTTACATATATTATTGAATTGAATCTATGCAGTAATCCTTTCAGAAGGATATTATGAGCTGGACACAGTGGCGCACATCTGTAATCCCAGTTACTCAGGAGGGGAAGATGGGAGGATCCCTTGAGCCCAGGAGTTGGAGGCTGCAGTGCACTATGACTTGCCTGGGAAACAGAGCGAGATCCCATTTCTCTCTCTCACTTTTTAGAGATGGAGTCTTGCTCTGTTGCTCAGGCTGGAGTGCAGTGGTGTGACCGTGGCTCAATGTAATCCTCCTACCTTGGCTTCCCAAGTAGCTGGGACCACACGTGTGTGAACCACACCTAGCTAATTTTTTTCTTTTTCTTTTTCTTTTTCTTTTTCTTTTTTTTTAGAGATGTGATCTTGCTGTGTTGCCCAGGCTAGTTTTATTTATTTATTTATTTATTTATTTATTTATTTATTTATTTATTTATTTTGAGATGGAGTCTCGCTCTGTCGCCCAGGCCAGAGTGCAGTGGCATCATCTCAGCTCACTGCAAGCTCCGCCTCCGAGGTTCATGTCATTCTCCTGCCTCACCCTCCCGAGTAGCTGGGACTACAGGTGCCTGCCACCACGCCCAGCTAATTTATATTTTTAGTGGAGACGGGGTTTTACCATGTTAGCCAGGATGGTCTCGATCTCCTGACCTCGTGATCTGCCAACCTCGGCCTCCCAAAGTTTTGGGATTACAGGCGTGAGCCACCGCGCCGCCCGGCCTGCCCAGGCTAGTTTTAAACTCCTAGCCTCAAGCAATCCTCCCACCTGAGCCTCCCAAAGTGCTGGGATTACAGGCATGAGCTACTGTACCTGACATTTAAAAGACTTTTTTTTTTTTGTATTTTTTGTAGAGACAGGGTCCCACTATGTTGCCCAGGCTGGTCTCAAACTGCTGGTCTCAAGTGGGCGTCCCTCCTCAGCCTCCCAAAACGCTGCAATTACAGGCATGAGCCGCCATGCCCAGAGCCATCTCTTTTTAAAAAATAAAGAGAAGCCGGGGGCGGTGGCTCACGCCTGTAATCCCAGCACCTTGGGAGGCCAAAGTGGGCAGATCACCTGAGGTCAGGTGTTCAAGACCAGCCTGGTATACGTGGTGAATCCCCGTCTCTACTAAAAATACAAAAATTAGCCAGGCGTGCTAGTGCATACCTGTAATCACAGCTATTCAGGAGGCTGAGGCAGGAAAATCACTTCAACCCGGGAGGCAGAGGTTGCAGTGAGCTGAGATTGTGCCACTGCATTCCAGCTTGGCGACAGAGCGAGACTCCATCTCAGCAATAAATAAATAAATAAAGAGAAAAAAATAAGGATATTATGATTTCCCTTTTACAGATGAAGAAGCTGAGGTTTAGAAAAGTCCAGTAATGAGGTTGGGCGCGGTGGCTCACGCCTGTAATCCCAGCACTTTGGGAGGCCAAGGTGGGTGGATTACCTGAGAACCTGAGGTCAGGAGCTCGAGACCAGTCTGACCAACATGGTGAAACCCCGTCTCTACTAAAAATACAAAAATTAGCTGGGCCTGGTTGTGGGCACCTGTAATTCCAGCTACTCAGGAGGCTGAGGCAGGAGAAATGCTTGAACCTGAGAGGCGGAGGTTGCAGTGAGCCAAGATCTCGCCATTGCACTCCAGCCTGGGAGGCAGAGCGAGACTCCGTCTCAAAAAAAAAAAAAAAAAAAAAAAGAAAGAAAGAAAGAGAGAGAAAAGGCCAGTAATTTACCCAAGGTTGCATACTCTGTAAAAAGGAGTAACAAAATTCACATTGGAATTTATTGACTCCTAAATGCATGCACTGTCTTCTACCCCATGTCAGGGGCCAAAGTTTTCAATTTGGATTGAGGATTTGGACCAGTGCTGGCTTTAACCCAGCAAGCACTTGTTTAGGGAACAGGTAAGAGCTCAGATTTGTCTGAACTTCCCTCAGGACCCCAGGTTCTTGCTTTGACACCCACTATGGGGTAAACCAGAGCAAAGCCCTGAGAGGAGGCAGCTGTTCCTCTTTCTGCAAGAGGGTCACAAGGAATCTCTGTGATGTTTCCATTGTTGTGCTTTAGTCCCCCCATCCTGTGCATCTAGGTCCTGCTGAGTCTTTGGCTCTCTTGATTTTGTTTAAAAGAAAAATACCCCATGCCACAGACTCACAGGGGTGGAAAGGACTTTGAAGGAGAGTTATTAGTACAACCTTCCATCTGATGCTTCACGGTGCCCCAGTTTCTTCCTCTGTCTCTCAAGATTTCACAAGGTAGGAGAGGTAAAATAGTGGGGGTGGCAGCATAAGAACTGGAATAAATAGTTTATGGTCCTGAACACTTTAGATCAGTAGTTCTTTTTTATTTTTATTTTTTTTGAGACAGGATCTTGTTCTGTTGCCCAGGCTGGAGTGCAGTGACACAATCATGGCTTACTGCATCTTCGACTTCCTGGGCTCAAGCAATCCTCCCACCTTAGCCTCCCAAGTAGCTGGGACCACAGCACACACAACCACACCCAGCTAATTTTTGTATTTTTTGTAGAGATGGAGTTTTGCCACGGAGATTTGCCCAGGCTGATCTCGAACTCCTGAGCTCAAGCAATCTGCCCGCCTCAGCCTTCTAAAATGCTGGGACTGAGCCACAGTCATGAGCCACCACACTTGGCCCCTAGCAGTTCTTCAAGTGTGGTTCGGGGACCCCTGTGAATCTCCAAGATCTTTTCAGGGGTCTGCAAGGTTAAAACTATTTTCTTATTAATACTAAGATGTTATTTACCTTTTTCATTTTCATTCTTTCACAAGTAGACAGTGGAATTTTCCAGATGCTACACAATATGTGACGTTGCAACAGATTGAAGAAGCAAATATGAGAATCATATCTTCTATGGAATCAGAAACTCAATTTGCAAAAATGAAAAACAATGTGACTCTTCTCACTATTCTTTTGGGATATACAATTATGTTCAATTAAAATGTTATTTATGTCATATATAATGGTTTATTATTTTTAAAAATGAATTAACTGTCTTTAAAAGTTCTCAGCTTTAATTTCTGAGCAAATACTGATAGATATTATCCACAATAAACAAAAGCTTTGTGGTGTCCTCAATACTTTTCATGAGTGTGAAAGGATCCTTACACCAAAAAATTTGAGAACTGCTGGTTTAAATAATCATTAGCATCACATTGACATTATAGGAGACCTAACTGTGAGTGCTGAAAAAGAATTTCTAGAATCATAGGCCTCACTAATTGGAATTTCCAGTGAGAAAAACCAGTAACAGCTAGGTCCTCTCACCCCAACAGGACCCAGAGACAACAGCATAAAAGTCTAAACCTGGCTGGGTATGGTGGCTCATGCCTGTAATCCTAGCACTTTGGGAGGCCGAGGCAGGCGGATCACTTGAGGCCAGGAGTTTGAAACCAGCCTGGCCAACATGAAGAAACTATGTATTTTGTATTTCTACTAAAAATACAAAATTAGCCAGGCATGGTGTTGCATACCTGTAGTCCCTGCTACTTGGGAGGCTGAGGCAGAGAATTGCTTGAACCCAGGAAGTGGAGGTTGCAGTGAGCTGAGATCGCACCACTGCATTCCACCTGGGCAACAGAGTGAGACTGTCTCAAAAATAATAATGGTAAAATAAAATAAAAGTCTGAACCAGAGTCTGGCTAAGCCCTATGATATCGAACATAACAAAGAGTACATGCATTTCTAGAAATGATTAGGGATGGGATATTTTATGCTTTTTTGGGGGAATGATTTCATTTAGAACATGATAAGGATCTGTACATTTATTCAATGTCCCAAGGATTTGCATGTAAACCAGATTCACATCACAAAGAAGATTGATAAAGTTACTCCTATGCTTTTTTTTTATTTTTTGAAATGGAGTTTCACTCTTTTTGCCCAGGCTGGAGTGCAATGGTGCCATCTCGGCTTGCCGCAACCTCTGCCTCCCGGGTTCAAGCGATTCTCATGCTTCAGCCTCCTGAGTAGCTGGGATTACAGGCATGCACCA
The DNA here is from genome assembly GCF_028858775.2 of Pan troglodytes. Taxonomy (NCBI): domain Eukaryota; kingdom Metazoa; phylum Chordata; class Mammalia; order Primates; family Hominidae; genus Pan; species Pan troglodytes. The sequence continues at coordinate 113,836,956 of NC_072406.2, read as the reverse complement.
CCACGCCCAGCTAATTTTGTATTTTTAGTAGAGATGGGGTTTCTCCATGTTGGTCAGGCTGATCTCGGACTCCCGACCTCAGGTAATTGGCCAGCCTTGGCCTCCCAAAATGCTGTGATTACAGGTGTGACCCACTGCGCCCGGCCCCACATGCTTTTTAAAAAATTAACAAATAATAATTTAGATATTAATTTAAATAATTTACATATTTATGAGGTACATATTATAGTGATCAGATCAGGGTAATGTTCAGCTTTTTTTTTTTTTTTTTTTTTTTCTGAGATAGAGTCTCACTAAGTTGACCAGGCTGGTCTTGAACTCCTAGGCTCAAATGAGCCTCCTGCCTCAGCCTCAGTTGCTGGGATTACAGGCAGGCACCACTGCATCCAGCTTTTTTTGTACCTTGTTTCAATCTTATCAAGATATACTTGAGGCATATTAACTTGCATATATATAACATGTACAATTTGGTCAGTTTTGACGTACGCCTATACCTGCAAAACCATTATAACAATCTTATAACAATCAAGATTATCAGCATTTCCATCATACCCTAAAGTTTCTTCGTGCTCCTTTATAATCCATCTCCCCTCTGTTCCATCCCTAGGTAACCACTGGTCTGCTTTCTATCACTATTGATTAATTTGCATTTTCTATCATATTATATACACGAAACCATACAGTACATACTCTTGTTGTCTGGCTTCTTTTGCTCTGCATGATGATTTTAAGATTCACTCATGTTATTGTTGGAATGAGATTTGAACTGAGTGACTTTGGGGAAATTGCTTAACCTGTCTGTGCCTTAGAAAAGAAACAATAAGGCCAGGCGCAGTGGCTCACACCTGTAATCCCAGCACTCTGGGAGACCAAGGCGGGCAGATCACAAGGTCAGGAGATCGAGACCATCCTGGCTAACATGGTGAAACCCCGTCTCACAAAAATTATTAGCCGGGCGTGGTGGTGGGCGCCTGTAGTCCCAGCTACTCGGGAGGCTGAGGCAGGAGAATGGCGTGAACCTGGAAGGTGGAGCTTGCAGTGAGCCAAGATTGCTCCACTGCACTCCAGCCTGGGAGACAGAGCAAAAAAAGAAAAGGAAAGAAAAGAAAAGAAACAATAAATAATTTCTACCTTGCATAGTTGTGAAGATAAAATGAGTAATGTAAGTAAATAAAACATGTAGCTCAGTTCCTGGTACTTACTGGGTGTTTGACAAATAGCTATTTTTGAATATATGTTTGGGGTAGGAATTGAGGAGGGTAACTAGTACAGCATGGGGTTAGGGGAGAATCTTGTTTAGACTAATTTGATTCATAGCTCAGGTTTAACTATTTGTTCAGCATTTCTCACCTGCTGCACACCTAAAACTTCCACACATGCCAGCCTAACCAGGAAATTTTTCTTCAGTGAGGCCTGGGGACATGGAAATTTGTAGCTTTGAAAGCCCTGCCAATTTGGAGTTACCCTGTTGGAAAAAAAACAAAATCCCACTAGGCTGCTTTGAAAAGGGAAAAGGTGTATTCCTCCTTCATACTCATTGATTTCAAGTCCAACGGGCCAGATTTGCTCAAGCTTGGAATGAAAACTCTTTGCTTGGGGATGGGGCGAACTTCAGAAGGTTCCTGGCCAGAGGAAGTAGGAAAGCAAGGTTTTCTGTGTGACTCCTTGCAGCCAAACCTTGAGACAGACGTGATCAAGCTGAGAAGTTTCTCAGAGAATCCAAACAGGATCCCCTGCTTGTCCACCTTTCCATGCATCAAGGGCCATGGGGACCTGTTACAATCACGTTGTGTTTGCTACAGGCAACTGCAGCTTCTTGCATCTTCATGCTACTGGGAGGTATCTGCTTTTTCCTAAGCCTGAAGACACAGCCTGAGAGAAAAAAAAACAAAAACACAAAGAGGACATGAGAGAAGAAGAGAGAAGGGAGGGTGAGAGAGGGTTGAATTGATCGCCGTCTGTTCAGGTCTAGCTGGAAAACACAATGAAGTGAAAAGGCTTCTTGGTTGGTGTGCTTCTCTTCATTTTTTTTTCCCAGGGTTTGAAGTGGGGAGGGAGGGATGGGAAAAAAAAAAAGAAAGGAAGAGGAGGAGGACTGGCATGGCCTGAGCCCAAGCAGAAGCAGCACGGAGCCTTCAGCCTTAGGAAGGGGAAAGTCATTTGGGGATTCTGGTACCCCCTTGGGTCATCCCTTATTGACCAATCCCTTCCTTCTATAAGCGACTGTGGCTGAAGGTGATGCTGCCAATAGTGCATTTTAAATGAAGAAAAACCAAGTGGCTGAAGCCTACTCATCTCTGCCTTAGGAAAAAACAAAACAAAACAAAACACCATACAATTTTTCTTCCACTTGGTGGTGGGATGAGTGTTTATTCTGGTTTTATTTTTTTCCAGCATAGAGTATTTGCCAACTTTTATCATGTTCTTAGTTTGTGTTAAACATTATCCTAAGTGTTTTACATGTGTTATCTCCATTAATCCTTGCAACAACCTTGTGAGGTGTTGGTTCTATTATTAGTCCCATTTTACAGATAAAGAAACAGAGGCTCAGAAAGATTAAGGAAAGACCCCAAGGTCATGTAACTAGTAAGTGGCAGAAAAGGCTTCTTCCCCGTCAGTCTGGTCTCTTAAGCCTGCACTCTTAGGTGCTGCACCATGTGGATATTTAGATATAGTCTCTCAAATAGCTCACAGTTTATTATTACTAGGGGAGGAGGGTTGGAGCTAGGGAGGAGGGAGATGGATAGTCACACATGGAAGCAGCCACAGTACAATGTGTTATAGGCAATCCTAGCAAGTTGAAATAAGTTCTTGAAATAAAGACCAAAGAAGAGAATGATTTTTCTAGAGGCCTGGGATGATAGGGAAAACTGTCTTTTTACTTTTTAAAAGGTTAATAGGTGACTTTTATTTTCTTATTTACTTATTTTTTTAGAGACAGGGCACTACACTGTCACCCAGGCTGGAGTGCAGTGATATGATCATAGCTCACTGCAGCCTAAACTCCTAGGCTCAAGTGATCCTCCTGCCTCAGCCTCCTGGGTAGCTGGGACTATAGGTGCATGTGCCACCAAGCCCTAATAATTTTTTTTTTTGGTAGAGAATGGGCCTTGCTATGTTGGTCAAGCTGGTCTTGAACTCCTGGGCTCAAAAGTCCAAAGTGCCTTGTCCTTCCAAAGTGCTGGGACTATAGGCATGAGCCACCACACCTGGCCAATATGTGACTTTTTAGAAGGCTAAAAGTGCCAGAGAAGATCTGGGGAAGAAAAAGGGGTTCGGGGGGTGGTTAAAAGTTCAAGCTGTAGAGCTTACTGCCTGGCATCCAACTCAGCTCTGCCACTTAGTAGCTCTGTCAAGTTACTTGCCCCCTCTGAGATTCATCTACAAAATGAGGACACATGCCCATGCCCAGTGGCTCAAACTTGTAATCCCAGCACTCTGGGAGGCTGAGGCGGGCGGATCACCTGAGGTGATTTGGGAGGCCGAGGGGGACGGATCACCTGAGGTGATAACTCAACAACAAAAAGACAAACAATTCAATTTAAAAATGGGCAAAGCAAAGCCAGACATGGTGGCTCACACCTGTAATCCCAGCACTTTGGGAGGCTGGGGCGGGCAGATCACGAGGTCAGGAGTTTGAGACCATCCTGGCCAATATGGTGAAACCCCGTCTCTACTAAAAATACAAAAATTAGCTGGGTATGGTGGCGTGCGCCTGTAATCCCAGCTACTCTGGAGGCTGAGGCAGGAGAATTGCTTGAACCCGGGAGGCAGAGGTTGTGGTGAGCCGAGATCGCGCCACTGCACTCCAGCCTGGGCAACAGAATGAGACTCTGTCTCAAAAAAAAAAAAAAAAAAGGGCAAAGGGGCTGGGCATGGTGGCTCACACCTGTAATCCCAGCACTTTGGGAGGCTGAGGTGGGTGGATCACTAGGTCATTAGTTCGAGACCAGCCTGGCCAATATGGTGAAACCCCATCTGTACTAAAAATACAAAAATTAGTGGGTGTGGTGGCACGCGCCTGTAGTCCCAGCTACTCGGGAGGCTGAGACAGAAGAATTACTTTAACCCAGGAGGCGGAGATTTCAGAGAGCCAAGATTGTGCCATTGCACTCCAGCCTGGGTGACAGAGTGACACTCTGTCTCAAAAAAAAAAAAAAAAAAAAAAAAAAGGGCAAAGGACTTGAATAGACATTTCTCCAAAGAAGATATTCAAGTGGCCAGTAAGCACATAAAAAGATGCTCAAGGCCAAGCGCAGTGGCTCACATCTGTAATCTTAATACCTTGAAAGGCCAAGGCACAAGGATGAGACCAGAAGTTTGAGACCAGCCTGGGCAACATACCAAGACCCCATGTCTACAAAGAATATATTAGCGGGGCCTGGAGGCACATGCCTATAGTACCAGCTACTTGGGAAGCTGAGACGGGTGGATTGCTTGAGCCCAGTGAGCTATGATTGTGCCACTGCATGCCAGCCTGGCTAGAGTGGTTACTATTTAACAAACAAACAAGCAAACAAACAACTCAGTGATATGGTTTGGCTATGTCCCCATCCAAATTTAATCTTGAATTGTAGTTCTCATAATCTCCATGTATCATGGGAGGGACCCGGCGGGAGGTAATTGAATCATGGGGGCGGTTACCCCCATGCTGTTCTCATGATAGTGAGTGAGTTCTCGCGAGATCTGATGGGTTTTTTTTTTTTTTTTTTTTTTTTTTTTTTTGAGACGGAGTCTCGCTCTGTCGCCCAGACTGGAGTGCAGTGGCGCAATCTCGGCTCACTGCAAGCTCTGTCTTCCGGGTTCATGCCATTCTCCTGCCTCAGCCTCCTGAGTAGCTGGGACTACAGGCGCCCGCCATTACGCCCGGCTAATTTTTTTTTATTTTATTTTTAGTAGAGACAGGGTTTCACTGTGTTAGCCAGGATGGTCTGTGTCTCCTGACCTCGTGATCCGCCCGCCTCGGCCTCCCAAAGTGCTGGGATTACAAAATGCGTGAGCCACCACGCCCGGCTGATGGTTTTATTAATATAAGGGACTTTAACCCTTTGCTCAGGACTTCTACTTGCTGCTGCCATGTGAAGAAGGACATATTTGCTTCCCCTTTCACCATGATTGTAAGTTTCCTGAGGCCTCCCCAGCCCTGCAGAACTGTAAGTCAATTAAACCTCTTTCCTTAATAAATTACCCAGTCTTGGGCAGTTCTTTATAGCAGCGTGAGAAGGGACTAATACACCCAGAAAATAACAAGTGTTGGTGAGCATGTGGAGGAATTGGAGCCCTTGTGCACTGTTGGTGGGAATTTAACATGGTATATATTATATGCTATGGAAAATAGTATTTTATTTATTTATTCCTCAAAAAATAAAAAATAGCCATATGCGTACCATGTGACCTAGCAATTCCACTTCTGGGTATATACACAAACAAATTGGAAGCAGGGTAACAAGCAGCCATTTGTACACCCATGACCATAGCAGCATCATCTACAGTAGCCAGAAGGTGAGAGTGACCCACATGTCCATCGATGGATGAATAGATAAATAAAATGGGATATATTCATACAATGGAATATTATTCAGCCTTTAAAAGGAAGGAAATTCTGATACATGCTACATCATGGTTTGAGGCTTTTCCTATCCAATTCTGCTTCCTTCCTCATTTGTCTTTCACAGGGGTTACTGCCCCCAACCACCAAAATCTTATTTTGTCTCTGCATCTGCTGCCCAGAGGACCCAACTGACACAAAGTTCAATAATGACTCCTTTTGCAGGATTTGTCCAGCCTGTCTGAAAATAGAAGGCCTAATTTCTCCGTCTTGTCATTCTACATCTTTCTCTCTCTCTCTTTTTTTTTTTTTTGAGATGGAGTTTCACTCTTATTGCCCAGGCTGGAGTGCAGTGGCACCATCTCGGCTCACCTCGACCTCTGCCTTCCGAGTTCAAGCAATTCTCCTGCCTTAGCCTCCCGAGTAGCTGGGATTACAGGCATGCGCCACCATGCCCTACCAATTTTTGTATTTTTAGTAGAGATGAGGTTTCTCCATGTTGGTCAGGCTGGTCTCGAACTCCCGACCTCGGGTGATCCCCTGCCTCAGCCTCCTTTGTATATGTATGTAAATCTATGTATGCATATCCCAAAGTGCTGGGATTACAGGCATGAGCCACTGCTCCCAGCCCATTCTACATCTTTCTAAACATATTCCTAATATCTTAAATGATAGATTAGTAGCACTCTATTATTATTTTTTTAATTAAAAAAAACTTTTGGCGGAACGCAGTGGCTCTTGTCTGTAATCCCAACACTTTGGGAGGCCGAGGCAGGTGGATCACTTGAGGTCAGGAGTTCAAGACCATCCTGGCCAACATGGTGAAAGCGTCTCTACTAAAAATACAAAAATTAGTTGGGTGTGGTGGCATGTGCCTGTAATCCCAGCTACTTAGGAGGCTGAGGCAGGAGAATCGCTTGAACCCGGGAGGCAGAGGTTGCAGAGGCACCATCCCGGTTCATTGCAACCTCCACCTCCCAGATTCAAGCAATCCTCCCACCACAGCCTCCTGAGTGTCTGGGATTACAGGTATGCACCACCACACCCCACTTTTTTGTATTTTTGGTAGAGATGAGTTTTCACCATGTTGGCCAGACTGGTCTCAAACTCCTGACCTCAAGTGATCCACCTGCCTCGGTCTCCCAAAGTGCTGGGATTACAAGCATGAGCCACTGCACCCGGACTGTTAAAAAAAACTTCTGACTTTCGTTCTTGATTAAAGCACTCGATTACACCCCACTAACTTTTTTGTATTTTTGGTAGAGATGGGTTTTCACCATGTTGGCCAGACTGGTCTCAAACTCCTGACCTCAAGTGATCCACCTGCCTCGGTCTCCCAAAGTGCTGGGATTACAAGCATGAGCCACTGCACCCGGACTGTTAAAAAAAACTTCTGACTTTCGTTCTTGATTAAAGCACTCGATTATTTAGCATTTATTAAATATTCACTGTTTAACATTATTCACGCTAACCTGTATTAGGAGGGCTTCCATTTCTTATTTCATTTAATTCTCAGGTGAGTCCTGTGAGATGAGGTGAAAGGAGAGTCTTGAAAGGTTAGGTGATGTATCCAAGGTCACATTGTCAGAGGGTGACAGGTAGTTTATTCAGATCTGGTTTTCACCCCCTTAGAGAGCCCTGCCTTCCTGTCTAGAACCTTCCCTGCCTCCATTATTCTCTATTCCTCTGCCAAATTTTCTATTTCACCATAGCATTTACCGCTGTCTGAAGTCACCATTCTCTGTGTTTATGGAGGACAGAGGGTCTGTCTTACTGACTGCTGTATTCCCAGAACCTAGAACAGAATCTGGCAAAGAGTCATTGAAAGGATGCTTAAACTCACCTTTTTTTTTTTGAGACAGTCTCACTCTGTCGCTCAGGCTGGAGTGCAGTGGTGTGATCTTGGCTCACTGCAACCTCTGCCTCCCAGGTTCAAGTGATTCTCCTACCTCAGCCTCCCGAGTAGCCAGAACTACAGGCGCCCACCCCCACGCCTGGCTAATTTTTTTTTGTACTTTTAGTAGAGATGGGGTTTCACCATGTTGGCCAGGCTGGTCTCGAACTCCTGACTTCAGGTGATACACCCTCTTCGGCCTCCCCAGGTGCTGGGATTACAGGCATGAGCCATCCACCGGCTAAGCTCACCTTTAAGGCATGTTTATATTCATTGTTTTAAATAATAGGTCACATTTGAATAACACTCTACAGTTTACAGAAACTGTGTTTCTGCTGGCTGTCACCTCCCTTGGTCATCCTCACAGAAGCCTTTGGGGCAGGCCCAGCACAGGTTACTCCTTCTTCAGGGTCTGCTCAGACTTGCTGGTTCTTCAGCCGGGGATGCCCCCAGTTCTTTGCCTGCATCACTCTCTGCCTCCTTCTATGTCCGTTCCTCAGGAAGGCTGGCCCTGGTCTTGCAGCCCAGGTCAGGAACCCTGCGACATACTCTCTTTTCCCTTTGTAAGTCTATTTGTGGCCCTAATCACAATGGCAGTGAAATCATTATGCCAGTATTTTATGATAGGCTCCCTGACTAGCCAGTGCTCCACGGGGACAGGGCCTTGTCATGTCTATATACCTCACACACCCCTCACTGTGCCTGACACAGAGTAGGTGCTCATTAGATGCATGTGTATTTGTATATGTATGTATATCTATGTATGCATATAAAATGAATTATTTCCAACAAATAGACTAGAGATCGAAGCTCTATGGTCTCAGCCAGGGGTCCCCAACCCCCTAGGCCATGGACTGGTACCAGTCCATGGCCTGTTAGGAACCTGGCTGCACAGCAGGAGGTGAACATCAGGCATAACTGCCTGAGGTGTACCTCCCATCAGATCAGTGGCGGCATTAGATTCTCATAGGAATGCGATCCCCATTGTGAACTGTGCGTGTGACGGATCTAGGTTGCCCACTCCTTATGAGAATCTAACTAATGATCTGAGGTGGAAGAGTTTAATCCCAAAACCAGCTCCTCCACCCCATCCAAGGAAAAACTGTCTTCCGTGAAACCTGTTCCTGGTGCCAAAAAGGTTGGGGACCACTGGGCTAAGCCACTGGCTTGAAAACTTTTTGTTAGTTACCTATAGTAGAATGTTTATTGTTCATTATGACCCCAGGAATCATACATACACACGTGTACTTCCCCTTACTGTGGACTAAGCCCTTGTATTTTCTATTCTACTCAATTTATTTTATTAAAACATTTTTTAGAGCCTGGCGCCATGGCTCACACCTGTAATCCCAGCACTCTGGGAGGCCGAGGAGGGCAGATCACCTAAGGTCAGGAGTTCGGACCAACCTGGCCAACATGGTGAAACCCTGTGCCTACTAAAAATACAAAAATTAGCCGGGCTTGGTGGCAGGAATCTGTAATCCCAGCTTCCGGAAGGCTGAGGCAGGAGAATCGCTTGAACCTGGGAGGTGGAGGTTGCAGTCAGCCGAGATTGAGCCGCTGCACTCCAACCTGGGCAACAGAGCAAGACTCCATCTCGAAAAAAATTTTTTTTTTAGTTCCAATCTATTTCATTGATTTCATCACCCACTAACATCTATGGAAGCTTAGCCAATGTGACTTGTTCAAGGTCACTTAACTAGTAGAGTGGTGGAAGCCAGTATTCTCCTGCCTATTACATTCTGGTGGGTTTCTTGCCCTAAGGCAAAACTAAGTTTTGTGTCAGTTTTGATAACAAAGGAAAAATTCATTCTTTTACTTCTCAGTCACAGTTCAGGCAAGGCTGGTCTCACCATCTGCAGGCATTTCAATTAGGTTCATCGAGGTACTTCAGCTTTCTGCAATGTAGCTATCCAGAAGGTTCCTCCTAGAAGCTCCAAAGGGAAAGCTTTAGTCCTAATGGGTGGCACACCCAGACTTGCTGGAATTCTCATCCGAATTACACAAAACATTAACATATGGACAAAGGCACACTGCATATTAAATGATTTACTGGGGTCAAAGATCAAGTCAATGGCAGGCTTAACGTTAACCTGCCGCAGATCCTCAGAGTCTGCTGGGCTAAGACACAGGGAAGCCTTGGCTAGGCTGGGCCCAGCAGCCCGGACCTGGTCAGTCATCAGCAAGTTAATCTACAACGGCACCTTCTTTTCCTACCAGAGGGAGGTTTGACTTGAACTTTTGGAAGACCTGCCTTCTTGGAATCCAGATTCCTCTGCTTCAGAGGCTAATTTAGCTGGTGTTGGATGCAGAAGCCTAGAGAAAGCCGAAACTTGTTTATTTGTTCTTTTATTCCTGGATTTATAATTTGACCTAATATACTGTACGTCTGTACATATGTTGATCTCAGAAAATGTTTGAGCTTGCCTGCTGCTCAGGCCACGTTGGCAGACAGCTGTTAAAGCCATCAGCAATGTTTGCTTCCAGTTACAAAAGAAAACATTCTCTATTTGGGGCTATGTTGTTGTTTTTTTCTTTCCTGATTTAAAAGGGGAAGTATGTTTCCCAGTAGAGATGTGGGGCTGCCCCCATCCCCTTCTAGGGTTAAGAATGACTAAGAAAACTTTTCAGCACACCTGGCTCATCATCTTTCTAATATTCATACTCTTTTTCTCTCCCTGTGGAAGTATCCTCAGGGGCTTTGGTTTGAAATTATTTGAGCAACTGAGCAGGTTTCTCTCCTTTCCCTGGGGACACCAGTTTATGGTTCAACATCTCCCTCAAACACCGGTGTGTTTTTAGCTAAGAAAGACTCAGGTTTTGTCCCATTATCAGGTGCACTGACAAAATAACTGCTGATGGGAGTAAGAAAACACGAGTAATTCTAACTCCTGCCCAGAACCTTTGAAGGAATGCACAAACTCTGACCTTGCTTTGGTGCTTTGGAGAGACCATCTGGGGAAAACTTCATTTCCAAAAACATATATGAATTTGAGAGTTCCTCTGGCTGAGATGGAGGAAAAGCCATATGGTAAATGGCGGGGCGGGGGAGGGTCACATATGCAAATATTTGTTTCAGAGAAAACAACTCAAATCAGAGTTGTCCATGATACGTCCACCCTTGAATGCCTGACCTGTGCACTGGGGAGGAGGAGGGAAGGAGTAGAGATAAAGGGGAATGAAGAACAGAGAAGCCAGACAATGGCCGGGAAACAGGCCACAAAGGCAGGACACTTGCTGTAGGCTGGACGTACTGTTGGAAATGTCAGACCGAAGTTCAGGAACCAGCTGGAAGCAAAAGAGGCAGGAAGGTTTGAAAATGAGGAATGGAAGTCTCTGAGGAAAATTTGGCTGCCTAAATGAAAGAGGCTTGGAGAAAAAAAAATGTCAACAAATAGTACCTCAGAGGAATCCAGTGACTATTAGGACCGCTCAAAAATCCATTTTGACTCAAAATTGAAGATGAGATCTGGGCTACTACATGGAAAGGTCTCAACAACCCCAGGATTTCTGGTTAAAGGGCACAGTCAAGTTGAAACTGCAAATCACCAAGCTAAGGTGTTCACTTGAACCACATGACGCCAAGAAATAAGGCTTATAAATGTTATCTTTTTTTTTTTAAAATTTCAAATCCCAGCCAGGCACAGTGGCTCACACCTCTAATTCCACTTTGGGAGGCCAAAACAGGAGGAATCCCTTGAGCTCAGGTGTTCAAGACCAGCCTGGGCAACATAACAAGACCCCATCTCTATAAAAAAAAAAAAAATTTTTTTCCCAATGAGCCAGGCATGGTGGCATGCACCTGTAGTCCTAGCTGCTTGTGAGGCTAAGGTGAGGATTGTTTGAGCTCAGGAGGTGGGGCCTGCATTGAGCTATGATCATGCCACCGCACTCCATCCTGGGTGACAGAGCAAGACCCTGTCTCAAAATAATAATAATAATAAATAAAATAAAATTCAAATCCCAATTGTTCATTGCTGGTATTTAGTATATGACAGAAACTGGCTTTTGTATATTGATCTTGTAACATGGACTCTCTCTCCATTTATTTAGATCTCTGATTTTCTTCACCAGTGTTATGTAGTTTTTCTCATATAGATCCTGTATTTATTTTGTTAGATTTGGGCCTAAGTGTTTTTTGTTTTGTTTTGATTTTTGTTGGTGCTATTGTAAATGGTATTTTTTTTACATTTCAAATTCCAATTGTTCCTTGCTGGTCTTTAGGAAAGCATAAAAAACAAGGCTTTTTTCTTCTTAACTGCCATTCTGAGTTTGTACCCAAAACTACTCCTAGTGAGGGAAAGCTGGGGCAGGATGGGTCAGTAATCACAGCTGTTCCCTTCCCATCTTTCCCTCCCCTTCACTCTGTAAATGTTTGTTTATTTCATTTGACTGAATTGATGTTATGCTAAAGAACAGCCAGGGAGGAGAGGTACTGTTAAGAAACAGGGGAAAATTCTAAGTCCAAGTTTAAGATCACTGGAGAAGAGATGTTTGAACTCTTAGTGTTTGAGACAGAATGGAGGGTGTGGGAAAATTAATAGGAATAGCACAGTGAGAGAGAGAGGGTGTTTCACCAAATGAGGTGGGCACGCTGGGCGAGGTGGCTCATGCCTGTCATCCTAGCACTTCAGGAGGCTGAAATGGGCAGATGGCTTGAGCCTAGGAGTTTGAAACCAGCCTGGGCAACATGGTGACACCTCACCTCTACAAAAAAATACAAAATTAGCTGGGTGTGGTGGTGCGTAACTGTAGTCCCAGTTACTCGGGAGGCTGAGGTGAGAGGATTGCTGAAGTCCAGGAGGCAGATGTTGCAGTGAGCTGAGATTGCACCACTGCACTCCAACCTGGGTGACAAACCCTGTCTCAAAAAAAAAGATGGGGAAATAGACACCTGGTAAATATGATACCTAGGGTTACATGTAACAATCTACAAAAATAGTATATGAATTGAGTTCAAACTCCCATTTTTGGCCCAGAATAATTAGAGTATAAATAAGGTTTTTGTTTTTTATTTTTATTTTTTTAAATAGAGATGGGGGTCTCACTATGTTGCCCAGGCTTGTCCCAAACTCCTGAGCTCAAGCAATCCTCCTGCCTTGGCCTCCCAAAGTGCTAGCATTATAGGCAAGAGCATGGCCTAAGTCATTGCTGTTACTGTTTATGCCAATGCTTGTTTCAGAAAAACAAGAAGATTGCAAATGTGATAGTCTCTGTGCAACTTGGAGTTTGCTGTTGATATGAGGCTTATTGGTTGTGAGAAAGTAGGACTTTCTGTGGGATGAGAAAAAAATGAGAAGATTCACCCTTTTACTCAAGTGCCTGGCAAGTTACCTAGGAAGTAGTGTTCAATAAATGCATATTGAACGAATCTGGAAGCAACTAGGCAACTTTGATCTTAGCATCCAAGTGTGTGATGGTGGGGACAGAGTTGAGTTTAAGCAACTGTTATCAACAGAATCTACAGTAACAGCTAATTCAGGATTCATTTGGCTTCCAAGAGTTGTTTGTTTGTTTGTTTTTAAGACACTTTTGGCCTGGCATGGTGGCTCAGCCTGTAATCCCAGCACTTCTTTGGTGGGGCAAGGCAGGAGGATTGCTTGAGCCCAGGGGTTCAAGACTAGCCTGGGCAACATAGCAAGATCTCATCACTAAAAAAATAAAAAATTAGCTGGGTATGATGGCACATGCCTGTAGTCCCAGCTACTCAGGAAGCTAAGGTGGGAGGATTGCTTTAGCCCAGGAGGTTGAGATTACAGAGAGCTGTGATCATGCCACTGTACTTCAGCTTGGGTGACAGATCGAGACCCTGCCTCAAAACAAAAACAAAAACAAAAAATGAAACACACACACAAAGTAAAGAAAAGAAAATAATTTTTTTTTAGAGATAGGGTCTCGCCATATTGCCCAGGCTGGCCTTCAACTCCTGGCCTCATGCATTCCTCCCACATTGGCCTCCCAAAAAAGTGCTGGGATTGCAGCCTGAACCACCATGCCAGGCTGGCTTCTAAGAGTTTTTAATGAGACAAAGGGTAGAGCTATACTCTGTACAAAAAGGGTGTTGCTTACTCAGTGACCAAGGAAGCTGAGAGACATGGTTCTGCCTTGGATTGCAGGTGAACTATCTGTGGATTCACACCTTCCCTAAGTCTGAAGAATGTCTGCTGAGCTGTCAGGATGAAATGTGTAGCTGGGAGGTATGCGGGTGTGCTAGAGAACCGGGTAGTGATAGGATGTCCCTCAGAATCTCTTCTAATCAGAATCACCTGTGATTCTTTTGGATCGTGTACAGCTGTACTCCAAGATGCCCTTGAGCTGTGGTGAGAGTTGTGCCCTTTGCTGGAGGGAGTCTAGTTCATGGTGACCACAGGGGGACACCTCCTGGCGTGCCAGAGCCACGGCTTGGAGGAGAAGTCCCTGAGCCTTAAGGGGTAGGGACAGAAGGTCACCAAAGAGATAATAAGTATAGCAGGGGAACCATTTCTAAAAGATCTGCTCTGAGTCACAATTAATTAAGGTGTAGGGGAAAGGGTACCTTCTTACCAAATGCCCAGGTGTCATTCTGGGCTCCAAGAAAATAATTTACACAAGTTTCTCACCTGGAGCGTTTCCCCCAAGAACTGGCATATTGTTTTTGTTCCTTTCATGCCTCCAAAAACACTGAAGAGGTTTCTTTAGGTGGTTACTATACCCAAGAACACCGGCATTTTCTTCTTAGGCAAGGACCTCAAATTCAACCATAATACTACTTTAGAGACTAACAAATGTTCATGAACAGTTAAATACAGAAGGAGGTTTTATGATGTGAAGCCATGAGCATGAACTTTGCAAGCAGTAGATCTGAGTTCAGTTTCCAGTTTTCCTGTACATTAGCCTTGTGTCCTTGGACAAATCACTTGACCTTTCTTAGTCTTCGAGAAATAGGGATGATGAGAATAATAATATCCTTTCTGTTAACTTTACAGGCTACTGTTGTAAGCTAGGAGGTGCTGTGCATTCATTTTAATTATTGTTGGGACAAACTGATATCAGGGCTCTCTGAAAACTGCCTCAGGAGAGAGTCCATTTAGAAGGACTGATGCAAGCCTTATGGACCTACTGACACAGGCAGGTCATGAAGCACAGGGAAAGTGAAAAGGGTCAGCATAAATACTTAGGGCCCGCACAGTGGCTCACGCCAGTAATCCCAGCAATTTGGGAGGCCGAGGCAGGCAGATCACTTGAGGTCAGGAGTCTGAGACTAGCCTGGCCAACATGGTGAAACCCTGTCTCTACTAAAAATACAAAAACAAGCCAGGTGTGGTGGTGTGCTTCTGTAATCTCAGCTACTTGGGAGCCTGAGGCAGGAGAATCCCTTGAATCCGGGAGGCGGATTGCAGTGAGCTGAGATCACACCACTGCACTCAAGCCTGAGCAATAGAGTGAGACTCCGTCTCAAAAATAAATAAATACATAAATACTTAGCATTTACTATGTGGGAAACATTCTTGATACGGAGGTGGAAAAGTGGGGTTGGGGGAAGAAATAGTAGATAGTAGATAGTTAGCCGGGCGCGGTGTGGCTCACGCCTGTAATCCTACCACTTTGGGAGGCTGAGGCAGGCGGATCACGAGGTCAGGAGTTCGAGACCAGCCTGGCCAACATAGTGAAACCCCGTCTCTACTAAAAATACAAAAAATTAGCCGGTCATAGTGGCGCGTGCCTGTCATCCCAGGCACTTGGGAGGCTGAGGCAGGGAATCGTTTGAATCCGGGAGTTGGAGGTTGTAGTCAGCCAAGATCTGCCATTGCACTCCAGCCCGGGTGACAGTGTGAGAATCCGTCTTTAAAAAAAAAAAAAATAGATAGTAGAAAGTTTGGCTCCTTGACAGGTCACTTGGAGAAGAAAAATACACTGTAAAAAGTATAACCAATACTAGGTAGTACTGACCAATGCCAAATCAACGGAATAGCCAGGGAGTGCTTAGGACTGGTGTGGGAAGGCTTTCAAGAGGGATAAAACATATCTGCTTTGATGGATGGGCAGGATTCAGATAAAAGAAGACTTTTCCAGAAAGAGAACAGTTTGGAGCAAAGGTTCAGAGGCCAAACAAGACCTTTGTGTTACCTATCAAACACTCAGTATATATCTGACATTGTGCTAGCTTCTTTTACATTCTGTTGTCCAGTTTAACATATACATAATAGTACAACAAATTAGGCTTTGTTATCCCTATTTTACAAATGAGGAAACCGAAGCTCAGCAAGATTCAGTATTTTCCCCAGGGTCCTAATAAAGCAATGGCAGACCCAGGGTTCAAATCCACATTGTCTAACTCCAAGTCCAAAGATTTTTCCAGAATATATGCTGCTTGTTTGGCAAAAAGGAAATAGGTCAGTTTGGATGGAATGGAAGGCTTCATGCTGGGGCAGTCAGGATGCAGAGAGGTCAGGGGAAACCAGAATACTGAGTGCTAGGCAAGACGGTTTGGATTGACCAGGAAGCCCTTGGGTGGCTCAAGCTATCTGAGTAATAGAATGACATAACTGAAGTTTGTCCAGGATTCCCAGGTCTAAGGCTTTGTCAGGGCATAAGCTATACCAATTAATAATTAGTTCTGGGCCGGGCATGGTGGCTCACACCTGAAATCCCAGCACTCTGGGAGGCAGAGGTGGAGGCTGGTGGATCATTTGAGGTCAGGAGTTTGAGACCAGCCTTGCCAAAATGGCAAAACCCCGTCTTCACTAAAGATACAAAAATTAGCGGGGTGTGGTGGCGCACTCCTGTAGTCCCAGTGCATGCCTGTAGTCCCAGCTACTTGGGAGGCTGAGGCGGGAGAATCACTTGAACCCGGGAGACAGAGGTTGCATTGAGCCGAGATCGCACCACTATACTCCAGCCCGGGTGACAGAGGGAGACTCCGTCTCAAAAAAAAAAAAAAAATTAGTTCCAAAAGGAGAAAGCTACTACCCTGTCATTTATTCTTGGATGTTTCCTCCTATCGAACTTATTTTTCAGTTTATTTTCTCATTTGTGTTATTCTTGGGTACTCTTAAATACTTCTGCAACTTCCAGCACAGAGATAGCATCATATTTCAGTAGTGGACAAAGTAAGAAGGATTTAGATTGGTCCTGGATCCAGTAGTGAACTGCAGAGATGAAAGTACTCACACACAGACTATTTTAGCACCCCAAGTACCACTGAATCTAGCCTTCCATTAAGAGGCTCCTACATTCTTTTCCTAAGCTGAAGGTTTCAATGTAGGTCAATGGTGAAAGACAAATTGTTGGAGGACTAACAGACAATGCTCACTCTTTACATTGTGTGTGGGAATTTCTCAGCTGATTCAATAGATGTTTGCTTGGGTGTTAAGCATGTAACAGCAGTAGCAATTCCTTCTGTCCTCCCATCCCTCTTTTAAACTTCATTTTAAAATGGACATTGATTTCAAAACTTTAAAAAAGTTTATGTGCGACGACGCAGCAATATCACTGTTAGGAATTTATAAGCAAATGTAAAGCAAAGTCTAAAATGTGAATATGCAGCACTCTTATAATGCCAAACATTTGGAAACACCTAAGTTTCTAATAATAGGGAATTGGTTGAGTAAGTTATGGTACATCTTATCCAGTGGAATGCTGCACAGCCAATAAAATGACATTGTTGAAGAACATTTTTTTTTTTTTTTGAGACAGAATTTCGCTATTTTTGCCCAGGTTGGAGTGCAATGGCGCCATCTCAGCTCACTGCAACCTCTGCCTCCCCGGTTCAAGCGATTCTCCTGCCTCAGCCTCTTGAGTAGCTGGGATTACAGGCGTGCACCACCATGGCCGGCTAATTTTTGTATTTTTAGTAGAGACGAGGTTTCTCCATGTTGGTCAGGCTGGTCTCAAACTCCCGACCTCAGGTGATCCCCCGCCTCAGCTTCCCAAAGTGCTGGGATCACAGGCTAAAGCCACTGCGCCCAGCCCTGAAGAACACTTAATGATGCAGAAAAATGTTAACATTACGTTAGTCACAGTTTAGGCCATTGTTTGTTTATTTATTTATTTATTTATTTTGAGACAGGGTCTTGCTCTGTTACCCAGGCTGGAGTGCAGCGGCGCAATCTCAGCTCACTGCAACCTCCACCTCCCGGGTTTGAGTGATTCTCCCTCCTCAGCATCCCGTGTAGCTGGGATTACAAGCATGCGCCACCATGACCTGGCTAATTTTTGTATTTTTAGTAGACACTAAGTTTCACCATATTGGCCAGGCTGGTCTCGAACTCCTGACCTCAGGTGATCCACCAGCCTTGGCCTCCCCAAGTGCTGGGATTACAGGCGTGAGCCACTGTGCCCAGCCTCATTGTTTAATTTTTAAAAGTATATAACCACTTCACATACATTATTATAAAAACAAAACATGTGGGCAGGGGGCTCACACCTGTAATCCCAGCACTTTGGAAGGCCAAGGCAGGAGGAGAACTTGAGCTCAGGAGTTTGAGACTAGCCTGGGCAACAAAGTGAGACCTCATCTCTACAAAAAACACAAACATTAGCCAGGTGTGGTGGTGTGTGCCAGTGGTCCCAGCTACATGGGAGGCTGAGGCAGGAGGATCACTTGAGCCCAGGAGGCCGATGCTACAGTGAGACATATATTGCACCACTGCACTCCAGCCTTGGCAATAGAGCGATACCTTGTCTCAAAAACAAAAAACAAAAAAACACAGGGCTTGGTTTGTGACTCACATCTGTAATCCTAGCACTTTGGGAGGCTGAGGCCGGTGAGACCAGCTTGGGCAACATGGCAAAAACACATCTCTACAAAAAATTCAAAAAATTAGCCAGGTGTGGTGGTGCGCACCTGTAGTCCCAGCTACAGGAGGCTGTGGTGGGAGGATCGTTTGAGCCCAGGAAGTTGAGGCTGCAGTGAGCCGTGATCATGCCACTGCACTCCAGCCTGGGTGAGTGAGACCCTGTCTCAAAACAAAACAGGAAAACAGCGTGTTGGCATGGATACGGAGAAATAGAAACCCTTGTATAATGCTGGTGGAAATGTAAAATGGTGCCTCTGCTGTGGAAAACCGTATGGTGGTTTCTCAGCAAATTAAACATATAATTACCATATGATTCAGCAATTCCACTTCTGAGTATGTACACAAAAGAACTGAAAGCAGGGACTCGAACAGCTGTTTGTACGCCAATATTCATAGCAGCATACTTCACAGTAGGCAAAAGGTGGAAAAACCTGAATGTCCATTAACAGATGAATGGATAAACAAAATGTGCTAAATGCATACAATGGGGTATTGTTTAGCCTTTAAAGGGATTGATCAGATACATGCTACAACATGGATGAACCTTGAAGACATTATGCTAAGTAAAATAAGCCAAACACAAAAAGACAAACATTGTATGATTTCACTTAAATGAGGTGTCTAAAATAGTCAAATACATAGATACAGAAAGTAGAACAGTGGTTACCAGGGATTGGGGGGTGTGGGGTGGAATAGGGAGTCATTGTTTACTGTGTATAGAACTTCTATCCGGGAGGATGAAAAAGTCCTGGAGACAGATATTAGTGATGGTCATACTAACAATGTGGATGTATTTAATGCTACTGAGCTGTATACTTACAAATGGTGAGAAGGGTAAATTTTATGTTATGTATATTTTACCACAATAAAAAAATTAATTTTTGTTGTTGTTGAGACAGGGTCTCCCAGGCTGGAGTGCAGTGGCACAATCATGGCCCACTGCAGCCTTGACCTCCTGGGCTCAAGTGATCCTCCCATCTCAGTCACTCGAATATCTGGGACTACAGGTGCATGCCACCACACCCAGCTAATTTTTGTATTTTCTATAAAGACGGGGTTTAGCCATGTTGCCCAGGCTGGTCTTGAACTCCTGGTCTCCACTGGGTCTGGCTTCCTAAAGTGTTGGGATTACAGGCATGAGCCACCACGCCATTCCTTAATTTTTATAGTACATTTTAAATTTAATGTAGTACACTGAAGACTATAAAACATTAATGAAAGAAATTGAAGAAGGTGGCTGGGCACAGTGGCTCATGCCTGTAATCCCAGCATATTGGGAGGCCGAGGAGGGCGGATCACTTGAGGTCAGGAGTTCAAGACCATCCTGCCCAACATGGCGAAACCCTGTCTCTACTAAAAATACAAAAATCAGCCAGGCGTGGTGATGTGCACCTGTAATCCCAGCTGCTCGGGAGGGGAGAATTGCTTGAGCCCAGGAGGCAGAGGTTGCAGTGAGCCGAGATCGCACCACTGCACTCCAGCCTGGACGACAGAGCAAGACTCTGTCTCAAAAAAAAGAAATTGAAGAAGACACGAGTAAATGGAAAGATATCCTGTGTTCACAGATTAGAAGAATTAATGTTGTTAAAATGTCCATTTTGGGGCCAGGTGTGGTGGCTCAAGCCTGTAATCACAGCACTTTTGGAGGCCGAGGCGGGCAGATCACGAAGTCAGGAGTTCGAGACCAGCCTGGCCAGCGTGGTGAAACCCTGTCTCTACTAAAAATACAAAAAGTTAGTTGGGCATGGTGGCGTGTGCCTGTAGTCCCAGCTACTCAGGAGCCTGAGGCAGGAAAATTGCTTAAACCTGGCAGGCAGAGGTTGCAGTGAGCCGAGATCGCACCACTGCACTCCATCCTGGCAACAGAGCAAGACTCCATCTCAAAAAAAAAAAGTCCATACTACCCAAGTGATCTACAGATTCAACGTAATCCCTATCAATATTCCAATGACATTTTTTACAGAAATAGAACAATCCTGAAATTCATATGGAACCACAAAAGACCCTGAATAACTAAAGCAATCTTGAGCAAAAAGAACAAAGCTGGAGGCACCACCCTACCAGATTTCAAAATCTACTGAAAAGCTATAGTAATCAGCCGGGTGGGGTGGCTCACATCTGGAATCCCAACAATTTGGGAGGCTGAAGCAGAGGGATCACTTGAGGCCAGGAGTTCGAGACCAGCCTGGGCAACATAGGGAGACCTTGTCTCTACCAAAATAAATAAATAAGATAAATAAAATAAAATAAAATAAAATAAAAATTAGCCAGGCATGGTGGCACATGCCTGTGGACCCAGCTACTTGGGAAGCTGAAATGGGAGGATCACTTATGCCTGGGAGGTTGAGGCTACAGTGAGCCATGATTTCGCCACTGCACTCCAGCCTGGTCAAAAGAGTGAGACCCTGTTTTAAAACAAAACAAAACAAAACAAACAAACAAAACAGACACATAGACCAATGGAACAGAATAGAGAGCCCAGAAAGAATTCTATACATTTACGGTGAATTGATTTTTATTTATTTATTTACTTACTTATTTTTATACAGATGAGGTCTCACTATGTTGTCCAGGCTAGTCCCGAACTCCTGGGCTCAAGTGTTCCTGCCTTGGCCTCCCAAAGTGTTGGGATTACAGGCACGGGCCACTGAACCCGGTTCAGTTGATTTTTGACAAAAATGCTAAGAACCACACAATTGGGAAAGGTCAGTCTTTTCAAATAAATGGTGGTGGGAAAACTGAATATCCATATGCAGAAGGATGTAATTAGACCCTCATCTCACACCCTATACAAAAATTAACTCAAAATGGATAAAAGACTTAAACATAAGACTGGAAACTGTAAAACTACTAGAAAAAAATGGGAAAAGCTTTGTGACATGGGTCCGAGCAGTGATTTTTTTGGATATGACCCCAAAAGCACAGGCAATGAAAGCAAAAATGGACAAATTGGATTACATGAGACTAAAAAGCTTCTGCACAGCAAAGAAAACAATCACCAGAGTGATGAAAGACTGTATTTGCAAGCCACACTTCTGATAAAGGGTTAATATCCAAAACATATAAGGAATTTGGCCAGGTGTAGTGGCTCATGGCTGTAATCCCAGCACTTTGAGAGGCCAAGGTAGAAAGATTGCTTGAGCCCAGGAGTTTGAGGCTATAGTAAGCCATGATCATGCCACTGCATTCCAGCCTGGGCAACCCTGTCTCTAAAAAAAAAATTAAACAATTTAAACAAATAAATAAAATATAAAGGAATTCAAATAACTCAATAGTAAGAAAACAAATAACTTGATTCAAAAATGGGAAAATAAGCCCCAATAGACATTTCTCAACAGAAGACATACAAATGGCCAACAGGTATATGAAAAAATATTCAACATCACTAATCATCAGGGAAATGCAAATTGAAACCACAATGAGATACCACCTCACACCAGTCAGAATGGCCATTATAAGAAAATGAAAGATAATTGTTGGTGAGGATGTAGAAAAGGGAATCTTTGTACACTGTTGGTGGGAATGTAAATTAGTACAACCATTATGGAAAACAGTATGGAGGCTCCTCCTCAGAATTAAAATTGGAACTACCAGCCGGGTGCAGTAGTTGTAATCCCAGTACTTTGGGAGGCCAAGGCAGGAGGATCACCTGAGGTCGGGAGTTCGAGACCAGCCTGACCAACGTGGAGAAACCCTGTCTGTACTAAAAATACAAAAATTAGCCCGGTGTGATAACACTCATCTGTAATCCCAGCTACTCGGGAGGCTGAGGCAGGAGAATCGCTTGAACCCGGGAGGCGGAGGTTGCGGTGAGCCAAGATCACACCATTGCACTCCAGTCTGGGCAAGAAGAGCAAAAACTCCGTCTCAAAAAAAAAAAAAAAAATTGAAACTACCATATATCTAGCAACCCCACTACTGGGTATACATCCAAAGGATATAAAATCAGCATGTTGAAGAGATATCTGCACCCCCTTCCCGCCCCTGCCCTGTTCACTGAAGCACTATTCACAATAGCCAAGATATGGAATCAACCGAAGTGTCCATCAAACGATAAATGGATAAAGAAAACGTGGCATATATACACAATGGAATACTATTCAGCCTTAAAAAAGAAGGAAATCCCATCATTTACAGCAACATGGATGAACCTGGATGGCACTATGTTAAGTGAAATAAGCCAGGCACAGAAAGACAAATAACACATGGTCTTACCTATATGTGGAGTCTCCATGAACTCTGAAACAGAGAGTAAAATGGTAGCTTCCAGTGGCAGGGGTTGGGGTGATTGGGGAGATGTTGGTCAAAGGACACAAAATTTCAGTTTGACAGGAGAAATAAGTTCAAGAAATCTATCATACATCATGGTGATTATAGTTAATAACAATATATTGTATACTTGAAAATTACTGGCAGGTGCCTGTAGTCCCAGCTCCTCAGGAGGTTGTGCCACCCACCAAAAAATGGTAAGTATGTAAGGTGATAACACCTGTTAAGTAGCTTGATTTAGCCCTTCTGCAATGAATACAGCAATTAAGACATGTTGTACACCATAAATGTTATAATTTTTACTTGCCAAATAAAGTATATATACAAAAGACTATATGGGAGGCTGGATAGTAGTTTTTTTTTTCTTTTTACTTATCTTCTGTGTGTTGGTTTTTAAAATCTTTTAAAAATTGTGTTTTGGCAGGGCACGGTGGCTCACGCCTGTAATCCCAGCACTTTGGGAGGCCACGGTAGGCAGACTGCTTGAGCTCAGGAGTTTGAGACCAGTCTGGGCAATATGGTGAAATCTTGTCTCTACAAAAAATAAAAAATTAGCCAGGTGTGGTGGTGTGTGCCTGTAATCCCAGCTACTCAAGAGGCTGAGTTTGGAGTTTCACCTGGGCCCAGGGAGGTCGAGGCTGCAAGTGAGCCATGATTGCACCACTGCACTCCAGCCTTACAGAGCGAGACCCTGTCTCAAAAAAAAAAAAAAAAAAAAAGTATGTTTTAATTACATTACATGAGAATTACATAAATACATTTGCCTTATAAAAAATAAAACATTACTGATAAAATTAAAGTCCTCTTAAATACCTCCCTCAATCCTGTATATCCCTGCATATATATATATCTGAACCCACGAAAATTATATGATTCATTTGTACATATCATTTTAGTAATATTATTTTCAACTTTTTGTTTCTCTCAACGCTATTTATTTTTTCTTTCTTTCTTTTTTTTTTTTTTTTTGAGACAGGGTCTCATTGTGTCACCTAGGCTGGAGTGCAGTGGTGTGATCTTGGCTCAGTGTAACCTCCACTTCAGGGCTCAAGTGATCCTTCTGACTCAGCCTCCCTGGTAGCTGGGACTACAGGTGCATGCCACCATGCCAGGCTAATTTTTGTATTTTTTTTATAGAGACAGGGTTTCACCATGTTGGCCAGGCTGGTCTCAAACTCCTGGGCTCAAGCAATCTGCCCACCCAGGCCTCCCAAAGTGCTGAGGTTACAGGCATGAGCCACCGTGCCCGGCCTCAACGCTATTTCTTAGACATGTTTTCATGTCATTATTTTCCACTTTTGTGTTCTCTCTTTTTTTTTTTTTTTTTTTTTTTGAGACAGAGTCTCGCTCTGTTGCGCAGCCTGGAGTGCAATGGCATGATCTCATCTCACTACAACCTCCGCCTCCCAGGTTCAAGTGATTCTCCTGCCTCAGCCTCCTGAGTAGCTGCGATTACAGGCGCCTGCCACCACGCCCAGCTGATTTTTGTATTCTTAGTAGAGACGAGGTTTCACCATGTTGGCCAGGTTAGTCTCGAACTCCTGACCTCAGGTAATCCGCCCGCCTCAGCCTCCCAAAGTGCTGGGATTACAGGCATGAGCCACTGCACCCAGCTTTTGTGCTCTCTTTTTAATTATTATATTCTTTTAAATTATTACATGTTATTCCATAGATAAATACATTGTCGTTTATTTAGCCAGTTTCCTGCTGATGGGCATTTAGGCTGTTTGCAGTTTTATGCTATTATAAATAATGCTGCATGGACACCATTTGTATTTTTTACATTGATCTGAATAAAGTGTGTTACATTTATAGAGAGAAAAAATATTTGTAAATATTTAAAAATATTTGTTTTAATTTGAACTGGAACAAAGGCCATGACTTTAGGTTTAATTCAGCGTGTGTCCCCATCTTTCAAGTGGCCAAGGTTGTCCAAGACACACATAATGCCTTTACACTGTTTATGTGTTAGAACTAAGTGATAACACTTGCCTTCCATCTATTATTTTTTCCCTCACAGAATTCAGAGCAGTATAAATCTTTCAGCTCCCCAACTTTCAGGATCCATAGGAGAACTGAAAAGACCAACCACTGCTACAGATAAGGGATTGAATCTCATTCCTTCTAAAACCTCAAGTCATAGAAACTGAGACCTGGAGAGAGATTTTTCAACCCACAGAGGGACAGGAGGTGATAAAATAGATATCTCAACCCCCATGGCAGATCAGAATTCATAGCTAGAATTGATATAATTTGATCCCTTGGATACGCAATCACATTCGTTCCTGTCATCACTTGATCTTCAACTGTTATCCTTACACTTGGGATGCTGGAGACAGAATTAATGAGGAAATCAGCAAATTCCCAGCTACTTCTACTTGGTGCCATGTCATCCTTAACCAAAGGTGCAACTGAGTGTAAAATAAATAAAGTTCTTGTATTTGGTAAAATTAGTTACAACACAAAGGCTCTCTGGTAAAAAAAAAAAAAAAAAGAGAGAGAAAGAAAAAAGGGAAAGAAAACACTCCCCTCCCTTCAGCCTCCCCTCAAGCCTCTAATCTCATCTGTGAAAAAGAACTGTACTTTACTGTCCACAAAACAGTCTATTTTCAAAGTGAGAGGAGAATGGCCCTGTGAGGAAAGCCATCAGTAACTGCAGTTCCCGAATTCCTGCTTGTTTATAGAAAGTAGTGGCGGAGGATAGACACTTTGAAACCACCTGTGAAAGAATTAAAGACCAAGGGGGGCAAACCCCCATCACAAACAGAATCTCACTGATCAAGTGTGAAAGAAAAGGAAGAAAGAAAAAGCCAAGTAGATCTTTGCAGGCAACCACTAGATGGACATAGAATTCAAAAACATTCTTTAGCGAGATCAAGGATGGCAGGCTTTGAAGCCTGGAGAGCTGGCGAGTCTCAGAACGGCCTGGCCGTGGCAAGCCCCGCACCGAAGCGCCCGCAGTCTTGCACTTGCTGGAGTAAAGCATTTAAATTGGAACAATGTCAAATTTCACAGCTATCTTATGTCTAGTGACCTTACGGGACCCCAAGGGGAAGACAGATAAAAAATGATTGTTCTCGACAAGTTCCTGAAAGCAAAGAAGTCAAATAGGCAACCTCTCGAAATGAAATCGCCCACAAACTGTTGCATGCAGGGTGGCCAGCAAACAGGGCTTATTTATTTATTCATCTATTTATTCATTTTACCAAGGACTCATAGCGTGTCCCTTTCTTCATAGAACACACACAAAGATAAAGTCCCATCATCATAGTATATTAATTTAGAAAGAAGGTTATTGTGGGCAAAGAGGAGGTAACAACTATTCTGAATTATTCAATCGATTTGAAACAGGTTTTACTGTTGTTTCAAGAAAGCGAGATATAACTAGTGTCTGACACACAAAAAAACTATACATTACATGAAAGAACAGTTTATGAGGACAAAGACGAGATCTCAAACTTCTGCTGTGTTTTTTAGACAAGAATTTCAATGACACTTCACATCCCCTAACTATGCCTAAGTGAGTCATCTTAGCTTAATGGCTTTTTTTCTTTTTTAAAAAAATAAACATTACAGAGGTAGCTAAAATTCCCTTTTACTACTACCCTAAATCTCATTTGCCTGCTTCCTTTCCAGAGGCAGCCCCTACCATGAGTTTGAGGTGCATAATTCTGTTCTATTTTTTGTACTTCTACGTATATATATATATATATACACACATATACATATCCTTAAAGAATTACAATATTGTTTTGTGTTAAATATTTTTGTATATATTGCTCTGAATGTATTTTGCTTATGTCGCTCAACTTGATGTTTTTGCCACCTATCCACATATATGTTTTGTTCCTCTTTTGGACTTAATGTTTTAAAGGAAGAAACCAAGGAGGAAGAGGTTTATTCACACAAGAACAGCTATCTGTACCTATATGTTTCCGCCTGTCTCTGATTGGAGACTAAAGTCAGGAGGACTTCTTGGAAGAAGCAAGGAACTGAATTTGGTTTTTGAAAGAGACTGAGAAAATGCTGAGTGCGAATGTTGTGGGGGCATTTCAGAGATACCCCTTACAATAATTCCATAGACTAGGAATTGTGAGATTTGTTGTATGATCTTTCTTTCATTATTTAGTTATAGATTCTATGGCTTTTTAAATATTTAGGTTAGACAAATGTTTTGACTGCGGAAGATACATTTAAAAAGGGATGCTAAACAAATCAAGATTTACTAAAACTGAACAACAGAAATCCTGTAAAACACTATCATTTAAGCCCAACAGGTGGATACACAAACCAATTACAAATCAAAGAGGCTTTGATCCATGGAGTCTTTGGTGTATGCCGAATAAAATACATTCAAAATGTATTTGTAGTGTGAGATAAAGATATAAAGGTCACTTTGTAAGTGCTGCCTATGTTAGTAGTTTTAATTTTACCTTGTCAGTGCCTCTGTGTACAAAACTGAAGAAAGCAAGACTTTGATTTGTTCAGGTTTCCTTAAGGAGGGACACAGAATCCTTGAAGCATGATTTGAAAAAGATGGATAAGATATTCTACCCAAAATTCAACATCACCTTTAATCTTGCCCTCTCCTCCTCTAATCCCTAGGTAATGTTTTGTGCTTCTTTTGCAGAAAAGCAATTTTGTTAATCACTTTAGCACCAATTCTTGCATCCCTGGCAATACTCAGAACTGCTTCCATCCAAGTCTTTGATGTGGGAAAGAAACACACACACACTCTTTCGCATGTAATCTGAAAACAATTCACCTCTTGCCAATGAATGCACAGCACTCCACTTTAATAGAGAGCAAGTTCTGTGGAGGTTTCTAATCCTTTCTGCCAAAGAAGAGAAGAGAGAGAATCACTCAGGTAGCCCAACCTCATTCAGGAGTTAAAATCACTTGGAATGTTTTGTGGTGTGTTTGGGGGTTTTTAGAAATATCACTTGCTGAAGATTACTGCTCTCAGGGGAAATCAAAACAACTCAAGATAAAAAAAAATAAATAAAAAATAAAAATAAAAAAAGATTTCCCAACTTAAACAGGATATTCTTCTCAACTTAGATAACTTAATCTAAGTGTATTACAATAAACCTACTTTAATCCCTCAAAGCAATGGTGTTATAGATAAGCGGTAACTGAGGTGGCTTAAATTCCAGAAATGTACAAAAGATTTGGTTAGAAACAAAACTAAAAAAGAAAAAAGCTCAATCAGCATTGCTGTGACTTAAAGAGGTAAATTTAGGGCAGTAAAAATGCAAAGAATGACCGTTATTAAAGAAATAGTCATAAAAGTCCAGAATTATCTCAATGCTCTCATTGGCTTTTTATAGTGTCTGTATGTGTGTGTATGTGTTTTGGGTGTGCATGTGTTTGCGTGTGTGTCAGGGTTCTATGAAATTGAAATTTTTTTTACTGATATGTACATATGATAGGGTTCATTTGAAAATTTATTTATTCATTATACTGTGATGTTACAACATGCTGAAGCTTTACTCCATAATTTTTTGTTCTTTTTATAATTTTTGGTTGAGTTATAGTATTTTCTTCCTGTTTAGTCCATTTCCTAACATATCATTGCTTACTTAAATGCACTGAATGAATTTTGTTCTGTTTCCTTCTGTCAATAATTATCCTATTTTCACAATCTGGGTATTAATTTTGATCTACCTTCAGATATCCCAGTTAACACACTGCAAATCCCCACTCTCCCTTCTGCACTATAGCTCTCTATTGCAAAATAAGGGCAATTTCTTTCATTATGGACTCTTCCATTTACCCAAAACATGCTCTAAAAATGCCCTTTCACTTTTTGGAGAGTCCCCTTAGAGATGAAACGCTTTTCAATAGGTAATACATGCAAATAGTTAATAAACATTTAAAAGGCATAAAATAGTATACAATTGACAAGAAATTCTGTCTCCCATCCACCCAAATTCCCCTCCTTACAGGCAAACACTGGTACTAGGTTTTTGTGTATCTTTATGGAGATATTTGGTGTACATGAGTCAAAGCACACAAATACAGTTTTCCCCTCCACAAATGGCAATATATTATACACACTGTTCTGAATTTTGTTTTTTTTTTCACTTACTGTATATTAGAGATCCTTCTCTAGTGATACATACAGTCTTTCTCATTTTTTTTCACAGCTGCTTATTATTCTGTTCTACGGATATTCCATGATTTATTTAAACAGTTTGGGAGACATTTGTTCCCAACACTTCTATTCTCTGTCAGTGTCTTGTTCCTTCTCAGGTTGTTTCTATGACTCTATCTTGGATACTGTTGAATATGTGATTTTATTTATAACATGGAAGACTACTGAAAAATAATTTAAATTTTATTTTCTAAATGTTTTAAAACTTCAAAAAATTGCCAAGAGTGATGTGGGTTTATAGTTTTTAAAAACCAGCATTGTGAAAGCTGTATGATACCAAGACTTTTTTTTTTTTTTTTTTTTTTGAGACAGGATCTCACTCTGTCACCCACGCTGGAGGGCAATGACACCATCTCTGCTCACTGTAACTTCTGCCTCCCAGGCTCAGACAATCCTCCTACCTTAGCCTCCCAAGTAGCTGGGACTACAGGCTTGGGCCACCATGCCCAGCTAATGTTTGAATTTTTTTTTTTTTTTTTGAGGCAGAGTCTCGCTCTGTCACCTGGCTGGAGTGCAGTGGCCCGATCTCGGCTCACTGCAATCCACTTCCTGGGTTCAAGCGATTCTCCTGCCTCAGCCTCCCGAGTAGCTGGGACTACAGGCGTGCACCACCATGCCCAGATGATTTTTGTATTTTTAGTAGAGACTGGGTTTCACCATGTTGGTCAGGATGGTCTCGATCTCTTGACCTTGTGATCTGCCTGCCTCGGCCTCCCAAAATGCTGGGATTACAGGTGTGAGCTACCGTGCCCGGCCTAATTTTTGTATTTTTAGTAGAGATGGGGTTTTGCCATGTTGCCCAGGCTAGTCTTGAACTCCTGGGCTCAAGTGATCCACCCGCCTTGGCCTCTCAAAGGGCTGGGATTATAGATGTGAGCCACCATGTGCAGCCCAAGACTTTCAATTACTTCTTCTCAGTCTCCTCATAGATCCCACTTAGACTGGGTCATGACATAACTGCTTAAACACTTAAAATTCTGTTGTTCATTTATTTCTTATGTGGGCTAACATAAGACACACATAGCATCAATAATTTTCTTCTAATAGCTGATATTAACTTTAATTCTCTTACCCCTGCAAAATATCATTAAATATTACTTTACACATCTTTAATTAAACTCCAACATGCTATCTCATACGTGACTAAAGACTCAAATCAGAAAAATTGCAACATCTGGTTGACCTCAATTCTTTTACAGGAGTTAAGCAAGCTATTGGGTCTGACCATTGTGGTTCCTCTCCTATTGTTGTATGGTCCAAGAGATGGAGGTTTCTTTTGTTTGTTTGTTTGTTTGTTTTTTGAGATTTAGTCTCGCTCCATTGCCCAGGCTGGAGTACAGTGGTGTGATCTAGACTCACTGCAACCTCCGCCTTCCGGGTTTAAGCAATTCTCCTGTCTCAGCCTCCCAAGTAGCTGGGACTACAGGAGCCTGCCACTATGCCCAGCTAATTTTTGTTTTTTTGTTTATTTTTGAGATGGAGTCTTACTCTGTCGCCCAGGCTAGAGTGCAGTGGCGTGATCTCAGCTCACTGCAGACTCCACCTCCCTGGTTCAAGCAATTCTCCTGCCTCAGTCTCCCAAGTAGCTGGGATTACAGGCGCTCACCACCGCACCTGGCTAATTTTTGTATCTTTTAGTAGAGACGGGGTTTCACCATCTTGGCCAGGCTGGTCTCGAACTCCTGACCTCATGATCCACCCACCTCCCCACCTCGACCTCCTAAAGTGCTGGGATTACAGGCATAAGCCACCGCACCCGGCCTAATTTTTGTATTTTTAGTAGAGATGGGGTTTCACCTTGTTGGTCAGGCTGGTCTTGAACCCCTGACCTCAGGTGATCCACCCGCCTTGGCCTCCCAAAGTGCTGGGATTACAGGTGTGAGTCACCGAGCCCGGCCAGAGATGGAGATCTTGAGAGATTATAAAGGTGCTGGGTTGTGCCACATATCTGCTGAGCTTGGTGCAGTGTAGGGAATGCATGAGCACCTGGTCAAAAATTCCTCTCTACTCATTAGTTGCTGCATAGCATTTACAGACCCACACCCTTGCCAAGAGATAATTTGAGCTTTTAGCTCTGTCTTGCCAGGGCTGATATCGATGTAATTATTGTTTGATTCTACTATAAGACTGAATTCAGTTTCAGCTTTTTAATTTGTCCATTTCACTTCTCATTTATCGGCTTCTATTGCAGATGTGAAGTTTAGCATTTCTTTGCTCACTCTTTTACTGGGAAACTCTTCTAGCGGAAAGCCTGTCATCTGTTGTGAAGGAGAGCTGGTGTTGACTTGAAGCAACAGAGTTGGTGGTCCAGTGGCCATTGTCCTGTGTTAGGAGCAGGTGGTCTCGCTAAGCTCCATGTGTTTGGAAATTTCTCTGACCAGTGCTTGTTCTGCTAAAGGAAGAAGAGCTCAAGCTGCACTCCTTGTTTCCAGGTCAATCTACTGAACCTGGGAAAATCCCCAGGGGCTAGCTTGAACTTCTTCCTGCTTTTCTCTTCATGGTGGATTTTAAACATAGGGGATTTTCCTCATTCATCTATTTGTATTTCAAACAGCTGCTATAAGAAAGGGGAAAAGGCACATTTTATAGTACATATTTTTAGAAGCAGTGACATAGTTTCTCAAAGGATAACAGTTAAATTTTGGTCCAAAGACTATAATTGCTCTTTACTTGGTGGGTGGGTGTGTGTGTATTTTATATATATATATATATATACATATGTGTGTGTGTGTTATGTTTTTGAGTATGTGTGTATACATTTTTTACTAAAGTAAAAAACAAAAAATTAAGATCTATTCTTATTCCATTCACATTAAAACTTGTGTTTATATTTAACAACTTAACACAATCCACCATCTGTTGAAGATACTGTATGAATGATACTCCAGAAAAGTTGTCCTGTGTGTTTTTCACATTTTTTTCCACATTTTTAACAGGACTTGAAACCTAGGACAATATAAATAAATGATATCCTGTGGTTTCATTCAGTGTAATAAATGTCTCAAATGAAAAAAATTTACTTAAACTTTGGCATTGTTAAATAGTAGTAATAACAATAGAATCAGAAATAAGAATTTTGTATTTAACCTGGCACTTTCTTCCAGAAAAACTAAAGATGCTTGGGAGCAAATTTTTTCTAGAACTTAATTCTCATTATTTTTTTGGAAAAGAACTCATAAGGTCATATTTGTACATATTCTATCTTAGTGGTGACTGATTATTTACTTATACTTTTAAAAAGAACCTAGAATCTGAAGGCAAGGTAAGAAATCCCCAGTGATCATGAAAATTTCACAAGGTTTTGTGGTTCCCTTCATCTTCAAGTTTTTTTTTTATCTTCTATCATCTGTTACCAAATGACTCAGTCTTCTGACTGGCAGAGACCAGAAAAATCACACAACCTTTTTTTTTTTTTTTTTTTTGGAGAGGGTCTGTCTCCCAGGCTGGAGTGCAGTGGCATGATCTCAACTCACTGCAACCTCCACCTCCCAAGGGTCAAGCGATTCTCCTGCCTCAGCCTCCTGAGTAGCTGGAATTACAGGCGCCTATCACCATGCCCAGATAATTTTTATATTTTTAGTAGAGACGGGGTTTCACCATGTTGGCCAGGCTGGTCTCAAACTCCTGACCTCAAGTGATCTGCCTGCCTTGGCCTCCCAAAGTACTTGGATTACAGGTGTGAGTCACCACGCCCGGCTTAGAAAAATCACAAAATCTGATGTCACATGGCAATGGCAATACAAGAATTTAATCTTAGATCTGAATGCTGATGGTATGCTCTATATTTTATTCAAAATCTCTTGGAATGTACACTGTTGACACAAAGAAGGCCACTGCATACTAATAACAGCATTACTAACTGGCAAAACCCCTGGAGATCTGTTTTTTTTCCCCCAAAAAAATTACATTGTATATTTCTATCCTGCCCACCTGCCCACCTCCTTACTTACTCTACTGTTCATTATAGACATATGGTCCTTAACTTTTGTAGACAAGCTATGCATTTACATACCATATATTTAAATGCATACACATATATAATTTATATAAAAATTAGTGATGGGAAATGTCTGTTTTTCTCAGTTATAAAATTAGGACAGTGTCTTGGAATGATGTTATGTGACCCTTTGGAAAACATCTTACAGCTGTTGTCCAGGCTGGAGCATAGTGGCGGGATCATAGCTCATGTAACCTCCAACTCCTGGGCTCCAGTAATCCTCCAGCCTCAGCCTCCTGAGTAGCTGGGATTACAGGTGCCCACTACCACACCTGGCTAATTTTTGTATTTTTTGTAGAGATGGGGTTTCACCATGTTGGCCAGGGTGGTTTTGAACTCCTGACCTCAAGTGATATGCCCTCCTC
Organism: Pan troglodytes; assembly: GCF_028858775.2. Taxonomy (NCBI): domain Eukaryota; kingdom Metazoa; phylum Chordata; class Mammalia; order Primates; family Hominidae; genus Pan; species Pan troglodytes. The sequence continues at coordinate 113,803,948 of NC_072406.2, read as the reverse complement.
AGCCCCACAACGTGCTGGGATTACAGGTGTGAGCCACCACGCCCATTCTAAGATGAAACTTTAAAAAACTTTTTTAGGACAGTTTTAGATTTACAGAAAAATTGTGAAGATAGTAGAGAGTTTCCATAGACCCCTATTATCACATTTTACAATATTATGATTGTTATTATTAACAAACCAATCCAATTTCCTTAGTTTTTATCTAATGTCCTTTTTCTTTTCTGTTCCAGGATCCCATCCAGAATACATTACCTTTAGTCATCATGTCTCCTGTGGCTCTTCTTGGCTGTGACAGTTTCTCAGCTTTCCCAGTTTTAATGAACTTGCCATTTTCATCAGATTGTACCAAGACCTACTATCAATATGACTTATGACTAGTGGTGCTGACCTTGATCACCTGGCTGAGGTAGTTCTTGTCAGGCTTCTCCACTGTCGAGTTGCCCTCCCCATCCCCCCTTTCCATATTGTACTCTTTGAAAGAAAGTCACTATATGCAGCCCTTCCTTAAAAATATTAAAATGAACTAGCTTAATTAAGTTCTTTCTTACATTTAGGTGTAAATACCTCTGAGGTTTTTTTCTTTTAAAAAATGATTATCTATGTAATACATACTCACTGCACAAGACTTTAAAAATGCAAGAAAAGTATAAAGCAGCAGCAAATAGAACTACCCATAATTCCATCTCTCACAAGCAACCATTTCTAGCTTTTTGTCATATTTCCTTCCAGTTTTTTTTCTTCTGCATAAAATAACTATTTTTATTTCTATTTATTTATTTTTTTGAGACAGAGTTTCACTCTGTCACCAGGCTGGAGTGCAGTGGCACAATCTCGGCTCTCTACAACCTCCACCTCCCAGGTTCAAGGGATTCTCCTGCCTCAGCCTCCTGAGTAGCTGGGACTACAGGCGCGCACCACCATGCCCAGCTAATTTTTGTATTTTTAGTAGAGACGGGGTTTCACCATGTTGGCCAGGATGGTCTTGATCTCTTGACCTTGTGATCCACCCGCCTCGGCCTCCCAAAGTGCTGGGATTACAGGCATGAGCCATCGCACCTGGCCAAAATAACTATTTTTAAATAGCACTTGCTTGAAATTATTTCATAGGTGGTAAAAATATTTTATCTTTGAATATGGCAAAGAAGATGGATTCATATAAAACCAGAGCAGATCTTGGTGGTACTTCAAGATATAAACTACCAACCCAATAGATAATTTCTGAAAATAACATTTTAGAGTCTCTTCCTCTATTTTTGAGAAGCTTGAATATTTACAAATACAGCATTCACTGTGAGACTTCTTGTTTCTTTTCCTTTCTAAGACTTTTAACTTGTTTATTTTACTATTACATGAAACACATTTTATTTTAATTTTTAAAGTTTTAGTGTTTTTTGAGACAAGGTCTCATTCTGTTGCCCAGTTTGGAGTGCAGTGGCATGAACATGGCTCACTGCAGCCTCAACTTTTTGGGCTCAAGTAATCCTCTAGCTTCAGCTTCACGAGTAGCTGGGACTACAGGTATACACCACCACACCTACCTAATTTATTCTTACAGTTTTTAGAGATGGGGGGTCTCGCTGTGTTGCCCAGGCTGGTCTTGAACTCCTGGGCTCAAGCAATCTTCCTGCCTCAGCCTCCCAAAGTGCTGGGATTACAGGGATGAGTCACCACACCCAGCCTTATTTAAATAAGGTTTGAGGAAACTTGGGTAGCTGGTTAAAACTCTGGCAATGATCTAGGTTTCAAATCACCAAATTCCTTTTTGCATGGTGTATAGACTCATGACAACTCTTATTTTTTTAAAGACTTTATTTTGTACATGCTTCTTATTAAAAAATTAATACAGAAAAGTACAAAGTAAAATCCCAAAATTCTATCACCTAAAAAAACCATTATTAACATTATTCCACAAACCTTCCCTTTGCATATATACACAGAGAGATAAATTTACACAAAAGGCTCACACATACCGTACATAGTTACTAAATGAGGATGAAGCAAAATGAAGAAATTGAAGAAAATGAAGCTGAAACAAAATGAAGGAATTACCAAATTTTAGCTAAATGTTCTTTTGCAAGACACTTTAGTTCCTAACAATCCCTTTGAAGTTTTGAAAAAAGATTATGAAAAGCATTAAGAGTTTGAAAGTCTACATAATTAACTTTTTTTTTTTTTTTTTTTTTTTTTGAGACAGGGTCTTGCTCTGTTGCCCATGCTGGAGTGCCTTGGTGTGATCATGGCTCACTGCAGCCTTGACCTCCCAGGCTCAACTGGTCCTCCCACGTCAGCCTCCGAAGTAGCTGGGACCACAGATGTGTGTCACCAAGCCCGGCTAATTTTTAAAAATTCTTTTGTAGAGACAGGATCTTCCAGTGTTGCCCAGGCTGGTCTTGAACTCCTGGAGGCTGGTCTTGAACTCCTGGGCTCAAAAATAATCCTCCTACCTCAGCCTTCCAAAGTGCCAGGATTACAGGTGTGAGCCACCGTGGCTGGCTGGAAAACTCTTCTAATAGTGGCTGGCATGTAGTAAGTGCTTATAGTAAATGTAAGCCAATGCTATTATAGAGGAATAATGGTGAGCATCTGGGCCCACGTATGATATTGAAATCTGTCACTCACAAAATAATCTCTTTGTCTCTCATTCATCTCAGAATAATTTTCCTGTTAAATCTACCAGCTCCTGAGGGGCCCTGAGGGTATAACCAATGAGTATGTGGGCACCAATGTAATGAATGTGTGAATAGGTGATTCTGTCATCTGTTTATAAGAATGACCAGAATACAAAATTCTAGCCTTTTTACAATCCTAAACATATACTATGTGCTACCAATAACAGCAACAATCACCATCATGCATGTCACTTACATGTACACACTAACATAAAGAACTTTATATCTCTGCTTTAAAATCCTCTTTAAAAGTAAACTATTAGCCTGGGTAACATGGTGAGACCTTGTCAATGAAATAAAAAAATTAGCCAGGCACCTGTAGGCCCAGCTGCTCTGGGGCTGAAATGGGAGGATTGCTTGAGCCCAGGAGGTCAAGGCTGCAGTGAGCCAAGATCATGCTACTGCACTCCAGCCTAGGTGACAGAGTGAGACGCTGTCTCAAAAAAAAAAAAAAAGGTAAATTAATGTTAGTGTTTCTAAATACCCACAAAATTATGAAATTTATATTATGTCTTAGGTTTTTTTTTTGTTTGTTCGTTTTTGGGATGGAATCTCGCTCTGTCACTCAGGCTGATGTGAAGTGGTGCAATCTCAGCTCACTGCAACCTCCGCCTCCTAGGTTTAAATGATTCTCTGGCCTCAGCCTCCTTAGTAGCTGGGACTACAGGTGTGCGGCACCACGCCTGGCTAATTTTGTACTTTTAGTAGAGACAGGGTTTCACCATGTTGGCTAGGCAGACAAGCCTGACCTCAGGTGATCTGCCTGCCTCGGCCACCCAAAGTGCTGGGATTACAGGCGTGAGCCACCACACCCAGCCAATATTGTGTCCACTGTTTTCAGTTTATTAATCTATAAATTAATTTTTTTAAATAAAAAAGCTTTATGAAAACAAAGGTAGATTTCACCTCCCTGCCTTATTTCATGATGATTCCTGAATCTGAACTTCAAGGGAGTTGATGACTTTTACTTAAAGATGTTCTGGGCCGGGCGGGGTGGCTCATGCCTGTAATCCCAGCACTTTCAGAGGCCAAGGCGGGTGGATGGTCTGAGATTGGCAGTTCAAGACCAGCCTGGCCAGCATGGTGAAACCTCGTCTGTACTAAAAATACAAAAATTAGCTGGTCGTGGTGGCAGGTGCCTGTAATCCCAGCTACACAGGAAGCTGAGGCAGGAGAATCACTTGAACCCAGGAGGCGGAGGTTTCAGTGAGCCGAGATCTCGCCATTGCACTACAGCCTGGGCAACAGAGTGAGACTCTGTCTCAAAAAAAAAAAAGATGGTCAAGTCCACCAAAGTCTTTCTACCTTCCTCTTTTCTGAGTATTAATATATTTATTTTCTTTGATAGAAAAATGCTATTCAGGTCCTTCATGAAGACATGCATTTACTTTTATTACAAACTCATCTTTTCAGCCACATCTTTTCAGTTGCTTTTTTATTTTTGACACTCTATCCCGAAAAAGAATTTTAAAAGTAAATTTTATGATACAATTTTTAAGTTTGGTTACATCCCAAATTGGATTTTTCTTTGTTGGCAGGGAAAGGGAGAGTTGATGAAAAATTCTAGCTGCTTCTCTGAGCTAAGGCTAAAGGTTTTCTTCTTTGTTGTTTTCTTTATCACATGTTTGGTAATTTAGGGACACACATCACCACCAAATAACAGATTATATGCCAATTTTCCATTTTGGCTTTGCTTTTTTTCCTGCATAGTGAGTATGTTTTCTTTTTTGGAAATCATTACCTTACAAATTCTAGGCTAAGAGTTTACCTGATCTCTAGTTTGAATGTGAAAGAGGATGATTTGATGTTTTTTTGTTTTTTTCTCTCACCCAGGCTGGAGTGCAGTAGCGCGATCTCGGTTCACTGCAACCTCCGCCTCCCAAGTTCAAGCAATTCTCCTTCCTCAGCCTTCCCAGTAGCTGGGACTACAGGCGCCTGTCGCCACGCCCGGCTAATTTTTTTGTATTTTTTAGTAGAGACGGGTTTTCACAGTGTTGTCCAGGCTGGTTTTGAACTCCTGAGCTCAGGCAATCTGCCCGCCTCGGCCTCCCAAAGTGCTAGGATTACAGGCGTGAGCCACCGCGCCCGGCCGCTTTAATGATGCTCCCGGCCGCTTTAATGATGACCGCTAAATGATGCTTTAATTTCTCCATTAATGAGGGCCGGGGGCAGTGGCTCACTCCTGTAATCCCAGCACTTTGGGAGGCTGAGGCGGGCGGATCACGAGGTCAGGAGATCGAGACCATCCTGGCTAACATGGTGAAACCCCGTCTCTACTAAAAATACAAAAAATTAGCTGGGCGTGGTGGCGGGTGCCTGTAGTCCCAGCTACTCGGGAGGCTGAGGCAGGAGAATGGCGTGAACCCGGAAGGCGGAGCTTGCAGTGAGCCGAGATCGCGCCACTGCACTCCAGCCTGGGCAACAGAGTGAGACTTCGTCTCAAAAAAAAAAAAAAAAAAAAAAGGCTGGGCAAGGTGGCTCATGCCTGTAATCCCAGCACTTTGGGAGGCCGAGACAGGCGGATCACGAGGTCAGGAGATCGAGGCCATCCTGGCTAACACTGTGAAACCCCGTCTCTACTAAAAATACAAAACAATTAGTCGGGCATAGTGGCGGGCGCCTGTAGTCCCAGCTACTCGGGAGGCTGAGGCAGGAGAATGGCGTGAACCCGGGTGGTGGAGCTTGCAGTGAGCCGAGATTGCGCCACTGCACTCCAGCCTGGGCGACAGAGCCAGACTCTGTCTCAAAAAAAAATTCTCCATTAATGAAAATAAAGTAAATTACACTTGCATGATTATGGATTTTAATCCTGATTTATGTTGGGTTAAAGGAGTTTTAGTGCCTCCACTAAAAATGAGATAGAATATAGATGAACTACTCAGCTTTACTATGTATCCTGAATGAGTTAAGTACTCAAACAGTAAGAAATTACAAACATCTCTAACACAAATCTAAACACAAAATGCAGGAACCATATTCCTGCTATATCATTTGTCTTCCTTCTTGATTCGCTCATAGTACACAAATGTAGCAAAATCAATAAATATTGAACTCATGACATCACCTAAATGTGAAGTATTCCTGCCTTAGTAGTCTTCTAACAGTATGGTACCTGTGAATAAGTAAATTTCTTTATAATGATCTCTAAAACATGGCTTAAATTCTTTGGCCACATTGAAATCTATAAAATAGTGCTTTCAATAAACCACTGCCTTGAGTTTGGAAATCGTTTTCTACACAAAGTCTTTGTTGCATTTGGAGGGGGGGAGGGATGGCATTTTTTGGTAACAGGATTTGACCTGTAACTATTATGAAGAATTTTCTTAGAGGAGTTCAAAGCATTTTACAGGGATCATCTCATTTATCCCTCGAAAGTAAGGCAGAGGCATTATCTCCACTACAGATTGAGAACACTAAAAGGCCAAGATAGGTGGGGCTTTTTGTTGTTGTTTTGCTAAGATCAAAAAGTAATTCTAGGGCAAAGCCAGATTCCGGTCTGACCTTGTTACATGATGCTTCTTGCAGCACCATAATACAATGTAGTTGCTTCCCTAGGTTTCTCTTTGGCTATGCTAGGTGTTGAATAATTTTCGGGGTCAATTTTTATTCTTCCCCTGCTCCCTGAAAATGAGTGTTAAGATGTAGATAAGTACAAAAGAAAACTCTCCAATCCTTCCTACCTGGATTTGGAGTACAGGATAAACAGACAGAAATTGGCATCTTCCTCCCCTCCTCCAAGTTTTACTGCCTAGCCCAATGCTAATAGAAAAATAACCCGAGCCACAAATGCAAGTCCCATGTATAATTTAAAATTTTCTAGTAGTTACATTAAAATATATTGTATTTAGCCCAATACAGTGTATCCAAAATATTAACACTTCAACACGTAATCAATATAAAATTATTAATGAGATATTTTGCATTCTTTTTTTTGTATGGCTTCAAAATCTGGTGTGCATTTCTCACTTATAGCTCATTTCAATTTGTATTAGCCACATTTCAAATGCTCAGCAGCCACATGTGACGAGGGAGGACACTGTTGGACAGCACAGGTCTAGACCTCAGTAGCTCTCCCTTCAGATTAATGCCATGTGAATCGAATGGGTGGTATGAAGAATGGATGCTGAGTCCTTGGAGAATCCACTTGCACTTGGGTGGTGACTGATAAGAAGCCCTAGCTGTGCCATTTCCTGATACATGACTGTTTTTGAAGTTATGGACTCAGGATCTAGAAGACTGCAAATCCCCAAATACGTCTAACACCCAAGCTCACGCCAGGACCGTGCTTCCCGGCCTGTGTGAGAACCTAAGCTATGGAACCTGTCAACTTCTAGGGCTGCAGATTCGTTGGGCCCTCACATGTGGCCCGTGGAAAGGAGGCATCACTCGAGGAAGAGGAGGGCTTCTAGAGGGGCAAGGCCACCCAACTAGGGGCTTCTTGAGGGCAGGTGCTCCAAATGGCCGCTTCCTGAGGGCAGCGGGTCCTCTTGTGGCCTCAGGCAGGGCCCTGAAACCGGCCTCACGTGTTTGCAGCGCGAACTCCTGTGCTTCCACCAAGCGCTCTCGGGGATGCGAGGGTGGTGTCAGCGCCCCGGCCCCAGCCCGCACCCCGAAGTGGCTCCAAGGCCGCAGGTGTGAGGGGCGTGCCCAGGGCTCGGCCCGCGCCGCCCCATGTGACCCGGTCCGACATGGTGTCGCCTCCTCCCGGGGCGGCGGCGGTGGCGGCTCGGGCTGGGCTCCGCGTCGGGCCGGCCCCGCGGCCGCTCATGGGCAGCCAGGGCCGCTCGGGGCCCCCCGGGAACGGCGGGCCCGGCGAGGGCGAGGGCGGAGAGGCGAGGAAGCTGCAGGAAGGGAGGGTGGCGAGGGGGAAGCGAAGGAAGGGGAAGGGGAAGGGAAAAGCGAGAGCGGGGCAAGGCGGAAGAGGAAGCGGGGCGGAAGGGAAGCCCGGGCCGCAGACGGCGAAGGAGGCAGCCGGGCCGGGGGCTGACGCGGGAGCGAGGGCATGCCCAAGGGAGGAAGCAGAGGGAGGCAGAAGCGTGGAGGAAGGGGCGAGAGGCATCGTCAAGGGAGTCGAGGGGAGCGCAGGGGCCGGGAAGGAGGCACAAGGAAGAGAGTATGGGAAGAAGGAGGAATGGAGGGTCAGGGCTAGGCGGCGGGAGGGCGCCAGGCCGGGAAGAGCACAGGGACGAGGGGGTCAGGCTTGGGCCGACATCGCGGGGACAGGGGTGGCCATGGCGGCGGCGGCCGGGGAGGAGGAGGAGGAGGAGGAGGCGGCTCGGGAGTCGGCTGCCCGCCCGGCCGCGGGGCCTGCGCTCTGGCGCCTGCCGGAGGAGCTGCTGCTGCTCATCTGCTCCTACCTGGACATGCGGGCCCTCGGCCGCCTGGCCCAGGTGTGCCGCTGGCTGCGGCGCTTCACCAGCTGCGATCTGCTCTGGCGCCGGATAGCCCGGGCCTCGCTCAACTCCGGCTTCACGCGGCTCGGCACCGACCTGTAAGCGTCCGCTCGCCCGCCCGCTCCCCGCCCCGAGCCGGCCCCGCGTCCCGGGAAAGGGCGGGGCGCCGCGGCCTGGTCGGCCCAGGGTCGTGTCGCACCCCGAGTTTCTAGGCCTACACCTGACCTCCGCCTACACCCTTTCCCGAGCACTCTCGGGGACCCCTTTGCCCCTCCTCCCCAAGGCCTCCATCTGAGGCAGCCTCCCGAGAGCATCCCTCAGTAGGCACCCTCCCGGGTGGGCCGCTCCTCACAATTAGCCATCTTAGGCACTCCCTACAGCTTTCGATTGTGTGTTTTTGCAGAGGTTTAGCTGCCCCGGTTCCTTCGCCCCAGAGGAGCCAGTCTGGTACGGTGCTTTGGACGATTCCTTGAGTCCAGGTCTAGGACTCAGGTTCCTTAAGTGGTCTATCATAAATTTCTGTGGACTTTCATCTTTCATCCTCCCTACCCTTTTCTAAAGGTTGTTAAGCTTCAGGGCTCGGACCTTAAGGGAAGGCCCTCGGTCCCAGTGTTCAGCCATAGTTTATGACTTCATATAGGCAGAGCGACACGAAAAAGGGGGCCTGCTTGAGACAGGAGGCTGGAGTCTGTCCAGGATGTGTACAAGACATGGTATTGCAATTTGGCCTGTTTTTGGTAGGGTCTGAGACCTGTGAATGAAAAACTTTTCTGAACCACTTAAACTGTTAAATAGGAAGGAAAAAACATGTAGGGAATTGGGGGAATAAGAGCTTTCAGATTGCCCCCTATTCCACCCATTTTTTAAAAAGTAGTTCTTTCTAGTACATTATGACAACATTAAAGAACGTTTTTAAAAACATAAAAAGCCATAATACCATCACCTCTAGACAATTATTTTCATTTAAAAACCTTTTCAGTTGCACATATAATTGCTATCTTACTGATCCTAACAGAATAGGTACATAGTAAATGTTTGTGGGCTGTCGCATAATGAGATTAAAGAACATCCCTCTACTATTAAACTTACATGTTGTGTTCAGCTTTTTGTTATTATAGATAATAATGAAATAATGCATTTTTGAGTAACAGCTTTACTGAAATATAAGTCACATGTCATTACCATACATATTTTTAAAAAATCAGTTCCTTAGGATAAAGTCTCAAGGTGGCATTATAGCAAAGGTTATGGTTTGCAGAGGTGCTGTACCAAATTATAGTGGGACCAGCACAGAGTGAACAAATTTTATGTGAGAATTTAGAAAATCTTTGCTATTTTAGTGGTCATTTAAGGTACCAAAGTTGTGTTATTTTGCATCTCTTTTACCACTGGCTGGGATAAATATATTCCCATGTGTTTGTTTCACCTGCGAGACTGTCTCTTCCCACTCTTTGCCCATTTATTACTGGGGTCTTCTTGTTTTTCCTATAAATTTGGAATCTTTGTGGGTCTTAGATGTTAGAATCTAGTCTGTCATCTTTGATCCAGATATTTTTCCCAGTCAATTCATTTTACTTTACTGTTTTACACTTTATTAGGCTCTGCCAGTCTTTTGTGATTTTTTTCTCTTTTTCTCCCCAAAGCTGAGAAATTTATAATTCCTCCACAGACCTGATAAATCTGTTTCCCACTGGTTTTCTTACAAATTTGATTTTTTTTTTTTTTTTTTTTTTGAGACAGAGTTTCACTCTTGTTGCCCGGGCTGGAGTGCAGTGGTGTGATATTGGCTCACTGCAACCACCTCCTGGGTTCAAGCGGTTCTCCTGCCTCAGCCTCTTGCATAGCTGGGATTACAGGCATGCACCACCACACCCAGCTAATTTTGTATTTTTGGTAGAGATAGGGTTTCTCCATCTTGGTCAGGTTGGTCTCGAACTGCCGACCTCAGGTTATCTGCCCACCTCGGCCTCCCAAAGTGCTGGGATTACAGGCATGAGCCATGGCGCCTGGCCTAATTTAATTTTTTAATAGTTAACACTTTCATCAATATCACTTTTGGTGCAAGAGGTGAATTCAACTTACTATTGTTGTCTACAACTTTGTTAAGTAATTCTCTTTTCCTTTGTTTTGGAAAGCTTCTTTTGCCATATAATAAGGTTATATATATATATAATATATACACATGTATATACACATAGACATATATGTGTGTATATTGGATCTATATCTGAACTCTTCATTGTGTGTCACTGATACAGTTTTCCATTTCCATACTATTTTAAATATTGTTACTTTTTGATAGAGTCTAGTAATCTGTCAGGGTAAGATTATCCTGTTGGATTTATGTGTGTGTGTGTCACTTCTACACTTCTCTTCAACTCTCTGTCAAAAAAAAAAATTCTGTACTTTTTCAAGGACTTTTGTGGTTTTCATGATAAAGTTCTTACATATCTGTTGTTGCACTTACTCCTATGTATTTCCGAAAATGTTATGCATTTCGTTTTTATTGCAAATACACTCTCTTCAGTATGTTTTCTGGCTGGGTATTACTGAATGTAGAAGATTACTCTACTCTTGTAAATTATGAATTTGATGGTTTTTTATTCTAGGATGATTTTATTCATGATAATGGTTCCTTGGGACTTCTTGGGCATGCAGTCTTGTCACCTGCAGAAATAGTTTTTTATTCTCTTCCTTTCTTATGAGAATAACTCTTTCAAAGAATATTATCAGTTGACCTATAAGAGAAGTCTAAAGTGACTGTAACACAAGCTAGCTAAGGCAAAGTTTGGCTTTCTCTCTCTTCATATAGAGATTGAGTGAATGAATGAAAGAATTGATGTTTATTTTCAAATGCTCTAAAAGAGAGATATTGGGAATGAATCTACATTCTGTAGCAGTAATAACAACAAAAAAAAGAAAGCGAATTTATGGTGTAAAATGCTTTGAGATTGCCAAATGATAATGGCTTTATTATTTATTAGACATGTGTGTTTTGATTTCTCGCCCGTGTCCTAGGGTAAGGTGTCCTGGCCTTCTAGGGAAGTTATTTTGCCATAGCACTTGATAAAGAGCAAGGTCACTGCTCGGGTTTTCTGGATTGAGGGAAGAAGTTATGCGTGTTACAGCAGGTGGAGAGAATGTTTACCAGTGTGGTCCGTTTCTGGACAGCTGCAGAGACTTAATAAGCCACTGAGAGAGGTGGTTGTCATCCCTGGAGGGAGAAGGCATGCACCCCAGTCCACTTAGGGAGTCAGCGAACCCGGGCCCAAAGTACAGCAAGAGTATGGCTGCTTGGATAGTGGCAGGGCTGTCGTTCATTGCTTTGGGCTAATTAACTGCAGACTAGATAAGTGAGATGAGTTTTTATCAGCATTACACAAAACTTGATTTGACCAGAAGCCACATAACCTCACTGGCCCTAGGTTTTATTACCTATAAAGAATGGGAATAACCTTGCCTGGTAAAATGAGGCTTAAATGTAGAATGCTGGCTAGTATAGCATTAAGCACATAGTAAGCACACAATAAATTGTAAAACGGAACTTTTTAATTGTTTGGGTTCTCCTCTAGTTAGTCTGTATATAGCAAAAGTGGGGATGGTTTGACTTAGAGGTGCTGACTAAAGACAAAGGGGAGAACACGCACACACACGCACTGTGCTTCGTTTCTCTCACCTGTCCTGAATGTTTTTGGAAACATGACAGCAGAACCTGTGGACTTATGGCCTGCACTCCGGGACGAAGAGCCTCTTGATTCTCAGAAACACAAACTGCTAAGGTTTACTGACCTTCCGGCCCAGGGCAAGTCCCATTCAGTTTGGCTGTTCCTAACTGATCATAGCTTTGTTGAGTAAGATGAACTGCTTTGGTTCCTTGTGATTTGCTAATGGTCTTATACTTGTGCTTGAAGGCATTCTGGCCACTTTAAAACCACAAACAAATAATTTGCTTCCCTTTAGGCCTCTTGCCCGAACAGTGAACACTAATAGATATCCTAAGCTTTCTTTTCTTTTTTTTTTAAAGGGACACAAAGATAGTTGGAGTCAGTCATCTGATTTAAAATCAGTTTTGTTTGGAGATTTTATGAAGCCTGTTGGAATAGAAATATCCTGAATATAACAATAAAAATCAAAGAAATGTTTCATATAGCAGTCTTTCAAATTTTCCCTAAAGAGTAAGAGGACAAACTAACCTAGTTCCATTTACAAGAACAAGACATTTACAAGAACAATTCAGCTGTCACTTGATAATGTAGACTGAATGCAAGAAGTAGACATTATGACAGGGGAAGAACAGGAGCGCTATCTGCAAATTCTGATACTGAAAATTAACAAACGCAAATAATGGAAAGAAAAAGTACATCTGTGTATGTAAAGCTATTTTTAAAAGATTCTATTGCCAGTCTTATGTTAAAGAAAGCTTACTTGATCCTCTTCCTCCCGAATTAAGTGCTACATATTCTCAAATAGGAATTTTATTTTGAATAGCCTTTGAGCAGTACCTGGGTGCTGTCTTGCATTTGCCTATGATAGATTTGCCTGGAATTAACAATAGGTGTTTAGGGAGTGAGGCTCCTGAGGTGTTTGTCCTGGCATGTACATTCATTTCTGTGGAGGGGTCCTGTAGCCTTGGAGCTCTTTGAGGCTGGGGGCCTGGGGTATCTATTTCAGTGATGATTAACGTCCAGAGTGGTGAGATAGACACAGATAAGCAGAGTGTGTTTATTTGTTTTAAAATGATTGTGCCTAAGAGCATTTTCTTGACCCAGAAAGCATATAGTTTCCTAACTAGTTTCCTAACTCTGAATGGAGATGGTATTGCTAACTGGTTACATTTAAGGCCTAAACTGTGATCTTCAGAAAACAATTAACAACTCAAAGTAGCTTAGGCTTTCTCCAGTTTTCTGCCTTACCCAGGGAGGACAGTCACTTATTTGTTCTGTAATTCACGGAATGATTTCGAATATGGATGTATTTATTGTCTTCGGCGTTTGGAAAGGCCTTATTTTTAATGGTTTCTATGAGTTAATAAAATAGAGTTTAGTTTACAGGTTCAAAATAAAACAGTACACCTGTGGAAGCAGGACATGGTCTAGTGCAATCACTACCTCCAAATGCGAACTGGAAGAATGGAAGAAGCCTTCTCTAAGACCATGAGAATACAGAAGCTGTTTATATGCTTTCCAGTCTTGTAAAACTTGAATGGTAGGGGCTGAATTTTCTAGCTTTCAAGGCAGAAACATGGAGAAACCCAATGTCTTCACAGTCTGTGACATGAGCAATCTGTAGTATGAGTTCATACTGGAATGAGAGCTCTGAAAATATTTCGGTACTCCATACTTTCATTTTTTTTTTTTTGCACCTGGAACCTTCATCTAAGGTAAAGATTGTGCTTGAGCTGCTGAAATCCCCAACTGACAGTGAGGTCACTGAGGAAGTATACAGGTTTTTTAAAAAATTATTTTTGAATGTGTGACTTAGAAAAGAATTACGTGTGTGTGACAACTTAACCTTAGCTCTGGGTTGACCCTGGCACTGGATTAGTTTCTGGTCCTGACTTGTAACCATGGAACTGGGAGAAATTTAGGCAGATTCTTATTGAGACCAGGCTCCAAAAATATTTGAAAATTAAGATGAGATCAACTGTTTGAAAAAAAGAGGAGAAAATTGGGTTTTGAATTTTCAGTGAAAATTGGCAGACTCCCTTCTTTGATCTGCAGAAACTGACTTTTGCTAAGCTTCAGAATTTACCTCAGGTGTGTCAACCATGAGTCAAGGTTGAGAATCCAAAGATTTGGTTTACCCTTGAGGAAAGTCCTTCCTATTCAGTAGTCTTGCTCAGATGGAACTCCAATTGTAATCAATTGAATCAAAATGGTTATGGTAATTAAGAATATGTTTATGTACCCTGAATCATGTAAATATTTGAGCTTTCTCTAAAAATGAGTATGAGACTATCTGGAGAAAGAATTTATCTCCTGTTAGAGGTTTGGCTGCCTTGTCTCAATTTTGAGTCAGTTCTTCATTTTATCCAAACTGTCCACATTGCCCTCCCTGGAAGTCTGGGCCACCCAATGGGCCCCTGTGCCTGCCGCCCCTCTTTAGCCCACAATTAATTGCCAGCACATTCTTTCTTCTTCCTCTTCTTTTTTGGTATTTGACATGAGCTCAAATTGCTGAGAAAGGTGACAACTGTGAAATGAAGACAGGGCTTGGAGACACCTTAAAAAATACATGCAAAGGCCACTAAATGACAAGAGCAGACTGCCAGGCTCTTTCAAAACATCACCACGTCTGTTGACTTTCCATTCCTTGTCCACAGCACAAAATTGGAGGTCAAAGAATCATAGGAGTTAGAGATGGAAAAGACATTTGGGGTCAGCCAGTTCATCCCTCCGCCTTCTCCTGCCCCGATTCCAAATCATTCCTTACATTATATTTTCTCCCCCAGCCCTTGTACAGTTTTCACGGTCTTCACTCAACCCTGGCTGTCACCTTTGGGGAATGATGCTGGAGGTTCTCTCCAGTTTCTCCTCAGCAAAGAGAGATATTGCCTGTGCCCCCAGTTGACATTCATGGACTTCTTTGTTGGTGGTCTCAGCTGAAAGGCTAAAGGATAACTGGATGCTTCTCTGTTGCCTGGTGATGGGGCGTTTTTAGACAGAATTGAAGAGCATTTAGTGTATGATGATATTGGGCAAGGGATATTGGGCAAGGGCTGGGATGTAGGGTAGCCATTGATGAATTTGTTCCTAGACTTTTGTTGTTCAAGTCTCTTGACCTGGAGGGGGATTCGTATTTGTATGAAGTGTGTGGTATTGGGACAGGTGGGCAGGGATGGGAAATTATAGTGAATAGGAGTTTGATAGGAACCCTAACTTGGAGATTGGTAGATTAAACAAATAAGAAATACTGGTCTTGTGAGGTGGTAGAGGATTGTTTTAATAGTTACATGTTAGGGGAGAAATAGAGTGGTGGTTACTGTACAGAAGCTTCAGTTTGGAGTCATATTGAGGAGAACAGATGGGCCGGAAGCAAGTATTTTGGATTAGGGTACGCTGTTGATTTTGTGGTCTCCCCTTGCTTTAAGAAAGTAGAGAAAGAGAAGTCTTATGCTCACTGGCTGTGTGGGTTGGAAGGGGGAATGGTCATTTTTAGAGGCAGCTTTGGAGGGATACCCCCAGCTCTCCCGTCTTTTTCCAGCAGCTGTTGGGAGCAGTCCGAAGGGGGTATTATATTTCTTCTGGTAACTCTGCCAAGAATGAGAGGAAATCCACAATCTGTGGGTTTTGTAGGGGGGATGAGGATGGGGTGGCAGGTGATGGGACAGGGAAATTAAATTGTTTTATAGTAAATATGTTGAGATACTTTTCCTGGAAAGCTGTTTCACTGAAAGGAATGATATTTCCCCTGCTCACTAACCCTGTAATGAGTTCATTCTCCTTAAAGAAAAGGAAATAGTCTTTGAGTACTTCTTTTCCTTTTTTCCCTGTAGTTCCAGCTTTGACCTCCCATGTTTCTTTGAGTTTCCTTTAGAAAGTCTACGTCAAAAAGTTGAATCAAGGTTCAGATATGGGTGGTATGTGTGTTTGTCCCCTCCAGAAGTGAGTTGCTAAGGGAGAACTTCATCCCTTATCTTGGATGCAGTTTGACTTTATCATAATGGCCTAGAAGCTGGAGATGTAAAAACTTGCTGGGTGACGTCTGGTTCATATTCTCCTCATCCCTTCATTCAGGCTGGGGAAGGTCACCAGGGATTTTGAAGTCTGGTCAGTTGGGTTGAGAACCTGTTTTGATGATTAATATAGAACACAGTTTCATGATTAAAAACAATAAAAAACAACCCTGGGAAGCAGAGCAGTGTAATTATTTCTCACATTTCAGATGAGGAGTCTAGGGAAAAGTCATTTTGAAGGTATGAGAACAAAGTCTACCTCTTAGTCTGCTAGTGCCTAATTCATGACTCACTTAGAGGAAGGCCTGTTCACCGCTCCCTGCCCCCCAAAAATCGGCATCTTTCTTGCCATTGTTCATTTTTAGAAAGTACTAGATCAGCCTTTCCAAAAGTTGTATTGTGGGATTCTTGAAAAACTAATTCTGTAATCAAATGAGTGGGGAAAATGCCGTGCACCACATTCCCTCTCTTGGGGGTCACAATGTCCATTGGGGATTAAAGGCACTGACAAGTCCTGTGATAGAGGGACCTGTTTACTTTTGTTTCAGCCAGCATCGTGCAAAATGTTTTGACCATAAAATTCTTTTTTTCACTGCTAAATATCTCTTTAACATCTTGCAGAACACACATACTGGTCAAGTGCCGTGCAAATACAGAACCTAACCAATGCCAGGAGGAAAAGGATGTGAACACAGCCAAGTTCTGAATCTTAAGCTCATGCACATAAAGGACCCAGGGTTATGCTTAGTGCTTCTGAAACTGTTTAGACATTTTTGACATGTGGGTGCCAAGTTAAGATACTTTATCTGCTCAGATTTCTTCCCTTGAGCCTCTCTAGAATAAGAATTTAGAGGCTTTGGTTGAATTCTTGAAGATGTGGTATGTTACACATTTTAAGGAAGGGCCTTTGGAGCTACGGGTGTTGTTCAAAGTGTGACTTGCCAAAGGGAGGACCATGTTTTTGGAAACTCTTGCTTGAGCAGTTCCTAAGCAATGTCTATCAAAATACCTATTATGCTAGGACCATGGTTCTCACTTTTTGTGTTAAAGACATAGTTTTGTATAATGTTAGAATTTTTGATAGTACATTAAAGAATTAAAGGTAAATGTCATTTTTTTTTTTAAAAAGCAAGTTTCAGAAAATTGAAGAACCTGTTCATGATTATTTACACTATTGTTCACCCTCTGGTGTGTTACTGTTTGAACAGTATTGTTTGCAGCCCTGACCTTGTTCTCTTATATCCTTTGAGGTAAAGTTCATATATGTTCCTCTGAACATGCAATCTTTATTTTATTTTCAGCAAATTGTATCATGGGCAATATTTTGGCTTAGTGTCTGATAGAAATCCCTGTAAAATTGTGGATTGTTAGTTGAACAAAAATAAATTCTATATATTGTTTAAAATTTGATGGTGCACTTATTCAGGGTTACTGCTATACCACTTGTCTGCACAGTGATGGTTGAGAGCCACTTTTAGAAGCACAAAGTGGTTTAAGACTTGATCCTGTGGAATTTATGACTAAATTAGCCAAAAAAGATGATGTATAGCTGTGAAAAGCTAGCAATGCCTAGGTGTATGGTAGGTTCCATCTAACAGTTCAGATGGCATGTTTGGAAGAGTCACAGAAGTAGAGGCTTTATCTAGATTTTAAAGAATGGATGAATTTGACTAGTCCCCAGAAGTAGCAGTCAGGGGCAAAGGTAGGCTGGGGCTGGCAGTATAGGTGAAAGTGTGGGTATATGAATGAACGTGGAAGAGATTGGCTTGGTGGGAGTCCAGTTGCATAGTGTGAAGCATGAAAAGTGAGTTGAATGGGTAAAGTGGGTTGACAGCTGGGGGTCTTTCAAGGGAGCTGTGGGTCAGTTCAGTCAGCTCCATGCCCTCTTTGTGCATGGTCTTGTCCTCATGCTGGCATGTTTCCTACAGTTTCTCTTCACTCTGGATTTTGGGGCTATTCTCTGTTCCTTGGCCAAAAGGATAAGCAATTTAACATGATATAAAGATTTTTTATTAATTTTGTCTGAACCTTAATTATAAACCTCTGCTACTGAAGCTATTGGAAGATTCAGGCTAATGCAAGTATAAATGAAAAGTTAGAAGGTTCTTATCTTTGGCTGCTTAAATACTTTACACTAAAGCCAAGTTCTTAGCATTGATAGAAGAACTGGTGAGAACAGGCAATCTGGGGAAAAATCTGGAGAGAAAGAAGATAAGAGAAATCAAGAGATAGTGTTAATATAAAATTCCAAGCCCCAAGGCCTGGTGCTGTGGCTCACACCAGCACTTTGGGAGGCCGAGGCAGGTGGATCATTTGAGGTCAGAAGTTCAAGACCAGCCTGGCCAACATGGTGAAACCCCATCTCTATTAAACATACAAAAATTAGCTGGGTAGGCCAGGCGCAGTGGCTCACGCCTGTAATCCCAGCACTTTGGGAGGCTAAGGCGGGTGGATCACAAGGTCAGGAGATCGAGACTATCCTGGCTAACATGGTGAAACTCTGTCTCTACTAAAAATACAAAAATAAAGTAGCCGGGCATGGTGGCGGGCGCCTGTAGTCCCAGCTCCTTGGGAGGCTGAGGCAGGAGAATGGCGTGAACCTGGGAGGTGGAGGTTGCAGTGAGCCGAGATTGCGCCATTGCACTCTAGCCTGGGCAACAGAGCAAGACTCCATCTAAAAAAAAAAATTAGCTGGGTAGGAGTGGCATGTGCCTGTAATCCCAGCTACTTGGGAGGCTGAGGCAGGAGAATCACTTGAGTCTGGGAGGTGGAGGTTGCATTGAGCCCAGATTGTGCTACTGCACTCCAGTCTGGGTGACACAGTGAGACCCTGTCTCAAAAAAATTAATTAATTAAAATAAAATAAAATTCCAAGCCCCAAGCATTTTGTGTAACCCTGTTTTCCCCTCCTTGGCCTGGTGCCCCTTGAAATGGCCTTGTTGTACACTTGGAGACACTTTCCTTTCCTGAGTTTCCTTCCAAATCAGCAGGATGTTATGCTTATGGAAATCATGCCATCCGTGCAGTTGGTCAGCATTGGTGGCTTCCAGGGGAATCAAGCTGTGAGATGGGACAGAGAGGGAAATTGATCTGTGTTCCAGGAGTTTTCTGATCTCAGAGATTATATTGTTTAAGACCTCTTCGATATACCTACACTTCCCCTTCCTTCCCCCCAGCCATTTTTCTTCAGACTAGGTTTATTTATTTGCTTTTGGTTTTGGGGTGTGAGCAAGGAGAGGGGAAATGAAAGGTCATTCTAGATAACTGCCTAGATTAATTTCTGTCCCTCTGGACTCACTTGCCAAGATTTGAAGGGGCCAGATAGCTTACTGTGGGTGCACGTTGTGTTGTTTTTGTTTAAAATAGGTCATATGCCCAGGAATGCAAACTCTAATGGTTACTAAGTGCCGGAAAGCTGAGAGAGAAGGGGCCTAGTGGAAAAATGAGCCTGAGGCAAGAGAAGGAGGGCTGGGAAAATGGCAGTTCAGCCAGGCCCACGGGGCCAGGTCCTCTGTGCATTAACATCCACGGAGAGATTTATTTACAGGGCACTAATCATTTTTTTGAGAGGAGCACCCTCACTTTACATTAGTAACCATATGGAGAAATGGCTGGCCAGAGGCCGCTTCAAGGATGGGAGCAAGGGTCCCTGGTGAATTCCAAGGGGTACCTGCTCCTGTCTTCTCAGGTACTTTTCTTCTGCTGCCTTGTTCTCCTGACCCCCTTTGACTGGCAGTGACACGTTCCCACAGGGATGGAGGGATACCTGTTTTCAGAGAAAGGAGATATATTAAAAATTTCTTTGGATTTTTCAGGTGCTGAAGCCAATAAAAATATAGATATGATTTGGCCAACAGCTAGGGAAACTGTAACCATCCAAGATGGTTAGACAAAAGATATGAAAAAGCTGAGTTGTTAAATTGTTTTTAACAAAGTAGAGCTTTTTCAAGTCAAAGCCAAATTGAACTTTTTTTTTTTTTCAAAGTCTAAATTTGAAGGACTACAGCTAAGTGTTTTGATTATGGTATTCTTCTTGGGAGGGGATGCCTGCACCTGCTGTTTGGTAGCAACTTCTAAAGTTCAACTTTGAAAGTTTCTTGGTGCTATGATCAAACCCTCAGGGGAGTATTTTGACCCCTAGTAAAGTGTCACATGGCAGTTAAGTGACCAGGGAGGTGAGAGAAGTGCTGTCTTTATTCCAATTCAGGAAATATATCCATTCTTTTACTTTCGTTTTCTTCCTGCTATGATCCAGAGTACTCCCTTTTTAGTTTCATCACCACTCATTAATTTTAGACCTAATTCAAGAGAAGAGATATAACTGTAAACAGTTTCTTCCTTTATATCTGGGAGGGATTTGCAGATACGAGGAGCAGACAGGGAAGTCTATTTTTTTTTTTTCATTTAGATTTCAGTTCCTTTGGCCCATCCTGTTAAGTATCTTTTACTGTCCTCAGTAGTAGTCTGGTAGTGTAGGTGGCTCTATAGTGATTTAAAACCAGGGACTACATTCACCCAACAGAATAATTCAGTAAAAGATTTTAGCCTTAACATGTGTATAGCCAAGTCCTAATTGTTCAGCCTGAAAAATAACAAATGTTTGATATTGGAGGAACAATTTCTAATAGTTATAACTAAACTAATTAGAAGAAAAACGAATGATTATTAGAGTCACATTAGTGACAACACCATTAATGGATATTATCTACTACCTATACTTATGTAAAGATAATCAGCTTTTTTTGTAGTGATTTATAACATGTATTGTACTTCGTTTTAGGTGTCATTTTAAAAAACAATTGTGTGAAATATTATCCTCATTTTATAGGTGAAGAAATGGATAATTGGAGAAGTTAGTTACCTGGGTTGTATAGTTAGTAAGTGGTAGAATTGGGATATAGATCCCAGTTTCCTAAGTCTGCCTTCTGTGCTTTTTCAGTTTTATTTAATCTGCTCTTTAGTTAAAGGTAAATAGGAAGACATAACTGTCAACAATTATGTGATATATTTTCAACAATTGATCACTTAATAAAGCACCATCTATTAACATCTTTAGACCTGTTATTATTATTATTATTATTATTATTATTATTATTATTATTATTTTGAGATGGAGTCTTGCTCTGTCGCCCAGGCTGGAGTGCAGTGGCGCGATCTCAGCTCACTGCAAGCGCTGCCTCCCGGGTTCATGCCATTCTCCTACCTCAGCCTTCCGAGTAGCTGGGACTACAGGCGCCCGCCACCACGCCTGGCTAATTTTTTGTATTTTTAGTAGAGACGGGGTTTCACTGTGTTAGCCAGGATGGTCTCTGTCTCCTGACCTCGTGATCCGCCCGCCTCGGCCTCCCAAAGTGCTGGGATTACAGGCGTGAGCCACCGCGCCCAGCCTAGACCTGTTAGTAGTATTATTATTATTATTATTATTATTTTTTTTTTTTTTTGAGACGGAGTTTCGCTCTTGTCGCCCAGGCTGGAGTGCAATGGTGTAATCTCGGCTTACTGCAACCTCCACCTGTCAGGTTCAAGCAATTCTCTTGTCTTAGCCTCCCGAGTAGCTGGGATTGCAGACGCCCACTACAACGCCTGGCTAATTTTTGTATTTTTAGTAGAGACAGGGTTTCACCATGTTGGCCAGGCTGGTCTCAAACTCCTGACCTCAGGTGGTCCACCCTCCTTGGCCTCCCAAAGTGCTGGGATCACAGTTGTGAGCCACCAAGCCCAGCCTAGACCTGTTATTTATGGAGACATAATTTTATGTAGTGTCTCCCCACCTCTACCTTTATAAATTTAACTTAGTTTTAAAAATACCATTACTTGCTATAGTTGTTGCCAAAATGTTTTGCAATCCTCACATTTGTCATTTCTAGTGGCAGTATATTCCATTGCATTAGTATACTATTCTCCTCCACAGACAGACCTTCGGGCTATTTCCAGATTTTAGCTCTAATATATAGCTGCAGCTATAAATATCTTTGTAAAAATTTTTTCTTTTGAATTATTTCTTCATGATACAGTGCTCAAAGTAGAAATGCTAGATCATAAGCTGTCATTTAATGACTTTTGTCTTAACAGAATTCCTTTCTGAAAGACTGTACCTGCTGAATGTGCTATAAGCAACATGTAACCAAATCCACACTCTTATATCAAATTAAAGCTAGTGTCAGTTTTTTCTACTTAATAGATGTGAGGTGTACTTTAAAAATTGTTTTAATGTACATGCCTGTAAACTATTCTTGGGGGATGTTTCCTCCAATGTTTTACATTGTGAACACTGTGACTGTCCTTATCCTCTGTCGGACATGGATGATATGGTATTGGAGACAGGGTGTTATCTTGATAGATTTTTATCAGCTCCCTAAAAGTTTTAGAGAGAAAACTTATATCTACAGTGTTAGTTAAAATTTTTCCCCTACTCTGTTGCTTTTAATCTTTTTTCCCTTCCTGTAGCATTTCAAATTTAATAGCATTAAACTCAAATACTTTATAATTGATACATTTCTATTGCTTCAATAGAATAATTTCTATTATCCCCATTTCAATTGGGAAATTATCTCTGCTCTTCATTGAAATATGTATATATTTTGTTTTCTTTTAGTTAAACTTTTAAATTCACCCTCATATTTTTGGAATTTATTATATTGTGGTATGAGATGGCAATCTAAATCAGTTTTTTTCTCTATTGATATTCAACAAGTTTTATCAACAGCATTTATTATTACTATTTTAATCAGTATTTGAATATTACTCAGCCATAAAAAGGAATGAAATAATGACTTTTGTGCAACTTGGATGGAATTGGAGGCCATTATCCTAAATGAAGTAATGCAGGAGTGAAAACCAAATACTGCATGTTCTCACTTATAAGTGGGAGCTGAGGCATGGGTACACACAGGCATACAGAGTGGTGTAATGGACATTGGAGATTCAGAAGGGAGGAAGGTGGGGGGGTAAGTGATAGAAAAATTACCTACTGGGTACAGTGTACGCTATTCAGGTGACTGGCATACTAAAAGTCCAGACTTCATCATTGTACAATTCATCCATGTAACCAAAAACCATTTGTACCCCTAAAGCTATTGAAAGTAAAAAAATTTTAAAAAGGAAAAAGAAAAATTAGAAAATATGTAAAAGCATAAAGGAGAAAATAAAAACACCCAAAGTTGACTATCCACAGTTAACTATGGGTGTTTTATCCTTCCAGTGTTCTTTCTAGCCATGCATATTCTTATTCCCTCTCTCCTTTCCTTCTCATGAAGTCAACATGCTATACAAACCCAATAGCACTAATTAAAGTGATTTATTTCCTTAGTTTACAATTTTCTGTTTGTTATATATTAAATTCATATCAGTTTGGGCCATTTCTTGCTTTCTTTTTTTAAAATCAAAGACAGTTGCTTATTGCTTATTTCCAATTGAAAAGAATATACTTTCTAGAAATATAAGAATTATAATTGCTCTTTATGAGCACTTACTGATATGCGTAAGGCATTGGGCAAATGAAAACAGTGCCTGGCATATTGTGAACACCACATTAAATGTTGGTTAAATAAATTACAATTGGAATAATGATCCAGAGAGATTTATAACATTCTGTATAATTTAAAAATAGTATTCAGCTGGCCAGATGCAGGAGGATTGCTTGAGGCCAGGTGTTGGAGACCAGCCTGGGCAACATGCATATATACTTATCTACAGTGAATACATAGTTGCCTCTAGAGAGGGAGAGTCTTGGCTAGGGGTTTCGAGAAAGACTCACTTTTCATTGTTAACCTTTCATACTATCTGTGTGTGTGTGTTTTTTTATCCTGTGCATTTACTACTTTATTAACCAAAAATAATTATTCTATATGAATAAATAAGTGAAATAACACCAGGAGGCAGAATATTATTTAGCTAAAAGTGAATTAGGTATCTTCTTTCTGCCTGCCAAAACCATTCTTTCTAACCTGTGTCCATTAGAATCTTGAAAGCTGGACTTGCTTGCTGGCTTTTAGTAAAATTTGGTAAATGTGACGGTATAAGTAGAGGCTGGAAGAAATGAGTGTATCTCGCTGGGCGCGGTGGCTCATGCCTGTAATCCCAGCACTTTGGGAGGCTGAGGTGGGCGGATCACGAGGTCAGGAGATCGAGACCATCCTGGCTAACACGGTGAAACTCCGTCTCTACTAAAAACAGTAAAAAAAATTAGCCGGGTGTGGTAGTGGGCACCTGTAATCCCAGCTTCTTAGGAGGCTGAGGCAGGAGAGTGATGTGAACCCAAGAGGCGGAGCTTGCAGTGAGCTGAGATCGTGCCACTGCACTCCAGCCTCGGTGACAGAGCGAGACTCTGTCTCAAAAAACAAACAAACAAAAAAGAAATTAGTGTATCTCTCCCTGGCCAGCAAATTTCCAGGCAGACATGGCAGTTATCACTCTTGTCCCAAGCAGTGTACCTTGTATGGGCAGTGGAGCAAGCTAAGGAGACACAGGAGATATATGGGAACCTAAAGTGGAATTTTCAAATTCTTGCTCATGATTTCAAAATTCTCTTCAAAGGCGTACTCTGTAAGGGGCTTAGAGCTCTTCTCCCTATTGCCTATTAACCCATCCCCAAACAGTGCCATTCCTGTAGCTTGTGTGCTCTCTTCTCTTATTGCTGTTAACTCAGCTCGCCCAGAAAGTACTATTGACACTCGCCCTCCAATGTTTTGAAGAATTTAAAACTCAGAAAAGTTGAATGAATTGTACCATGAACACTCATATATGCACCACCTAGGTTCTACAATTAATATTTGGCTGTATTTGCTTTATCATGCATTTTAAAATAAGTTACAGATATCAGTACATTTATCCCTAAAGGCTTCAGTGTGCATACATATCATTGACTAGAGTATATTAGTTTATGGGGTTTTTTTTTAAGAAAAAAGTATATACAGTGAATTTATATTTGAGTAAACCGCACAAATCTTGTGTATCATTTGATGTATTTCTTTTCTTTTTTTTTTTTTTAGAGAGGGAGTCTTATTCTGTTGCCTAGGCTGGAGTGCAGTGGTGGAATCACTGCTCACTGTAACCTCGAATTCCTGGGCTCAAGTGATCCTCCCATCTTGGCCTCCCAAAGTGTTGAGATTACAGTTGTGAGCCACTACATCCTGCACATTTGGTCCATTTCTGACAAATGCATATAAACTTGTATAACCCAAACCCCCTCAAGACTTAAATATAGACTATTACCTCAAAGTTTCCATATGTTCTTTCCTAGTCAGTCTCCATCCCTATCCTGGTAGTAATGACTGTTCTGATTTTTTCATCATAGGTTAGTTGTCTCTCTTCTCAAGCTTCATGTAAATGAAATCATACACTACGATTTCTTTTGTGTAAGATTTATTTCATTCAACATAATGTTTCTGTGATTCATCCACATTATGATGTGTATCAGTACTTCTTTCCTTTTTTTTGCTGAGTAGTATTCCATTATATGAACCTACTCTAGTGTGTTTATCCACTTTCCTGTTGATGGATGCCTGGGCTGTTTACCACTTTTGGCTATTATGACTGAAATTCCTATGAACATTCTTGTGTAAGTCTTTCTGTTTCTCTAAGGTTATTGCTAGGTCATAGAGTACATATATGTTTAGATTTATAATAAACTGCCAGACCTTTTCCCAAAATGGCTGTACCATTTTGCTTTCCCACCAACAATGTAGGAGAGTTTCTTATTGGTCTTCTAAAAATATATGAACAAATACAAAGAGGACTTCCTCATCACGGTACAAATTCCTGTCAGATATACATTCTGTGAATCTTTTCTCCCAGACGACGGCTTGTGTATTCATTTTGGTGAGCAGATGTTTTGGATTTGATGAAGTCTGATTTACTGGATTTTTATTTTCTGTTATTGCTTTCTGTGTCCTAAGAAATCTATGTCTACCTTCTTAGTCTGAGAGATGTTTTTATATATTTTCTTCTGACAGCTTTATAGTTTTAGATTTTAAGTTTATGATCTGTTTTGAATTACTTTTCCTGTATGGTGTGAGGTAGGGGTCAGGATTCATTTCATTTTTTTTTTTTTTTCCCCAATCTGGACATCCAGTGGTTCCAGGATTGTCATCCATTCTCCATTAGATTGCTTTGGCATCACTGTGAACATTTTTGATAGTTTAAAGGACAGGCTTTTCTCCTTGGCTTTCTTAGTCAAGTATGGAGAGAGAACAGTTACTCCTTCCTGGTCTCCTAATCTCTTTACTTGTATTCTGGATGCTCCTGAATCCTGACTCAGTAAGCCCATGAAATTTTCTGTGGTTGGCAATAAGTTGTAGTGATTGGATTATCTGTTCTGTCTGGACATAGGATGACCAGTGTCCCAGTGAAGGAACGAGTGAAGGTGTCTCAGAACTGGAGACTGGGGCGCTGCCGAGAGGGGATTCTGCTGAAGTGGAGATGCAGGCAAGTAGCCTCTTGACTTTTTAAAAGCTACTTGGGACATAAAAGCATAATGGAAAGTAAAAAATCTGGTCCTACATAGAGGCTAATGGGGCTATCTTGGGTGGGTGGGCACTGGTGAGCCTTTGAATAACACAAAGGGGGCATCAGAAGGACAACTTTTTCACATTTAAAGAAGGGAATACAAGAAATGTACTTTAACAAATGACTTTTTTTATGATTATAAAGAAATCAATGCTTATTTTAGAAATTTGAAGAAAAAGAAAATTCTAAAGAAGAAAATAAAACTAACCTGTAACTCCACCACTCAGAGGTAACCTCTGTTAACATATGCCATCAAAGGAAATAAATCAAGGTTTCAATTCATCTTATTTTACAAATATTTTTATTTAAATCTTCTACTCTATGGAGTTACTTCTTCATTCTTGGCTTCCCTGAGTCCTCTCCCCTACTTTATTAAAAGGCAGGGTAGGATCTAAAGGTTTGGATACATATGTTACAGGAGTTAGAGCTTAGAGCAAGTATAAGGAAATTTAGAAAATGCCTGTGGCACTGCTAATGCTACCAATTTTTATGCTTCATTGGTGCTAAATGATTTCATAGTTATTATTTGACTCTCTACCAAAAAATTGCTCCTTGTTGATTGGTTGCAATGGATAGGGAACATCATGATTCCACATTCCAGAGTGACCTGTACCTGTGCTGAAGACACAGGCGGCCCTCTTCATCTGATGAACCTTTCTTTCCTGCTTGCGTCCAGTTTGCACTGGTTTCACTGGCATCAGATGCTGTGAATAATGTGGTATTGGGTAGTGGTGGTGGTGATGGTAAAGAAACTACAGGAGAGAAAGACGGATTTTTATGATGAAGGACTTTACCCTCTGCTTCCCACATTTGCCTTTTGGGGCTAGTTTCAAGCAGTTTGGCAAATAAACACACAGAACAGTTACCAGGCTGCCCTGGGATTCTCCACTGTTCACCTGGCATGAACCTGGTTTCTTGTCCTAGGCAAATGGCTGTTTACCAGATGGCTCTAAGCACAAAAATTCCCACCCTCTCTGTTTGCTGCCTACTTGAGTGTGCCACACACTCACGCAAGGGGATATTGAAGAGGAATGTGCATAATGAGTGAGAGAGCAGGCATCTGTACACACTCTACACATGTTCCATGTAATATATGCACACACTTGTAAAAACCTCATGAGCAGAAACTCAGTTACTACAAAGTCCTAAGCTGCATTTAATGGCCCGTCAAGTCAATTTGCAGAACTTTTCCACATTCCCATGACACTTGTACGAGTCTGGGGAAGAAACACAGCCCAGTTTACTCAGACAGGCTTGGGAATAGGAGATGGTGGCTGTTCTTGGGGATGAGTCAGCTGTCCCTGTGCTTTTCTTGGGACCTGGTAACTCCAGAACCCCTATGTAGAATAGGACAGGTGGGATGTCCACCTTGGGAAAGGGGCTTAGTTTCCACCAGAGAGCCTAGTATCTGACAGTCTTCTTTCTTCTTAAGTCTCATTCCCTGCCACAGGACTTGTCTGTGGCTTCTAGCCTTTCTTCCTCCTGTCAGATTGCAGAGGGAATCTAACTATTTGTGGATTTCTCTTATCAGTTGCCTGTGAGAGCTGACTTTCTCTGTAGCCCCTGAACTGTAGCAGAATGCTCTGGGGCTGTGTTTTTCCATTGCCACACTTACCCTCTAATACAGAAATGTAGATATCCCTGTGAGGATCTAGGTATCTAATCAGTACATTAGCATCCTTTCCTAAATGGCTTCATTCCTTTCACTTATAAATGACCCCTTAGCTCTAACAGAATAAGGGAATGGGGCTTCCCTAGGTTTATTCTTCTCTTTTCTCCATCACACCTTAACTGATCTATTGCAGAAGAGGTATGTATGGGAATCCTAGAACCTTGAAACTTCCCACTTACACTTCAAATTCATGAGGATGCAGAATGAAAGAAAGTTATTTCACCTGGCTAGAAGATTTCTTTCTTTTTTTTTTTTTTTTTTTTTTTTTTGAGACAGAGTCTCCCTCTGTCGCCCAGGCTGGAGTGCAGTGGCGCGATCTCGGCTCACTGCAACCTCCGCCTCCCAGGTTCAAGCAATTCTCCTGCCTCAGCCTCTGGAGTAGCTGGGATTACAGGCGTGTACCACTATGCCTGTCTAATTTTGTATTTTTAGTAGAGACGGGGTTTTATCATGTTGGTCAGGCTGGTCTCGAACTCCTGGCCTCAGGTGATCCACCCACCTTGGCCTCCCAGAGTGCTAGGATTACAGGTGTGAGCCACTGTGCCTGGCTGAAGATTTCTTTTTGACCCTTCTCACCCCTTGACCGTTGAATTTTGTAAGCTCTGCGTACCCATGAGAAGTCTAGGTAGCCAGTAATTGAAATATTAAATATTCTCCAATTAAAAGTGGTATTTAGTTGGTCTTTTAATTTTGAGTCTCTTTTACAAAGTCCAGGGAAGTTTAGATCACCACAAGGCTCAGTTACTCTAGTTTTCTGAGGATAGCTGATGGGCAGGTAATTTTGAAGGAGGGTATCAAGTATAGATAATAAGCCTTGTTGGTTATCCTTACTAAGTTGGGGATTGGTCAGCTTCTTCAAAGATTGGAGTTGAGTTTTCATACTGTATCTTGATGACTTCTAAATTTTCTTTTCCATCATTTCAGTCAGATGCCCTGGATGCAGCTAGAGGATGATTCTCTGTACATATCCCAGGCTAATTTCATCCTGGCCTACCAGTTCCGTCCAGATGGTGCCAGCTTGAATCGTCGGCCTCTGGGAGTCTTTGCTGGGCATGATGAGGACGTTTGCCACTTTGTGCTGGCCAACTCGCATATTGTTAGTGCAGGAGGGTAAGTGCTACAGGTTTCTCCTTCCACCCTTTTCCATCTTATACTTAGGGGACATTCTGCCTGCCTCTGACTTTTCTGTCTTAACTCCAAAGGGATGAGGAGGGAGACCAGAAGCGTTTTCCATTTAAAGCAGAGAGATTTTACCAAAAGGAGTTAATAGGGTTAGCTGGAGAAGGAAAACAGGAAGAGCTTCTAATGAAAAGTGAAGCTGGTTTTGATATTCTCCAGGGGAAAATATATTTTTTCTCTCAGCTCTGTTCAACCCCAGGTGTGCTGAAGAAGTAAAGGTATCTAGAAAGTCAGCACCTTACTGGGCTGAATTGTCTAACGCTTAGCAAATTTGGATGTCACTGGAGACTTGGGCTGTTTCTGGAGAGTTGTTCTCTTTCTACAGAAAGAATAATTGGTTCTTGGGGGTCGGCTCCTTATTTCTCTCCTAGAGATGGGAAGATTGGCATTCATAAGATTCACAGCACCTTCACTGTCAAGTACTCGGCTCATGAACAGGAGGTGAACTGTGTGGATTGCAAAGGGGGCATCATTGTGAGTGGCTCCAGGGACAGGACGGCCAAGGTGAGGTGGTCTCCCCCTTACATACTATTACTCCCTCCTGTCTATAGGGAGGGGGTGGATAGATCCCTGAGTCTCAGGATTGGCTGAGAGTATCGTCTGGGGACCGGGGAGAAAACGACACAATAAAGGACTCACTTATGTGCCTCTGGCATGCAGCTTGCCATGCCAGGCATTGTCCCTGCCAGCTGGACTGGGAAAGGAGTGGACAGTGGCTGGGAAGGTTGCCACTCACTTGCAATGTGGCGTGAACTCAAAAACAGAGGACCTGGCAGCCCTTCCTCCCTGAGTTGCGTTTCCTCAAGTTTGTGGGTTGAGTTCTGACCCTAATATTTTATTTTAAAATCTCCCTCCTTTTGCCTGCTCTCTGTTTAGGGAGGTTAATTTTTCACCACCTTGTTTATAAGCAATCAGGCTGATAATTAAAATGTGTTTTCACTGCTTCTCTGGAGAGTGATGTGGTCAGTAAGCAGCAGAGATGATGAGAGAGGGGTGTTGTTTGTTGCATCTTTGCCAAATTGCCCGGTCCACAGATATCCACCAAGGCATAAAAGAAAGTAAGGCTGATAAATAGCATGACACTGGCTTCATGGACTCATCCACATCTGGATCAAATAGGCTTCCACCTGTGAGCAGAGAAGTCTTTCTCCAGGCTTGTGCCCAACAGCCCTAGCCAGGGCCTGCACAGGCCTGGTCCTTTAGGGTTGCTGTGGGAACTTTGCTGACAATTCAGTTGGTGGTGCAGGAGGCCCAATAGTGTCTTGTTATGTATTTCCTAGCATCTAGGTTCCATAGTGCTAACAGGAAAAAAATGCTTGCTGGTGTGTCAGCAAATGGGCCTCTAAAACACATAGGGAGAGGACTCAGGAGAGGGAAATTGCAATCTTAGTAACTTCTCTGACTGCATGTACCCTCTGGTGATTACACCTCCATATAGAAATATTGCTAATTTATGTAAAAAGAAGGGCTAAATATGTTCCCTTCTTTTTATGGAAGTTTCTCCTCCCTTTACTCTTTTCTGCCTTACTTTGTACTCACACCAGCACAGGAAGCTTGAGAAAAATCCAGCGTATCTTTTGAACCAACACGGAAACTGAATTTCCTGTCACTTGCTTCCTATTACCCTACTTCATACTTACTTCAGGCTTCTGATTGGTCACTGTCTTTGTACCATTCCTTGAAAAGATTCTGGCCTAAACCTGTTATACTGCTCAAAAGCAAATTTGCATAGAAACCTTTTGTGGCATGTGTGACCTAGGTACTCCTGTCTTATTCTAGCCATCTTCCTGTCATGGCTTCAGGCTTACTCAAGTCCTCCTTTTCAGTGACACCTCTTTCTTCTATTCTCTGTGGTCTGACACCCAGAACAGTATAAAACTAAGCTTTATAACCACAGGTAGCAATCTGAGGGCATGGATTACTTACAGTTGAAGAAGAATAGCAAGTTTATTTGAGATATTGGGTTAATTTCATGTTTAAGTACTGATTTAGCCCTATTTAGTATCTTAGATTTTTAAAAAGATCTAAAATAAGTGCTTCCTTCTAAAATTGTCACCACAGTCCATCTTCTTCCTTCTGAGGATTTCTTTTAGGTCAGTGACAGAATTCTCTTCTCTGGTCCTGCAAGCTGGTCAGCTGGTTTGCAGCTCCCCTGTGACTTCTCTGCCAACTCTTCTTTCCTGGCTTTCCGGATGCTGCCTGGGTTTCCCTCCTTTCTGTTGTTGTCTTTGCATCCAGCCACCTTTGTTATCCTGAGCCATTTCTACATTACTGTTGTGTTCAGTTTGTCTTTTATAGCTGAAACATCATTTCTTTTCAGTGGCATCTGAAATTCTACAGCTGCTTCTCCAGGCTTCTAATACACCTGAACCTTCATAAGAATTTGCAGTGATATTTGCCTGTAACCATCTATTTTTGGGGAGTTTCCCAAATATGTACTGTATTTTAGGAAAGAGATTTATTTTATGGGGTAAAGGGAAGTAAAACAATCTCTTTGCAAGACATCTGAGCTAGGGACTGTCCAAAGAACCCTCTTCCTTCCCCTCCCCACAAGCCCAGTTTCAGGTTTATTGTGACTTAGCTTGGATTGTGTCTCTGGGCTTTAGTGGGGCCAGCCCCATCCTGAGATGTGAACAGCTGGTAGCTTATGTTCTTAATGAGCCTGGGCTGGTACTAACCATTCCTTCATTTCCTTCTTTATTTCTCTATTCTTTCTTATGAGTGCCTGCTGTGTGTGAGGCTTGGTACAGAGGCACCTGGGCTCTTCAGAAGTAAGGGAGATAAAGCCTCTTATCCTTAGGATGAGAAGAGATGTGCGTACCTGGCCAGGGAACTGATTGGAAGTGGCTAGGACTGTGGAGTATAAAGCTCTAGGGCAAGAGCCAGAAAGTGTAGAGGGTGGAGAGATCAGATCACATCTGGCTTAGAAGGGAAGATTTATTGTAATAAGAATCACCATTATTGTTTGCCTGATACCTGCCAAATACTTTGCTGCTGTGCTAGATGCCTTATACTTATCTCCACTTTTCCACACTATAACCCTGAGATAGGCATCATTTCCCATTTAACACATGTGGACACGGAAGCTAAGAAGTTACCATTAAGATCAAAGATAATAAGTAGCAACTGGGGTTCAAATCCAGATTGATCAGATGCCAAAGCCTATGCATGCTTTCTCTGCAATTGCATGCTGCAGGGAATATTTTGCCATTTAGGTTTTTCTTTTGTTTTAGGATTATTTTCTTTAGGATAGATTTTCAGCAACAAAATTACTGAATTAAAGGCTGTGGTCATTTTAAAAGTCGTGATGCATATCACCAGTCTGCTTTTTAAAAGAACTGTATAAATGTCCACTCCCGGCCGGGCGCGGTGGCTCACACCTGTAATCCCAGGACTTTGGGAGGCTGAGGCGGGTGGATCATGAGGTCAGGAGATCGAGACCATCCTGGCTAACACAGCAAAACCCCGTGTCTACTAAAAATACAAAAAAATTAGCCAGGCATGGTGGCAGGCGCCTGTAGACCCAGCTACTCGGGAGGCTGAGGCAGGAGAATGGCATGAACCCAGGAGGCGGAGCTTGCAGTGAGCTGATATTGCGCCACTGCACTCCAGCCTGGGCAACAGAGCAAGACTCCATCTCAAAAAAAAAAAAGTCCACTCCCACTGAATCTTTTCCAGGGATGGATCTGTTTTGAATTTGGCCATGGAGGGCAAAGATAGGATCAGCATATTGTTGTCAACTCTTGTCCCTCAGGTGCCAGGATGGAATCTCATGTTTCTGGAGGGTGATGTGCTGCTGGGCCAAGCCAGGAGGGCCACTTTCCTAAGATCTTGCTCAGAATTGGTGGCATGCTTCCTCAGCCGCTCCTGGAGACCAAGAACCTTGTTCTGTGGTTTGCAGAATCTAGGAATCGACCTTCCCTTTCCGTGGAGGACATTAGTGAATTCAGGCCTAGGCCTTCCCCATAGATTTTGTAATCAGAGTCCTTAGTGTTTCCTCACCCCCTAAGAAAGAATCTGCCTCCCAGGGAGTTTGTGTCAGGGAAAAGGCAAAGCTGTCTTTTTAGCCGGGCTGCCTAAAAGAGTACATTGGAAATGTATCTAGTTATTGCCAAAGAGGACTGACTATGGAGTCCAAAGAGTAGGCCAGAATCATGGCACTCAGGAAGAGTTGTGGTGTTTACCTTTGTTTTCTGCCCCTCCTCATTTAGGATCCTCTTAGTATGTTTATTTTCTTTTCACTGTGTTGGGAAAAGTAACTCACACAATCATCCCATCCCCCACCCCCATCATACACACAAACTCTAAAAAACACTTTCTCCTTTTATAGGGAAGAGTTATCATGTGACTCTAAGAAGGCAGGACCACCCCTACTCCATCACCTACCCTTTAAACTCAAGGAATGTTTCCTTTAAAGTTCTTCCATCTAAGGTCCTGCCTGAGTTTTGTGTGTTCCCCTTATAGCACTGCTGGGACCTTAAGAGGTCACTGATCCATCTGGCTGCCTCTGGATCCCTCTGTTGCTGCTGTCTTGGGATAGCCCTGTACGTCTGATATTTCCTTTCTGTTTGGTTAGGGGCTTATGTCCCTGTGTGTGTCATCTAGGGTAGGGTGAAGTGAGGGGGGAGCCCTGTGCTTAATGGGAGATGTCTAAATGCACTGACTGCTGAGAGGGCTCTGTGAGTGTTGATTAGAGTTAAGCCCAGAGTGGCTGCTAATGTACATTCCTGACTGATAGAGACCAGATAATGTGCTCCAAGCAATATTTTTAACCTGTAGGAGATATGGAAGCTTAAAAGAGTTAAGCTTTTCTGCTACTTTTGGTGACACTAGGTGCTAAATTCCCTGCTGACGTGAATAGTATTGGATCCTGGGCATTATCAACAAACAAACAACAACACACCACCTTCCCACTTGGAAGTCTCTCTTTTTCTTCCATTCTTTCCTTCCCTTGCATGTTTCTTTTTACTTCTCTCCCTAATTCTATTGCTGTCCCCCTATACTATGCCTTGATCTTCTTCCCTCTCCCTACTTCTCCAAAGTAAAATCTTGGTGAGAGATGGGAGAAAGGAAAATCCACAAATACAGGAAAGCTGTCAAAAGAGGCAAGCCCCACCCACCCACTTCTTCTCAGTCAAGTCTCCGCTGAGGAATGTGGAACTTCTGATTCCCCAATGTAAAGTTGGCTGGTAAGTAAGGGCTGTCAGTGGAAGTAAAAGAGGGTAGTTAGGATGGAGAGCTAGGGCCTATCTGCGGGGGTAGGTGAGCCAGAAGCTGCAGGGGCCCCTCTGCTGATACCTGAGCTCTGTGTGTGCAGGGCATAAAGGATTCCCCATTTCTCCACCTCCAACAGTCACCTCTCCCGGAGCACCTCTCCTCCCCACTGATCCCAGGCAATGCCAACGAGAGCATCTCCTCTCCTGTTTCTAGGTGTGGCCTTTGGCCTCAGGCCGGCTGGGGCAGTGCTTACACACCATCCAGACTGAAGACCGAGTCTGGTCCATTGCTATCAGCCCATTACTCAGGTAAGGGAGACATATTTGGATGTGGTTTTGTCCTGTATAATAATGCTTTTATTTTACTAGATCAGGTGAGCTAGAAAATCTTCCTGTTGTGTATTCTAGGTTGCTTTGAGTCACTGTCTTGGAGATTTTTTAATCCTCCAGAGATTTGAGTTATTTAGGCCACTTCATATATGCGTGGGATTGAGATAACCTTCTAAATGTGAATTTCCTAAGCATCTAACCTCAGAAATGTTAAGGAAAGAGTACTATATGAGAATATAACTAAGAGTCCAGCTGTTAGCCAGAAGTGTCCCTTCTGAAACAGTTGTCCTCTGGGGTCATTCTCAAAGCAGAGGCCTCTCACCACCTCTCGGAGGTGACAGCACCAGCCAACCTGCTCTTACAACTCACATGTCTGCTTTGTTCCCCTTGGAAAATGTCCTCTGGAGTATCCCTTACAGTCTTAAGTCATCAGGAGAGGCTTGGGGCCCAGATCCAGCTGGGTCCTCAAACAAAGACATGTATGTGAAGTAGTAACATTGATTATTGTAGCAAAAGTGTGAAATTTTGATGATGGCTTTACTGTACCTTTTGGTCTGATTGTTACTTCTCTTTTTTATTATTATTTATTTTATTTTATATTTAGAAATGGGGTGTTTGGTTTTTTTTTTTTTTTTTTTTGAGACGGAGTCTCGCTCTGTCACCCAGCCTGGAGTGCAGTGGCGCCATCTCAGCTCACTGCAAGCTCTGCCTCCCAGGTTCACACCATTCCCCTGCCTCAGCCTCCCGAGTAGCTGGGACTACAGGCACCTGCCACCACGCCCAGCTAATTTTTTGTATTTTTAGTAGAGACGGAGTTTCACTGTGATAGCCAGGATGGTCTCGATCACCTGACCTCGTGATCCACCTGCCTCGGCCTCCCAAAGTGCTGGGATTACAGTTGTGAGCCACCGTGCCCAGCCCTAGAAATGGGGTGGTTTTTTTTTTGTTCTTTTTTTTGTTTCTGTTGTTTGTTTGTTTGTTTGTTTGTTTTAGAAATGGGGTGTTTCTATATTGACCAGGCTGGTTTCAAACTCCTGGCCTCAAGTGATCCTCCCATCTTGGCCTCCCAAAGTGCATGAGCCACTGCACCTGGCCCTGACTGTTATATCTCTAACTTTACCTATGGACAAGTGAGGTTTGCATCCCGACTTCTGCTTTCGAGGCTCTCTGGAACCAAGACAGAATCCCTCTCCTCCCCAGCAGAGTACATAGACTCTCCTGTACCTGTTCTATCACAACATTTTCCTAGGATCTTCGTCCACTTCCTTCACCCTACTCACATGGAAATGTGAAAGCTGTAGGGCTGCCACCCTCCAACATTAGGTTTAAGTCAGTTGCTTATTTTATAAGAGACTTGGTCCTACCCACTTCGTTTAGGCCCTTCAGCTTCTTTCTTCTCACCCCATGGAGCCTGCACCCCTCCTCCTACTCCCTTCCACAACTCCCTTTCAATTTTTTTTCTTTCTAAGAATTAGAGCCGATTAGCCACGTCATTAATTCTTCAATTTGACGGCTGATATAGCAGGACCTGAAACACATTGCTGACCCCGGAGAATGGAGACCCCGTTCCTTAGCATATTGACGATGAGAGAAGTTAATTAAAATTCCACAGAGCAGAGGTGTCGGCTAACCTATAAACCTGTCGCTGTTCAAAACAAATCATTCTAGCAATCGTAGGAAAGAGGGAAGGAAAGACCAGCAGGGAGTGGAGAGGCTAAGTGTGTGGGAGCGGAGAGTGGAAAATGGAGCCATTGAGCTTTGTCTCCTCCTCAGTTTCTTCCTAATGCTGCCCTTTTTAAAGCCAGTTAGCCAGACCTGGGTATCCGTGGGCTGAATAGAAGGAAAGTGCTATGGCCAGTGAGAAATGACAAGTGTGCTGGTGACTTTGCCTTAATGGTTGCTTGTGGACTTCTGCTGGTTTTGGGAGACTGGAGTGGAGGTGGTGGTAGAGAGAAGCTCTCAGGGCCGGAGATGGTCTGTGCGCTTCCTGCATATGGATTGAAGCCAAAGAACACAAACAGGCTCTGCCCTGCATCCCTACCCCACATTTCTCTATTCCAGCCTCCTCCTCTGGAATGTGTTAGGCTACCTCTTAACAGAATAGGGCACAACAACTATTGAAGATGGTGTCAATAAAAGAGGTTGAGGACAGAGTCTGCCCTCATCATTAAGAAGCATTTAAGATTACAGTAAACTGATTTTGGGTTTTTTGGCCACAACTTGGAGACTGACTTTGGGGAAGGGCCTAGCTTTCTGGCATTATTACTGCTACTACATGACTGCCACTACTACTAGCAGCTAACATTTAGTAGTCATCTGCTCTGTGCCAGACCCTCTGCTAAGGCCTCGATGTGTCTCATCTTTGGTGAAGACCTAGGCCTTATGTTTTCTTCCCATTCATCTTCAGGGTCTTCCTGTCCTCTTCTTGGCCCTGGGATGATTTTTTGAGAGGGGTCTCACAGTGTTACCCAGGCTGGTCTTGAACTCCTGGGCTCAAGCCATCTTCCCACCTCAGCCTTGGGATGATTCTTTCACTCTGTCAGCTCCTGACCAACAGTTTTTAAGATGGTCTTCCCCTAACTCCAGAATTGAGGTCTTGGAGTCTTTTAAAAAATAGTTTGTGTTTGAGATTCTGTCTTTACACTAGATGACCAGAGTGTATGCCGGTGTTATCTCTGCCTCTTTTTCTCTTACCCAAAGAATATACTGGGATAGGGTCTTTTTACCTCATTATTAGATCCATTTCTTCTCAATGTGACCTTGAATTTGAACCTTTCAATAAACTCAGCCATTTTCTCAGTCTTGAGAGACACTGCCTCCCAGCCTCAGGGTCTGTTCTTTAAAGCAGTCTGGGAGATGAGTTCTGTTTTGCCTTCAACTAGCAGTGTGGCCTCAGGCAAGTCATTCCCGCTCCCAGCCTCAGTTTCCTCATATTAAATATGAATACTATTTCCTTTACAGACCTTACTAGATTATTGTGAAGATGACCTGAAATAATCTATATGAAAATATTAATACTCTGAAAAGCTAAAAGGGCTGTAATATATGTGTTATGCATATTG
Source organism: Pan troglodytes (assembly GCF_028858775.2). Lineage (NCBI taxonomy): Eukaryota > Metazoa > Chordata > Mammalia > Primates > Hominidae > Pan > Pan troglodytes. The sequence continues at coordinate 113,766,246 of NC_072406.2, read as the reverse complement.
AGACAGGGTTTCACTTTATCACCCATGCTGATTATGAACTCCTGGCCTCAAGTGATCCTCAAAAAGGGCTATAATGTAATGTCAACGAGAATCCTTTCTTGCCTGGTGTAGCATTTGCTTAGTGGCTTCAACTGCTGTCAAGTCTGTACCCTTTTCCTGGGCTCCTTCTGGCCCCAGGAAGTTTCCCTGCTCTTTTGCAGTCTTCTTGAGGTGGGGACTCAGTAGGAATCTCTCTTCCCCCTGTAGTGTTCCTGCCCTCAATGACCACCTTCAGTTCCCCTCCCTGCCACCATTCCTGTTGAGTATGGTTGTCAGTGTCACTAATATGATATGACCCTGGACTCCTCATGGAGAATATGAGGGGATGTGGCAGCCAGTGTACTGGCCCTAGGGCAAGTACTCCTGGTTTACCTGCCAATTTCTCAACCCTTTGTTGCTCCCTTATGCAGTTAGGAGGAACCTGGACAGTTAGGAGACCTAGCACAGCTCTTTTCTCAATTTATCTCTTTCTTCTATTTAAAATAATTTGTCAGATATATTAATCTTATTTATCTCTGATGCTGGGACTTTTCTACCTTCTCTTCTTATGTATGTACTCAGGCACTTGTATGAAACATGAAACCTCAATCCAGAGGCTTAATTTGAGGTCCTCACGACTGAGAGAAAGCAAGTATCTGTCTGTGTTCAAATGTCTTCTTTCCTTTCTTCCTTTACTTTGAGTTCTTGATTTGTGAAGAGTCATGGAGGATCATATTTAGTACTGGTTATGTGCTTAGAGCCATGTGTAGTCAGTCAAAAAACACAGAAGGAGAACCAGCAGGCTCCAAAGGAAAGTGGCAGGCAAGGACCATTTCTTCTGCCTCTCTCATACCCTTCTACCCATCTTATTGTTCAACACCGGTAATCCTGTTTTTAAGATTCATGACTTGGAAAAGAAGCCCTTCTCCTGTAGAGGAGGTCTCACCTGGAGTTGTTGGATGATTGATAGAAGGACAGGTTAAGATGGCCCAGGAATGAGATGCTGGAGGCGTGCCTGGGGTGGAGGGGCATATGTCTGAGTATAATTATGGGGCAGGAATACCTTCAGCTCACAGGCCTCAGAGATACAACCTCCTGAGGTCACATGGAATTCTGAGCAACTTCCCAAGAGTAACACAGAAGAGCAGACTCTTTTTTTTTTTTTTTTTGAGACAGGGTCTTGCCTGGAGTGCAGTGGCACAATTATATATCACTTGAACTATTGGGTTCAAGTGATCCTCCCACCTTGGCCTTCTGAAGTTCTGAGATTACAGGTGTGAGCAGCTATGCCTGGCCAAAAAGCAGATTTTAAAAAATGTGTAATATGTTTTATTGCCATTTAAAAATTATTTCCAGCTGAATACAGTAAATACTAAAGTATGAGGAAATGTAGAAATACTAAACACTTAACTTCATTCCTTTTGACTTTCCATCTCTTCCCTTCTCACCCTTTCACCTCACTCCTTGTGTATTTACTGAACACTTGATACGTGTCAGCTTCCCCAAGGATCTTATTCAGTGGTGGGGAGATGATAGGCACATGGCTGTAATGATTGCCAGATTATACTAAGTGCCTTAACCTAGTCTGTCCCTGGTTGGGGAGGAAGGGGGAGTGTCATTCTCTTCTGGGGAAAGGCAAAAATTGAGGCCCAGGGAAGATCAATGCAGGGCCACATGTGGAATGGGGCAGAAGAGGAGTAGTTTGTACCCAGTTCCCTAGCCTGTTCCCATGTCCTGTGTGCTGAGGGACAAGCAGGCCTTTGGTCATTGCTGTGCCTTATTCACCAGCATCTTGGATGGTAGCTGTGGCCCATAAAAGGCTCTGTGGGGACCTGTGAACATTCTCTCTTCCTGAAGGCCAGAGTTGAGACAGGGAGTGGTGGGAGAAGGCAGCATATGATTGAGGCTTGGGCTCACTCAGGTAGCTGTGAATGCTTGCACCATTCCAGGAGTGTGAATGCATATAGATCTTCAGCTTTCAGGGTCCCCTCCAAGCCACCCATGGGGGGCATGTGGTGAAGTGAATCTATAGATCTACATACCCTGTTTGCCTGGGAGGGGAAGGGAGAGGCGCCCACAGCTCCTCGTCCCTCTGCAGACACCATATGTATTGCCCTCCAAGAAAAAAAAGGTGCTTAGCAAAACCCTTTCCCTGTCTCCAAAGGACACTTGCTATCGTGTGAGAGAGTGTGGTCAGGAAGGCTTCCCATGACACTTGGGTTTTAATCCCTTCTCTCCCGCTTCTGTCATTAGGGAAATATATGAGTGGTATAGGTGTAGAAACTTGACTTAGCTGTGTTATTAAATATACAATATAATTTTGTGTAACTTTGCTTGCTGTGGTGGCCTGTTTGTTTTTGGGGGGATTAGTCCAAGTCTGCATGAAATGTACCGATTCAAATTTGTAAAGTGAGTTGCAGCCTCTGGGGGGTTTTGATGGAGGAGCTGCCCCTTCTTGCTTCATTTCTCCCAGAGGTGAGGGAGCGTCTGGAAGGAAAGCAATCACTGTGTACTGTTCGGTAAGCGGGTGGGTTTTGGGGAAAGGAGGGTGTTTGTTCCCAGTAGCTACAGGGTTTACTGTGTGTTGTGTGTGTGGTAGATGCATATTCAGCGGCCTGTTGAAATACATCTTTCTTTAGTGAAAGGTAATTGCATCTGGAGTTTTCTCTGACAGAGAGGTTTGAAAGATTGGAAAAGGAGGCAGCCAACTTGCAGTTCAGATTCTTTTGGTTGCCAGTGGTGCCGCAGTCCTTTGGCCCTGGACTTCATAACTCGCTGAGTACTTCTAGGGGAAGAAAAATCAAAAGTAAAGATTGTGCCTCTGAGTTTTTCTTTTTCTGGCTGGCTGTGGACAGCTGGGTGTAAAGGGGATGCTTGACCTTGATAACTTGAGGAAAAACTCAGGTGGATGACTATAGTGCTCTGCATTGTAGCTGGTCCTCCTGATGGCGTGGACTGTAGCTGACTTGGGGACCTCTCTCTTCTCCTTTCCCAGGGTCAGGGGCAGAGTGGGTAGTTTCTTCTGGGTCTTGTCTAGGGAAAGAAGACCTGAAGAGCTAGTCAAAGAGTGGCTTGGTGTCCCCCTTTGCGAAACTGCAGAGTAGAGAAGGGAGCTTCTTGCCTGTGGTGCCCTGGATGAGAGAGTTGCAGGGACAAAGACACCATGGAGGGCCCAGGGCTGGCATGGCTAGAAGGGGCGTCATGACACCCGGAGAAACATGGAAGCTCCAGGTAATTCTAGGTGGGCCCACTGGTTCAACTGGCAGCAAGCTAAAATTGGAAAGGGATCAGTGTGGGGATGTCATTGATTTGGAGTCAGGTCCTGCTAAATCTCAGTACAGTGCCCTCCACCCTGGAGTTCATTGCCCATGCATATGCAAGCCTCTCAGACAGTCATATCCATCAGTAGCAAGGACCAAATACCACAGGGGTGGGTTTCAATTCCTCAAGACCCTGGATTTCTGCCATTACCCAGGGCAGGATAGGCACAGGGAGGCTCATGTGCTGAGCTGCTGGGCTGAGACCAGCACTCTCCGAGCCCTGGCTGGCCCAGAACCCATTTGTGGGAGCAGCTCCTTCCTTGGCCAGCACGATTGGCCCACTTGTCAAGAGCCGACTTACATGAAACCCTACAAGTAGAAGCAGAGGCTGCTGCAGACGGCTGAATACTGTGGATACAGAGTTGATGTGTCCAGACTTGGCCCCCTGCTAACAGGGATGCATTTCTATCCCTCAGTCTAGTGTTTAAATTCTTTCTTTCTCCATCTCTGTCTCTGTCTTTCTTTCTCTCTCCCTTCCTCCTCAATACCCACCTTCCACTCTCTGTCTTTCTCTCTTCAGATACTCCTTAAGCATTACCATGTTCTGGTCACTAGAGAGACAACAGTGAACTAGACAGCATAGTCTGATGGGAGAGACCGACAAGTAAAATAGGTAGTAGAGTGTGGTAAGTTCTCAGATGAGGTTGAGACAGGGCCTTGGGAGCACGCTGGACGGATCAGTCGTCTTTCTCTTCCTCCCACTGCCTACACCTCCTGGCTCCAGTCCCTACCTGCACCACTCTTTCTTCCACTCTGCTCATCAGGAAGGGAAATGGGAATTTTCCTGCTTTAGCTGCTGCTGACTTTTCTGGGTTGTGTGTGCAACGTGCCTGTGTTTTTCCACCTTTGATCACTGTTCTGCCAACAGATAATTTAGCAATCACATCCCAAGGTGGAAGCATGGAGTTAATGTTAAAATTAGTTTTCTTTTTTTTCTGTCTTTAAATTTCAGTGGGTGATGAGGCAGAGAGGGAGGCGGGAGGGTGAAGGGGAGCCATAAATTCTGTGGCTGGTGTAGCTGTTCTCTGAGCAGCCGGGAAGCCTCTGATGTCTCCACAGCACTTTCATTAACATTTAAATTAAGGGTTTGTTTTTCAGTCTGTTTTATAGGCGGGGACCTTTCATGGCCTGTCACATGCAGCACCCACCCCCCCTCCCACCCCAACTTCCCAAGCAAGTGTGTAATTGTAGCCACTGCTGTATCCTAACTCTGGGTTGCAGTCGGAGGTTCAAAGGGAATTCCTGGAGCTGGAGTTTTGGAGGTACAAGATGTAATAGTCAGGATGTCGGTGTTACTCCTCAAATGAAGGTGCTGTGTAGGAGCTCTTTCTCCTCTTATCTGACCTGTGCTTTCTCAGCTTTTCAAGGGACACACACTTCAATCTGACTCCGACCCCTCCCACCCTTCCTTCCTTTGGGCCATGGGGCAGGTAGGAAAGGGTGCAGTCCATTCAAGTGATTTCTCCTTATATTACAAGTTAGGGCCGGGGACAGACTATTCTAAGATACAGATTTCCATGCTTATCTTCCTCCTTTTGATTATTATTATTATATTTTAGCCTCACAAATACTTCCACCTACCCCACTGACTCTTGGAGAAGTAATAAAATAAATGGGATTACCATCTGAGAATTTGTAATTACAGTAGGGTCCTTTGGTCCTAAAAAGTGTATTCTAACATGGATATGTGTATGCATACCATACTTAGTCACTAGCTCTGCATGTACCTTGTTGGAAATAGCTTACTGATTGAATTTGATAAAGCTATTCTCCCAGATCTATGCATTCAGAAGAAACTCTACTACAACCTCAGGTTTCTGAGCTTCCTTTCACACAGAAATATTTGGCAGCATTTGGGGAGGTTTTGAAAAGACATCCCTGCTCTGGTCTCCTTCCCATCAGCACCCTGTTGATCTGTAGATGACAAGAATGTGTACTAGACACACATGAAGCATCTCATTGCTTCATAACCTCTGAGGGCTTAGTTTTCCCACCACTGGTCTCTAGGTAGCTTTCTTCTCTGGACAGTGAAGAGAGGAGCATTGGGATCTTTCTCTCTTTCTGTTCAGAGGCTGAGAGTTTCCTTTCCCTTGGAGCCTGGACTTTACTGCACGAGTCACTGCATCTTTCCTCCTTCCTCCACTAAGCCACTCAAACCATCCATGACTTATCTGCAGGGTTCAAGATGGCTGAGTGTTTTGCCCTTCTATGCCAGGTAACCTTGTGAACAGGTGGACACCCTCATGCCCTGGGGTCTTGCCGAAGGGGAGTGAGGGAGGTGCTGGGGCAACCCCTCTGCAGGTGCTGCTTGGGCTCAGATTGCAGGCTGGTGTCCAGGCCCCTCCTGGTGGTGATTAATCTGGGACACGGGCCGACAGAGGCCCAGCCAGGGCTGCTTTGGTCCCTCACTGTGAAGACCTTTGGCTTGGAGACTGAACTGATCTCTATAGCCTGCTTCGGCTTGGGGTTTGATCTGTCAAGGCTAAAGAGGAACCTGATGGTAGAGCGGAAACTTGTAGCCCTGTCTGACTTATGGCACTGATCCGTTCCAGTGGCCTTGTCATGATAATACTCGTATATTTAAGAAGATTTCCCCACCTGTTAGCTGTAACACTCAGATCAGTCAAAAGAGGGATCTTCATGAAAAATCTGTGCTTTTAGTTTTTTGAGCCAATGGAGCTTACTCTTGTAAGTAGACTAGGGGCTGGGTAGGGGTTTCTAATGAGAATGAGTAAAAAAGGCAATAATGAGGTTGTGGCTGGATTAGTAACAGAATGTATGTTTTTATGTGGAGGGGGGTCATATCACAGGTAGAAGGATCACTCCATCCTCCTGCAATTAGGTGGCTCTCAGGCCACTTGGAGCAGATTTTCAGATTTCAGTATCTAGAATCAAGTCTTACCTTCCTCATTTTCTTTTTCATTTCAAACCATTCCCCCCTGCCACCCAGACGAAGTCTTGCACTGTTGCCCAGGCTGGAGTGCAGTGGCGCGATCTCGGCTCACTGCAACTTCCGCCTCCTGGGTTCAAGCAATTGTCCTGCCTCAGCCTCCTGAGTAGCTGGGATTACAGGCGCATGCCACCACGCCTGGCTAATTTTTGTATTTTTAGTAGAGACGGGGTTTCACCATGTTGGGCAGGCTGGTCTTGAACTCCTGACCTTATGATCCACCTGCCTTGGCCTCCCAAAGTGCTGGGATTATAGATGTGCGCCACCATGCCCGGCCTCAAACCATTTTTTTAATTTTTAAATAGGCCTCCCTCTCCCTTTCTATGTACCAGAGTCCTGGTCCCCAGGACTTCCAAGCGGCAGTACATGGTGCCAGCTATATTTCTTCTCTGAGTTCAGGACAATCACACATGGCTCCACTTGATAATGGGCTTAAGGCCCAATAATAGGAATTCTGTTGCCCATGACAGTTTCTCTAAATCCGTGAGTCTTAGTGAGTTTCATCATTACGGTAGTGCCATTTGGCAGTTAGAAGCTTGGGATTAAGAGCTAGGGAATTTTCCTCATACCATGGAGAAAGAGAATAGGCACCATGTTGTACACTAGTAGAATATGTTGACACTGTTGATGTGGGAAGCTGGCTATAGAGACCCTATGAATCATAAAGGTTGTGTTGATACTGAATTTTGCTTTGCTGACTAGAATTTTACACATGATGACAATAAAGAATACATGCATCAGCAGATCAATGAATATTTTTGGCTCTTCCTTCAGACTAGTACTAAAAGATCTCTGACTACGGATTGGACATCTGCTAGTCCCTGTGCCTCTCTAGCAGTTTCTTGAACAAGACTCTTTAGAAGTTTCAGATAGTGAGCTTTTTTTTTTTTTTTTTTTTTTTTGAGACAGAGTCTCGCTGTGTTGCCCAGGCTGGACTACAGTGGCGTGATGATGATCTCAGCTCACTGCAACTTCCACCTCCCGGGTTCAAGTGATTCTCTTGCCTCAGCCCCCCAAGTAGCTGGTACTACAGGCAAGCATCACCACACCCAGCTAATTTTTGTATTTTTAATAGAGATGGGGTTTCACCATGTTGGCCAGGCTGGTTTCGAACTCCTGACCTCAGGTGATCCATCCACCTTGGCCTCCCAAAGTGTTGGGATTACAGGCATGAGCCACCGTGCCTGGCCAGATAGTGAGCTTTTGGAAGCAGGCGTTTTATTTCTTGTCTCATGTAAGAGTTGTGTGCTTGTGTGCCTCAGATGAAATCCCTCTGCCTCTGGGGTGCCCTAGTAAAATGATTACCCAAGACCCTTGCCTCATTTCCAAGCTTGTTCTTACTCCTCTCTTGGGCCAGGACATTTTCCACAGGGAGTAATGGGTAACATGGTCTGTGGGATCCTGTCATATAGGCTTGGCTCAGGCCTATCTGAGGTGCTGACAAGGGCGGGAGGATTGGAGGGAGGAGGGAAGTGACTATGTGCATGCAGAAGCCATGGTAATTGCAAAGGGAATATTAGTCCAGGAGCTGCTGGCCCAGGAAATTGCTTTCTGTAGAAGCTTTCCTTTTCATGGTTTTCAATGCAAATTGAAAACATAAATGGGCACAGAAAAGTGTAGGGGGGACAGGTGGGGTGCCAGTTGGGATGTGATAACATCCAAAATCTTCAGCAGGGTCTTAATTTGCAGAAGAGAATTTCAAGTAACAAGAGAGAACCTTATAGGATATTAAAATAATGTTAGAGCATGTTTTGCTGTGACCTTCCCACCCCCATGTTTTCCATGTACTTGTGTTCAGGCTCGTCTCTGGGCCTGCTTAGCTTGCCCTGCTGCCTCTTCCTCCGCGCTTTCCCACAGCAAAGCCATAATCCAGCTTTTAGAACAATGGCCATGGTAGTCATGGCATAGTATTTTGGTTTTCACAGCAGGCTGGGAAACAGTAGCCCCATCCAAAGTCAGTGTGCTTTAGAAAATGTACACATTGGTCCTGGGGACTGGAGCCTCCACATGTGGGCTAAAGAACATGCCTCTTGAAGGCAGGAGCTTGCCTGCTTTGAGAAGGTGTTAAAGCCAAGGCTCATTTATGTGTTCTCTCTTAAGATCAGCGGGTAGGCTTGATGAAGTAGAATGTGAGGCCACCAGGCCTTTTTCCTCTCTCAATTTCCCACACCTCTAGAGAGGTGTGACTTTCTGGTTCCAGGCTGGAGACACTTATGTCTGTGTTGCCTCTGGATGCTTTGGGGATACTGGCCAATAGGATAAGCATGGGGTGACCACCACTTTGATTATGTTGGCATAGCAAGTGATCAGGTGAGAAGCTTCAGACTGGTTTCTTTCTAGCTGCTGAGCTAGACAAGAAGACACAAAAACAGGCCAAAAGGCAGTGTGGAGGGTGAGCTTTTCCAGTGTAAATATACCCAAGTAGTAGAGAATACTATGGAACTGTGGGGGCTTCTTCGCTTCCTTTGTGTGGGGTTTCAGTGCGCAGGTGACATGCATTGGCTGAAGAAAAAGCTGAGATGTGTGAGGTAAAGTGAAATGTACCCTTTCTGCCTGTCCCCACCATGAGTGTTCCTTCCTCACTTCTTCATTGATTGGGGAATTTTGAAAGAGAAATTAGCTTGATTCTTGCCCTGGGTCCAAGCTGTGGTGCCTGGTCAGAACTTGAGTTTCAGGAGCAGTCTCCCACTAGGATGCTGTCCAGATGTAATCAGCCACTGCTTAGCACATGCTCCTCATCCCAGACTTACGGCATCATGGCCCTTCCGGGCTGGAGAGGGTCCAGTCCAGAGCACGAGACTCACTGTCTCTTTCTCCCAAGGACTCGACTCATGCAGGGTGTTTCCTTCTCCTGCTATTTTCCGCCTTGTTGCAGCTGCAGCTTTAGCTGTCCTAGAGAAACGTGGGTCTTTCCTCCTGTGCCTGAATGAGAAGAGAACAAGTGAGTGATTAGGGTGGGGTCCTATGGTAAATGACCTAAGAGAAGGGTCAGCTGGGCATGATGGTGAGATTTGTAACATTTGGCAAAGAGGAAGACACACATGTGTTAATGCCTCTGAAGTGTTCTTTCCCTGCCAGTTGGACTCTTACTAGTATCCAGGGTGAGCTGTGGTTGAGAATTTACAAAAATTAATAGGAAAAAAAACCCAAATTATTCAAAGGATTCTTCCAGTTGTTAGAAGTCTTTGGTCCGGAAAATCCTTCTTTGCAGGCTGGTAAGGATGAGTTCAAGAATAAAAAGAGGAAAAGTTAGAGTTTTTAAATTGCATTAGGTTGTCAATGAGTATCAAAATTAAAACATGAAAACCTTTTGACACAGAAATTCCACTTCTAGGAATTCATTGTAAGGCAATAACCAGACAATTCTGCAAGATATATGTACAAAGACTTATATTAAGAACACATAAATAGGCCAGGCATGGTGGCACACACCTGTCATCCCAGCACTTTGGGAGGCTGAGGTAGGAGGTTCACTTGAACCCAAGAGTTCAAGACCAGCTTGGGCAACAGAGTGAGACCCCATTTCCACAAAAAAATCTAAAAACAAAATTAGCCAGGCATGGTGACATGCTCCTGTAGTCCCAGCTACTCAAGAGGCTGAGGTGGGGGTACTGCTTGAGCCCAGGAGATCGAGGCTGCAGTCAGCTGAGATCGTGCCACTGCACTCTAGCCTTGGTGACAGAGCAAGAGTCTGTCTCAAAAAAGTAACAAAACCAAAAGAAACCATAAATATCCATTAGTAGGGTTCTGATAAAATATTTTATACTACGTTCCCTCAATAAAATGCTATGTAGCCATTAAAAGGATGATACAGATGTACATTTATGGACCCAAAAGATGTCATAGCAGATTGTGGAATGAAAAAAGGTCAGAAAATAGTATGACAGTTTATTTAAATATCTCTTCAGGGTTTTTTCTTATATGGTGGATTTCTGTTGATATTTACTTACTTTTTACTTTTAATGTATTTAAATTTTTTATAATGGTCCTATTTTATAATTAGAAAAAACAAATTACATTTAAATGTCTATTTTAATATCAGGCAGCTATGGAGAGAATACTCCCTTTTTTTCTTACATAATTTTTAAAATTAAGGATGTATAGACCTACATTTACTTTCTATTTTTAAATAGCCTTATTGAAGTAGAATTTATATATCATAAAATTTACCCATTTAAAATGTACAATTTAAGTGTACAATTCCATGATTTTTAGAAAATTTATAAAGTTGTGCAACTATCACCACAATTCCATTTGAGAACATTTCTAACACTTTCAGAAGATCTTCCCTTACATTTGCTTTTGTATCATTAAACATGGTTTCATGCTTGGGACCTTTTTTGGGGAAAGAAATAAGTAAACATACTAGAATTTTTTAAAAGGATAATATAAGCTTTGGATTTTTTTTTTTTTTTTTTTTTTTAAGACGGAGCCTCGCTCTGTCGCCGGTCTGGAGTGCAGTGGTGCAATCTCGGCTCACTGCAACTTCCGCCTCCAGGGTTCAAGTGATTCTCCTGCCTCAGCCTCCCAAGTAGCTGGGATTACAGATGCATGCCACCACACCTGGCTAATTTTTGCATTTTTAGTAGAGATGGGGTTTGACCATGTTGGCCAGGATGGTCTCGATCTCTTGACCTCGTGATCCACCTGCCTTGGCCTCCTAAAGTGCTGGGATTACAGTCGTGAGCCACTGCGCCTGGCCCCGAGTGCCTGTCTTATGGATGTATTGAATGCTGCTGTGTGCAAGATCACATGGGAAGTATGAAACACAAGAGACTGTTTGTTTTTACCGTGTAGGAGCTTATAGTGCAATTGCGGAAACAATGCATGTACTGAAACGATAATTTATTTGGTTATATATGCAGTGTAAGTGCTAGCAACTACTGGGGTTATTGACAGGAAATCAGAGGAAAGCTGTAGCCTTGTTATTAAGTCAGAAGAGCTTCATGGATGACATGGAAGTTGAAGTGGGACTTACATGATGCCTGTATTGAAATTGCATAAGGGAACTTCAAGCAAGGGGACTGGTCTGAGCAAAGGCATACAAAGAGATGGGGAAGCTAAAGGTAGGTTTGGGAGTTCAGAGTGGACAAGTCTGGCTCGCTGGAGGGGAAATTTGGAGTCTAGTTTTGGAGGGTGTTGAAGAGCAGAGTTTGACTTTAACTTGAGGAAAATAGGGAACTTTGGACTGTTTTGGGCCAGATTGAAGCAGTTAAATGGTTTATGTTGTGCTACAGCATATAGGATTCTTTGGAGGAGAGAGACAGGCTGTTCTTTTCCAGGAATACACTTTGTTAACAGGAAGGGACCAGACTCGTAGGGACAGTGGGAAGACAACTTTCATTCAGGAAAACTATGTAGGAAAAAATCAGTAGTCAGACATGACTGCACGTCAGGGAGAGAGGGAAGAGACGAGTACCTCTCTGAGCCTGATGATGGAGGAGGCACTGGGTTTGAGAAGACTGAATTTTGTTTTATGGGACAGTCAGGTGGCAATGGCCAGAGACAGCCCAGGAATGGTTGCCTGGAACTCACACATGGGGTTGAGATGTAGAAGGCCTCAGCTTAGGGACAACAGTTGAAATAATGTGAGGGATTAGCACCAAAGGACAATTCAGAAATAAAGACAGTGGAGCAAGGAGAAACAAAGAGCCAACATGTCCAATCAGAGGCAGGAGGAAAACTAGGAGCCTGGAGAAGAGTAGATCAGCCAGCCAGAGTAGATGGTGGACAAATGAGTAATTCGGGGGCAACTTACATAAATGAATTTATCTCTGCCTTGCTTATTATGCCTTTTCCCTATTCTGATTGATAGATACCACCAATAAGGTAAAAATGTATACCCCTAATGTTGATGCATGGAGATTTATAAGCATTTTCTTTTCCTTGCTTGATTTTAGCATTTTGTTTTCAAACTATAATAAATTTACCTTTTTTTTCTAGTTCTTTCCTCTGGCTCTTGTTGTGTTTTTTATTGTTCTACCCTGTCATTATTATTATTTTTTTCTTCTTGAGGGTTGCCTACTTTGGGCTTGGTAATTTTTCCCCCCTCAGCTCACAAAACCAGGCAGTGGGATTTGGAGGGTCAGCAACTGAGCTAGAGATGGTAAGTGACAAAGTGAGGGAATATCGTGGATCCCAGTTGTTCCTCCATGTGTACTGGTATCCAGGGCGAAGCAAGAGAGACTGATTTAGAATCAAGAAAAAAGCTACTGACCACGGATGTTGCCATTTGGAGAGGTTTAGCATCAGAGCCATAGGAGCTGCTCAGGTTCAGGGCTTGCTTGGGCAGCTATGGCTGTCTGAAAACTTTTTTTTTTTTTTTTTAAAGAGATATAACTAAAAACTTTCAAGTCCTCGGATTTTGGGGATAGTAATTCCACAGGGCTTGTCATTTGTGTTTGAAGCTGGTGGTGAGGAGGGCGGAGTGAGGAGAAGCGAGGGGGTGGAGATGGGAAGCAAAGAAGGAATCAGAGAGAGAAATTTTATTGAGGGAGAGTTTGCTGGGTTTATGGGAGGGAATCTCTCCCCTCCTCCCCATTCGGATTTGAAAGGGCCGGTGAATCTTTGATTAGGTGCAGGTCAAAAGAATTTACACATTGTGACCTTAATAACTAGAGGTGATTGGCAGGCGGGCTGCAGGGAGAGGGCCGCGGCCCCCTTTCATCTCACTTAGCACAGAGGAGAGACAATGGGCCAGCCGATTTTCCTTGTTGTCCCTTGTTTGAAAAGGTCTGGTGTCTCTACTAGGTACCTGTGACATGGGGGTCTTGATTGGGGTCTCATAAAGGCCCCTGTCAGTATGTCCAAAGGCCAAGAGTACAAAAGCAAGCAGTGGGTGGGGGTCTCAGCTGACCACTGAAGAAGGGAGGGGAGGGCCCGGGAGGCAGTGGAGGGAGAAGCAACCCCCGATGGGAGCCCTTATAGAGGGAGGGAAGGAGGGGGGCAGAGAAGGGCCATTTTTGTCCCTAACTCATCAAGCACATCTGCAGAATTGTCCAAGCTGCTGCCTCCTGGTTTCAAAAGAAAAAAATGATTGTTTGATAAACCGTCCCTGATTCACCACTTTCTCACAACGGTGGGAGACCCAGCCCTGACCTCTGTATGATTTCACGTCAGGACCAGGCTTTCTTTTCCCACCCCCAAATTGCTAGAGAAACTTTGAAATGTATCCTGTGGCTTTCTCTCCCTTCTTTCACCCCCCACCCATTTCCCACCCTCTCCACCCCACTGGCCTCTGTTTTCTCTCTGGGCGCTCCAGAGTGTAGGCGAGTAATTAGTCCCCTCTTTCTGGGGCACAATGAAGCCAGGGTGTTTGGCGGGCCCCTTCCCACCGCTCACAGAGCTGGGGCCTGGGGGGAAGGACCAGGTGGCATGTGCAGTGTGTTCCAGGCCTGTACAATCCCTGGGGGACAGAGCTGGGGGCTCAGAGACTGGTGTGCTCCTGTTTCTCGAAGGAATGTGCAGAGGCGCATGCATTAATGGTCCCCACACAATGCTTGCATTTTTTTCCAGGCAGAGGCATCTTCCCCGTGAAAAGGCTGCCGAACTCAGGGCCCAGGCGGGAGATTTGCCGGCATAGTGGCGTTATTTCCCACCCTGCGCTTAGTCACTTGGAGCTAACATGGGAGACCAACAGGCCGCGTCTCTCGAGAGCCCGATCTTTGTATCCGATGTGTGCTCCCCCTCTGCCCTGTCAGTTTTGTGTGTTCACGGAGTGTTGATTTTAATGCGGGCCTGTGTTGGGCTGGGAGGCCAGGCTGGGGGGCCTCAAGTCTTTGTCTTGCAGGGCTTTTTCTTCTTGGAGGGTCTTCGGCCCTAGAGGCTGGTGGCAGATTTGAGAGGTAGGATGAGATGCCAACTCTGGCTGGCAAAGGATTCCCCCATCCATGTGTCTGTCACAGACCACTGTGGGGTGCCTAGAAAACAAGACACCTTGGGATGCTCGAGCACACACTTGCTTGGCACCCCACCACCCCTTGAGGGGGGCGGTTAGTTCTACCCCATAGGGCTGCCAGCTTGAAGTGAGTTAAACCCCCCTTGTGACTGGGTCTGGCAGGAGCACAGATTGTGAGCCTCAGGGAGCCAAAGCAGGGCCTTGCTTGCAGGGCTCTGGGGGAGGTGGGGGCAGGCAGGAGGGGTGCTAGAGCACAGGTCAGCTGCAGAGACTACTCTGCAATCATTAAGGGTCAGGAGAGAATAGAGACCAGAGAGAAAAGAGGCAGAGTGTCTGGGGGAGCTTCAGGAAATCACAAATGCTCATCTCAGGCAGTTGAAGGGGAATGTCCCTAGGAACTAGGGCCTAAGTGGAGGCATTTTCCCCAGTGAGGAGAACTGGACATGGTCACAGGTAGAGCCACCCAGGACCAATGAGCAGGCTGTCTTCTGTCTTTACCACTCACCTTGCTGCAGTATAGCCTTGTGCCAGGAGCCTGGGGATGGGTTCTGGGTGGGTACCTTATCTCAAACCCTGAGTCTTGCGGCGAGACAAGATGCCTATGCATGACTCAAGGAGAAGGAGACTCTGGGGAGCCTCAGCCTGGGTGTGGTCTGCTCTGCTTCTGGGGAGAGCAAAACTTCGAGTACCTGGAGTCAGGAAGTCAGTGGATGAAGGCCTCCAGGCCCCCAACCATGGCCAGGCTGTAGCTCTGGCATCCGTGTGGTCCTGGGGCTGGGGGCCATCATCTGGAATCAGGCTTTTAGAAAGGGGCTGTGTCTTCACTTTCCATATGGATCGGAAGGCAGAGATGCAGGCTGGCCGCTGAGATGAGGTGGCCCTGGGGAGGCATTCTGCCAAGGTTCACCAAGCACAGGGGCTCCTCTGTGCTGCTGTTGGCATCCTTCAGACTGTCTTGGGAATTGGCGCCAGTCACACTGCCAGGCCTGACAAGGAGAAAGAAGCTGGAGCTCCAAGGTCTTTGAGGGGCCTAAATCCCAAAGGAACCCATCAGTAAGAAGCAGCTCCTGCTTTGGGTCACTCTGTTTCAGAGGACATTTCTTTCATTGGGAAATAGGCACTCCCAGCAATACCCACCCCTCCTTTTTCCTTTTACTGTTTTTTTTTTTTCCTTAATATTTCCAAATGTTGTTCCTCCCTTTCCTTCTCTTCCATTTTGTGGACAGCTCATAAAAAGCCTGAGAGAAACAGAGTTTATGTGTATGGATATGATAATGGTGGGTGGGGCATGTCAGAGATGGTTAGGCTGGGGCTCCCGGATTGTAGAAAGCACTGTGACTTCCCTGGGCTGCCCTGCCAAGGCCTGGCTGGGAGGGCAATGGCACATCATAACCTTTAAATGCAAACTTGATGGAGGAGAGAGATGAAATCATAGAAACAAATTAGATGTATCTATAGGGGGTGTTCAACTGGAGAAAATGAGCATTTCTTACTAATTGGAGTTCAGCATGCTTCATTATTAGCTTCATTACAAGAGGAAGAGTACAGCAGCCTCTTTGGGGATTCCCTGGGCTGCCTTTTTCCTTTAAAAATATAATTGTATTTATGGTGGAGGAAGAAGCAGGAATTGCTCTTGGTAACTTTGTGGAGCACCCAGGGATTTAAAGCAGAATTTGGAGCACGGTAGAGGAGAGGGAGAGATGGACTAGTGAGAGGGCACTTAGAAGCCTCATTCCTTGATGATAAAAAGGAGGTGGGAAGAGCTCTGGTGGGGATGGGAACCTCCCTTCTCAGACTAAGATTGAGGAATTGGGAATGACAGGAACAATACTGATCAGAAAACCTGACTTTCTGGGAGATCTGATATTTGACTATTTTAACTTAGGTATTAAAAGGGTAAAATGGTGGAATGCAGACACAGGGTAAAGGTCTGACAAAACTTGTTTTCCAGCATACACAGGATCTTCTCCTCATGGGCCGGGGAAAGGCTGGGGTGAGTGTGGCCTTAATTGGGCCTGGTTGGATGCACATTAACTTCTGTCCAGGCAAGGCGCTGGTTCTGTCCATGAAAGATTATCGACTGAGATAATGAACTTGGCTGTACAGTTCTGACTCCTTTTCCTGTTGCCACTGCTGCAGCCCCGGAGCTCATGTCCAAAGTATAATCAGTCCCCAGAAAACTCTGATCCAGGGTGCTTGCTCAAGGAAGTGACTTACCTAAGTTCTGTCTAGTCAATCAAATTATCTGGTATTTAGTGTTCTCAGGAAAGCTGAGAAAAGATACTGTTTTGTGATGGGAGAGTTTATACCCAAGAGCAGGGGGTAGAAAATCTCAATCATCTCAAATCAATGCTTGTTGTGACTTCATCAAAGGCCCAGAATTTTTGCTTTTTTCCTCCCAGCCTGTCCTTTGCTTTCACTACAAGTCTATGCTTAGTCCAACCTTCCTGGGGTACCTAGGACTTTAAATATACAGGATAAAAACAGGAAAAAACAAACAAACAAAAAAACCCAAATCGCAGGATATCTTCTTCTGGTTGGTAGACCTCATCCCTAATGGAGGCCTAATCCCTTTGCCTAGTGGACAGGGACGTCCCTGGTGATTGGGTGACCTGTG
Source organism: Pan troglodytes (assembly GCF_028858775.2). Lineage (NCBI taxonomy): Eukaryota > Metazoa > Chordata > Mammalia > Primates > Hominidae > Pan > Pan troglodytes. The sequence goes on along the minus strand of NC_072406.2, from coordinate 113,749,444 downwards.
ATTTATGAACTCACTGAGCACCTATAGGAGGCAGCTCATTTTTATCTCCCTCCCTGCAGATTCCGAGCAAGTTATCATCAGGGTCTAAGCTCTTTGGCTTTTCCACAGAGGGATAGCAGAATATTGGGGGTGGGATGGGAAGTTGGTTTTCTCTAGTAACTGGACTTGCAGGTACCTCAAGTCAGCAGCTAGCAGTTGTCTAGCACCTGGCACAGGTACTGTGGAGAAATGAAAGCCTGAAGTAAGATGGGTCACCCAGCCATTAAATCAGGAATATATACCACTGTCAAGTGTATTTGCAAATTTGTGACCTTTCTTATCATTCTTCTGAAAGGTTTGTATCCCATCCCAAGTGGCTTAGTGGGAAAGAAAGGAAGCTTCCAATGAAATGACTTTTTGGTCATTTTTTGGTGTCCTACTATTTTTCCAAAGACAAAAATCTTCATGGTTTTACAGTTTGGGATTTCAGAAATGCAAGACAAAAACATGCCATTGGGGGAAAAAAAATCGATTCCAAAGCAAGTGTTGGTGTGGTGTGAGTGGGTGGAACTACACTTGAGGTTGGATGGGATGGGCAGGCAGCTGCCTAGGGAAGGGATTCCCAGGCTTTAGCAACTCCTTAAGTGCCTCTGTGTAAAACTCTCCTACTTCAAAGAACTACCCAGCAAGTAGTTCCTCCCCTCATCTCTCTAAGGTGGTAGTCACCCAAGGAAGGTGCAGGGTCAGCACTCTGAGGCCTGGTGGAAAGGAGCTGATGGGGGCAGAACGACCTGTGGGTGAGAGATCCATTCCCTAGAACTAATGAGAGGAACAGATAAATTAAGGTCACCATTGGAATCTCCTCACATTGTAGGCATCCCTGCCCAGGCCTGGGACCCAGAAAACATGATTCTTGAGAATACGTGGGTTCTGGCAGCCTCCATTGGGAAAGCCAGACATACACATGACTAGCAGTACTGCATGGGTGTGTGAAGACTTGGGGAACTTGAGGTCCTAGAGTTTTGTGGTATCGCTGACTGAAGCCATGCTTGCACCCCATTCCTAACCACCACCACCCACCCCGCCAGGCGATAGAAAACCTCCCTCCAGCCTCTTGAGACCAACTCCGGCTCCACTGGGACTTTAAATCTCAGAAGAGGAATAATGGGTATTAGAAGCTGTGGGATCACTGTAGGCTATTTATGATCTAAGTCCTGGGTTTGAAATTAATTGGATTGGAAAACAACTTCCTTTTATTATTTTTTCAAACCAACTAAATACCCCAAAACCAAAATGTAAAACCCCCAAACCTTTCATCCTTCTCCCTCTCCCTGTGGCTTTATTTGCTGGGTAGTGAAAAGTGCTCTCTCCAGCCTCCTTTGGGTTACTGTGCTGAACAAAGTGAGAAACCCAGGGAAGAAGGAAGCTGGTGCCAAAAGGGCTGGCCGCTGCCCCTCCCAGCTCTGCGTCCCCTGGCCTTCCCGGCTGCCTCACAGTCTGGGCCCCAGCCCAAGCAAGCAAAGGCGCCTTGACCAGCAACAAGCCCCGGCTTTGTTGCTCCTGTGGGGGAAATGCTTTCTGGAGCCCAGGGATCTCCTCTGAGAACCACCTGTGCCTCTCGGCCTCCTGCCTAGCCTGGGCCTTCTGGCACAGGGACCCCTGCATTTCAGCCAGCAGGCTAATGGTAGGGAGTGAGGGTTGGGAGACAGCTAAGGGGGCTGTGGTCAGTTTGAGGGGGCTCAAATTCCAGTCTGCCCCTTTAAGGCCCCTGGTTGGCTCAGAATCTCCTGAGGCCCTGGCCAGGTTAAATTTGTCCTGTCTGTCGTTAGCCTTGACTGTAGCTTTCTAAAGTGGTCTACAGAATAGAATAGGGACAGGGGACCCAAGGCCTCACTTCTGACCCCATACTGCAGGGGAACAGTATAGGTTCCCTTTACTAGGCCATTTCCTTGATCAAGAATCCCAGCTGATGCTCTATGGCCTGGCCAGTGATGATCACAATAATGACAAGAGTGATTAGCACTTGTAGAGTGCTGATGAAGTGCCAGGCACTATGCTGACCACTTTATACCTTATTTAATCCCCCCAGATAGGTACCATCATCATCCTCAGTTTACAAAAGGAAACTGAGACCCAAGAGAGGCTAACTAAACAGCCAGAGTCACATCTCTCATAGCCAACACAGCCAGTGTTGGAGTCCTGGCATCTGACTCCAAAGGTCATGCTTTTTCACTTCCGTGCTACACTGTCTGCTTGCCTGTCCTGTGCTGAGCTCTCTCATTTGGAATTAGAACTTGTTGATTATCTTGAATTGTTTCCAACTTTAAAAAAAATGAATTCAAGACTTGATTCTCTGGTTGGACCTTAAGCTGCCTAAGGGCAAGCCTATATGAATTTGGTTTTTCTTGAACACCCCAGCATCTATCACAAGGCTGGCTTGGGGAACCCCTGGGTACTTATTGAAGGAATGAAGCCCTGTCTTTGTCTGTTCCCCGCTCAGGGATTGCCCAGGCAAAATCTTGTTTTGTGAAAGGGGTGGTGAGTCCCAGAGCAGGACCTTCCGTTTGTCCCAGGGAGGCAGCCTGTGTGTGTCTGAGGAAAAGGTGACGGGGAGAGGGTGTCCTGTACAAGTGAGACACAGGACTGACACAGGGGCACAGGAAGATGGGAAGACAGAATCCAGGCCAAATGGGACTGGGGAGCCAAGCCAGTTGTTCTGAGCAAACCGTTTCATGAATCTTCATGGGCCTCTCATCTTGTAGGCCTGCTTGTCTCAGGCAGGTTGTTGGACTGGGCTACCCCCCAAAAAGAAGAGGCTGTTCCATGCCGCAGGGGTGTCAGGGCAGGGTCTGGCTTCACATCTGAACTGTGGGTATTGAGACTAGCCACCCTTTTCTTTGTAGATTCTGCTATAGAGAATGACTCTGAAACTCTTGCAAAGGCTTGAGGTGGGGGTGAGGGTGTGGACAGTAGTTCTTAGCAGCCAGCCCAGGCCATTGAAGGAGCAGGCTGGGGTAGCACATCATAGTGCAGTAGTTTTCATGGCTAGATCTCAATGCCGAGCAAACAGGCAAAAAGTGTGACCTGACCACCACCTACAAACCATGTGCCAAACTGCTCCTACAGCCCATGGCCATGATTGCCCCTGAATATAGCTCACCTAGGCTGTCAGAGACTCCTCTGTATGTGGTGAGGTTTTGGGTGGCAAATGGGGGTATGATCTCATTTTTGTTGGCATGACTGGAGGGCAGGGCTGTAGAGCAGTGGCCTGTGCTATGGGCAGCTCAGCTGTGTACCTTTTCATCAGTCCTGGGTTCTGCTGGATCATAATGTTATTAGCAGAGTAGCATTGGAGAGTGCCTGGTTTTGGAGTTTCTAGACAGGGCTCTGAAAGGTCTGTGGCATTTCTGGGAGAATCTTTTTCCCTGAAGCTTCCTGACTGAGTTGCCCATGAAGGCCCAAAATATGATGTGAGCTCCAGCCCCAGGCCCTCTGGAGAGAGCAGAGCAGATCCAGCACTGTGGCCACCCTGCTGCATAGCCACCTCCCTTGGCCCATGGCTGCTCAGGTTCAGTTTGCCATCTTTTTCCTATTCCTTGCTTCATAAATGCAGGGCTGTGGTGCTAAGTATAAGTCAATTGTCTTGAGCGTCTCCACTTCCCAGAAAGCTATTTGGCCTACTGACCCTGTTTGGGAGATGCAGATTGGGAGGATGACAATGTAGGTAATAGATGGCAGCACCTTCTTTCCCTTGCCCAGGCCCCAGTCCCAGCTGCCCCCACCAGTCCTGCTCTGGCTCACCACGGGGCCCAATTCAGAGGCCTCTTTTGTTTGGCTTGCACAGAGCAGCTCCAGCTCACCGTTCCCACATGCCAAAGTTTCCCCACCATTCACTGGAAAGGCTGAAAAGCCCTCAGCTAATTGAGTTGGGCTGAAAATTACCATTTCCCTGTGTTCCCCTGCTGCTGAGGACATTTGTGTCACTGCTGTATTTAGGGGGAACAAAGGCCCCCTGTGGGGAGAGCCCAGGTACGAATGTGGGATGGGGGGAATAATTGCAGTCTCTCCAGGTGAAAGCCCCTGTTAAACTTCAGTAAGTCAATTAGGCTTTGCGGGGAGGGCAGAGACCCCCACAATAAACTGTTCCCACCAAGCAATTAAAGAAAATCATTTTAGCTTTGAGGAGAGAAACTGCTTATTAGAAATTTTGTGGGCCCCCCCACTTCCCTACCCCAGGCCCCCTTAGGGATGAAACAACAAAACGCCTTCCTCAATAGAAGTGTTTCTCCTCCTTCCACTCATTGTGTGGCCTGAAAGCACTTACCGTGGGAGGGAAGAGGGAGGGACAGAGACTGGCCTAAGGGGGAGAAAACTGCAGGGGCTTAACACCTGGGCTAGTGCAAAATCACAACTGCCCAGTAAGTTTAGGTAAAGAGACCCCTGTGGGCACAGTGTGTCTACAGGATCTGTGTGGAGTTTCCTTGTGTGGGACATGTGTGCCCACAGACCGCTATCTGCTCCTTAGCACAAGTGGAGATGTAATGCAAAGCGTGCATATGCCTGCGGCATCCTGGGTGCCCTCTTACCGAAGGGAGCAAACGCGGCTGCATGTATGTGTGTGTGTGCCTTCTCAGCAAAGGATGGCAAGGTCAGGACAACCCAGAGGGCATGTACCTCTTCCCAAGGCTGTGACTAGGCCCATGTTCTCTCTCTTCCCAGGGGCCAAATCCCAGCACCTGGGAGTTGAGCCACAGCACAGCTTTCCACCTTGGACAGTTGGCAACTGAAGGCTCAATGGCCAGCAGCCACCTACTGGGCCTGGGCTAGGAGTGATGTGTGGGGAATTGAAGGGTAGATACGCTAATCATTACAATCTTGCTCCCATGTTGTTTGAATGAGGTGAGGTGTGGAGACTCAGCAGTAAAGGAATCAGTGGCCTGGGCGGACACATGCTTTCTTGGTCTCTAGTTTGGCTGATGTGGCTCATGAGAGTCTCCTGTTGGCAAAGCCCTGCCTTCTCCTATTTCTGAGGAGTAGCACAAGTTGGAAAGATAAGGTGACCTTATTTTATATTATTTGGGGAGGATGGCAGGGAAGGAAGTTGACCTGTGCATCAGTAGTCTATAATTTGGTAGTTTACAAGTATGTATGTATGTGCGTACCCCCAGATCACAGGTAGTGTAGGCATCACGCCCAGCCCTGCCCTAAATCTTGGCACTTTAAAGGAGGGCCTGGTGGCGCTGATGGTGGGCATGGCATTGATTCAGGCACTGCCCTGGTCCCAGTGCTTCCCTGTGGCTCATGATGTGTTTGGCCTTTATTCCAATGTTCCAAAGAGGTGAAATTAAACATCGAGGGGCAGACTTTTCCCAGAAAGCAAATATGCTGTGTTATTTGCCTACCAAAGAGGCTTAGGAGGTAGAATTTGGTGCCTACAGACTGGCAGTGGGGAGGTGTGTGGGCTGTTGACAAAGTCCTGAGCAGGAGGATGGAGGGGAGGTTTTATAGAGAGTAAGAGCTGCTTGGAACTTGGAAGTCCCAGAGGGGTGTTGTAGCTTGGAGAGGAGCAGGAAGGGGCAGCTCACTGTGGCAGGCTCTGCATAGTGGCTGCCTGTAAGGAGATGGGACTTCAGAGGAACCTGAGGCTCAGATACTTGTCATGTTTTTTTTTTAATTAAAAAAAAAGTAGAGATAGGGTCCCGCTATGTTGGCCAGGTTGGTCTTGAACTCTTGGCCTCAAGCAATCCTCCCGCCTCGGCTTCCCAAAGTGCTAGGATTACAGATGTGAGCCACTGTGCCTGGCCACTTGTCATGTTTTGCTTCAATTTTTAAATGTGTATATATTCGTAGACATATATCCTAAACACATACACGTGTGGACTATTTTATTTTATTTTACTTTTTTGAGATAGAGTCTCACTCTGTTGCCCAAGCTGGAGTGCAATGGCACAGTCTCGGCTCACTGCAACCTCTGCCTCTCAGGTTCAAGCAATTCTCCTGCCTCAGCCTCCCAAGCAGTTGAGATCACAGGCGTGTGCCACCACTTATGGCTAATTTTGTAATTTTAGTAGAGACGGGGTTTCACCATGTTGATAAGGCTGGTCTCAAACTCCTGACCTCAGGTGACCCACCCGCCTCAGCCTCCCAAAGTGCTGAGATTACTAGTGTGAACCACTGTGCCTGTGCCTGGCCACATGTGTGTCTATTGATATACTATACAGTGATATGTTTATAGAGTTCTTATGTAACATCTCATATATTATTTTGATACACAATAATGTGATTTTCCATAAATAAGCTTTGGTTTCCTCGTACCTGATTTCTGATTTACAACTTCAAATGTCTTTCTGATCTGGGGCCAGGTTCATTAAAAAAAAAAAGAGAGTGAGAGGGTTTGGGGGGACACACTTAAGGTGTATGTGTATTGTTTTGTTTTGTTTTTTTTTTTTGAGAAAAAATCTTACATGCAGTATGTGAATTTTCTGCTTGGTTTCTCTTGTGTTTTGTGTTTGTGTGCACATGTCACTCAGAGGCATTCAGAAGTAGAATATTTGAGTTTGCTCCTATAGTCAGATTTATTTTTCCCTTAGTTTTTGGGTCATTTGTACCAGGTCATGGTGGAGAAGAGATAAAAGAAGTTGTAACAAAGGAGTTGCTTGGGGTTACAAAGAAAGATCACAGTCAATTGGTTTTGATTGTGGATGTGTATTTTTAAACTTTAATTCTGAAAATTTTCAAAGATAAAGAGAAAAATAGTAAAATTAACCCCTGTGTTTTCCATCACCATCTTAATTATTTTATGCATGCTTTTTTCCTTTTTTTCCCCTCAAAGATTCTCCTATCCAATTGTGCATGCTTTTAATTAAAATTAGATGAATATGTGGAAAATATATTTAAATTATCTATCTCTTAAATGCCTGGCACTATGGTTGTTGAAAATGGAAGGGTTGGCTGGGCGCGGTGGCTCATGCCTGTAATCCCAGCACTTTGGGAGGCCGAGGTGGGTGGATCACCTGAAGTCAGGAGTTCGACACCAGCCTGGCCAACATGGTGAAACCCCATCTCTACTAAAAATACAAAAATTAGCTGGGTGTGGTGGCGGGTGCCAGTAATCCCAGCTACTCGGGAGGCTGAGGCAGAAGAATTGCTTGAACCTGGGAGGTGGAGGTTGCAGTGAGCCAAGATCACACCATTGTACTCCAGCCTGAGCGACAGAGTGAGACTTGGTCTCAAAAAAGGGGGAGGGGGGGAAAGAAAAGGAAGAGTCTAGGTTGGGCAGGGTGGCTCATACCTGTAATCCCAACACTTTGGGAGGCCGAGGCAGGTGGATCACTTGAGGCCAGGAGTGTGAGACCAGCCAGGAGTTTGAGACCATTTGAGACCAATACAGCAAAACCCAATCTCTACTTAAAAAAAAAAAAAAAAATTAGCTGGGCATGGTAGCACATGCCTGTAATCCCATCTATTTGGGAGGCTAAGACACAAGAATCGCTTGAACCCAGGAAGCAGAGGTTGCAGTGAGCCAAGATCATGCCACTGCACTCCAGCCTGGGCAACAGAGTGAGACTCTCTCTCTCAAAAAAAAAAAAAAAAAAAAAAAAAGAGAAAGAAAGAAAGAAAAGAAAAGAAAATGGAAGGGTTTGAGAGTAAACCAAACTCTGCCCCATTAGAATGAGTCATGTGGTTTCCAGTAGAACATTCAGTCTCATCAGTCCATAAAAAGGGATTCAAGGGACCAAATCTCTGAAGATCAGGGCCTTGTCCCTTGAAGACTAGACTCCCATCCCTCAAGCAGCATCCTTGTTATTTTCTGTTGTCCAGACCATCTCCTCACCCCCTACTGGGAGTGGGCAGGTAGATTTTTCCTGGCACTGTTCTTAGGCATTGGTATAAGAGAACACCTCATCTCCTTTCTGAAGTTCCAGGCCAGCCTGTGTGGTTCTGTTTCATCTGCTCTCCTAGAAGACCTACCAGGTATTAATTTTGTGGTTGAAGTATCTTCTTAGGCCCCAAGGTGTCCAGTAGAGGCCTGGCAAAGCCCTTTGCTCATCTCTCAGTGAGGACATTCAGTTGGGTGAGAAGCCGAGCAGTTACTGAACAGAGGCTCTATATTACTCAGGACACATTTATTGTAAGTGACAGAAACCAAATTCAAATTCACATAAATAAAACAGAATATTTGGCTCATGAAATCCAAGGGAAAAGGTGAAAAACCAAGCCAAAGGCAGAACTGAAATACACCCTTGGGACTAGCTGAACCAGAGGCCATAGTGCTGCCAAGGCTTTATCCTTCTGGGGTGCTCATCTCTTTCTTTATGGTTCTTAGCTCCTTCCTTTCTCCAAGCTGACCAGCTTATTCCATGAGGCTGCCAAGTGCTCCTGAGTTTGGCAGCTCATGGCTTAAATCAGAGAGAGTGACTGGCTTCCAAAAATCCCAGGCCGGTTTTGGGTCAGCTGCGCATCTCTTGATTAATTAACTGTGGCCAGGGAGGGAAAGTCATGTAAGAACATGGTGGATCTCTCAGGAATCACATATATGGAGGGAGAATGTGGGCACACAGAACAATAGGTGTCTACTAGTTGGATAAAGGCCAAATGACTCCATGATGTCCAATCCCAAAGTGTCTATGTGAATGGTGACTGAGCTCAGAGACCTTGGCTACCAACTCTTAAACAAAGTGAAGAGTCTGATAGGAACTGTTGTACAGCCTTTGACCTCCTCCCCCTCACATTATTACTAGTCAGCAAATAAGGATTCCTCCTTTGTAAGCTGTTGATGGTGTCCTTAGCAAAACCCGCCATATTCTAATGTGACATGCACAGAGAAAGAACCTGGTTGCAGACACCTGAGGTTGTATGAATGAGCAGTGGCCTAGCACCCTCCCTGAGGGGCAGAGAGAGACTGGAACCAAGTCCTGGGATGGCACAGGTCTGGCCTGCCCCAGGCTTCCTCCAAAGGAAAATGATTAGCAAGCTGCATGATTTGGGATTAAACTGCAGGGAGTTGACACGTGCACCAGGGCTTGCTGCTGGCACTCCTCTACAAATGGAGCACTCCTTTTTTGTGAGGGATAGGCTTTACCTATTGTGTACATAGATACAGTAGCTCTTATTGTCATGGATCCTACTTCTGTAGTCCTACTGTGTATAATTCATGACGCATAGCATCTCTTTACAAACAGAGTGGTTATGAAGCAGAAGTTTGGGGAAAAGCACTGTCAGAGCTGCCGGAAAACTGGAGTTCTCATAGGCAGCTGTTCCCAGGCTTTCACCACTCAGAAAGCCATCCAGGTAAAGGGTCTCTGTCAAGTCCCGGATGGAGCCAAGATATCATGTGGTTTGTGCAATAATCAGAATCACATTTAATTCAGTGTGCTACTAATATGCAACACATCTTTCAGGTAACTTCAAAATGAGTATTTTAATTACCATTCTTTTAATTTCTTAATTTCTGTTTTGTTGTTTTATACATAAGTGATATATAAATATGTTCTAATTGTAAAAATTCAAACAATTTAAAATATATAGAATAGAAAGGAAAAATCTCCTTCAGTGACCTGTGTCCCCTCCCGTTATCCTACTCTTTTTTTTTTTTTTTTTGGCAGGACATCCAGTATGTGTCATTCCAGATCTTTTCATTTGAAGCAAATAGCAGATATCATATAGTTTCATCAATATGTGTACATATATAGATATATGGTTCTGCTTTGTTTTAGGCTCACATTATACATTTGTTCTGCAGCTTGAATTTCTCATCTCCCTACAAGGCTTGGAGGTGCTTTCATGTCAGAGCACCCCATCCTACCATGTTCTTTTTGACTGCAGCATTCTAGTTCCATGCCTTACAAACCACAGTTTGTAGCCATCCTTCTACTGATGGACACGTAGGTTGTTTCCAGTGTCTTGCTGTTACAAACAGTCCTTTGGGAAACATCTGTGTACTTGCTTATTTTTACATATGGTCAGGTATCTTTCCAGGAAAGACACTTAGAAAGAACATGCTGGATTGAGGAGGAAGCGCACCAAAAAGTTTTTAGACACCACCACATTGCCTTCCAGTTAGACCGTATCAGGTTCTATACCCGCAAACAGTGTGTACAATTACCCATTTCCTCTTATCAGTACTGGGTAATATCCGTTTTTTGAAAAATTTTGCCACTCTGATAGGTAAAAAATGATATTTAATTTGGGGAGTGAGTATAAAATAGTGATTAAGGGGTCGACTTTGCAGCCCACATGGCTGGGGTCAAATCATCAGTCCCTTTCCTACTAGCTGTGTAATGTTGGTGAGTTACCTCTCTATTCCTCATTTTCCTTATCTCTAAAAGGAGGAGGATAATTTTGGCTATACAAACCTCATAGTGACCTTTTTTTTTTTTTTTTTTTTTGAGACAGGGTCTTGCTTTGTCGCCCAGGCTGGAGTACAGTGCCATGATCTTGGCTCACTGCAACCTCTGCCTCCCACAATTCTCATGCCTCAGCCTCCCAAGTAGATGGGATTACAGGCATGCACCACCACACCTGGCTAATTTTTGTATTTTTAGTAGAGATGGGGTTTCACCATGTTGGCCACGCTGGTCTTGAACTCCTAGTCTCAAGTGATCTGCCCGCCTTGGCCTCCCAAAGTGCTGGGATTACAGGCATGAGCCACTATGCCTGGCTCATGGTGGCTTTTTTTTTTTTTTTTTTTTTTTGAGACGGAGTCTCACTCTGTCGCCCAGGCTGGAGTGCAGTGGCACGATCTCGGCTCACTGCAAGCTCCGCCTCCCAGGTTCACACCATTCTCCTGCCTCAGCCTCCCAAGTAGCTGGGACTACAGGCGCCCACCACCACGCCCAGCTAATTTTTTTTTTTTTTTTGTATTTTTAGTAGAGATGGGGTTTCACCATGTTAGCCAGGATGGTCTTGATCTCCTGACCTCGTGATCCGCCCGCCTCAGCCTCCCAAAGTGCTGGGATTGCAGATGTGAGCCACCGTGCCCGGCCCATGGTGGCTTTTTAAAAATGTTTTTATAATGGAAATTTTCAAAATATACAAAAGTAGAATAATCACCAACTCTTGGCTAACCTTGCTCCATTAACCCCTACACACTTTCCCGTCCCATATTATTTTGAAGCAAATATCAGACATACAATTTCATCTATAAATATTTCAGTCTGTACTCTAAAAGATAGTGATACTTTTTAAATGTAATCCTAGGCTGGGTGCAGTGGCTCATGCCTGTAATCCCAGCACTTTGGGAGGCCGAAGCAGGTGGATCACCTGAGGTCAGGAGTTCAGGACCAGCCTGACCAACATGGTGAAACCCCGTCTCTACTAAAAACACAAAAAATTAGCCAGGTGTGGTGGCGGGCACCTGTAATCCCAGCTACTCAGGAGGCTGGGGCAGAAGAATTGCTTGATTCCGGGAGGCGGAGGTTGCAGAGAGCCGAGATTGCACCATTACACTCCAGCCTGGGCAACAAGAGCGAGACTCCATCTTTAAAAAAAAAAAAACAGATAGTAATCATAATACCATTATCATACCTAGAAAAATATTATCAAATATGTAGGAATGTCTTGAGGGTTAAGTGAACTAATTGATAGAAAGTACTTAGAACAGCACTTGGGCACACACTAAATACTATATGTGTTTGTAATTATCTTTGTTTTTTCTCTAATTTGCAATTCTTTTTTGGTTTTTTTTTTTCCGTTGTTTTGTTTTGTTTTTGTTTTTTGGTTCTTTTTTTGAGATGGAGTCTTGCTTTCTCACCCAGGCTGGAGTGCAGTGGCTCAATCTCAATCTTGGCTCACCACAACCTTTGCCTCCTGGGTTCAAGCAATTCTCCTGTCTCAGCCTCCTGAGTAGTTAGGTGGTGCACGCCACCACCCCCAGCTAATTTTCTTTTTTTGTATTTTTAGCAGAGATGGGGTTTCACCATGCTGGCCAGGCTGGTCTCGAACTCCTGACCTCAACTGATCCGCCCACCTCAGCCTCCCAAAATGCTGGGATTACAGGTGTGAACCACCACGCCTGGCCTAATTTGCAATTCTTACTAGAGGCTTAACATTATTTCATATGTATTTGGCCATGTATATTTTTTCATAAATTACTTGTTCAAGTTTTCACTCATTTATCTACCTTTTTGCCTGTGATTTATAAGATCGCTCTTCCCTCTGCCCGCCCCCCCAGGGTGCTGGAGGGGTGCCCCTCCATCTCTCTTTTTTTTTTTTTTTCTGAGACCGGGTCTTGCTCTGTTGCCCAGGTTGGAGTACAGTGGTGTAATCATAACTCACTGCAGCCTTGACCTCCTGGGCTCAAGGGATCAGATCCTCCCACCTCACCCTCCTGTGTAATTGGAACTAAAGGTGCATGCCACCACACTCAGCTAATTTTTTTCATATTTTGTAAAGACAGGGTCTTACTTTGTTGCCCAGGCTGGTCTTGAACTCCTGGGCTCAAGCAATCTGCCTGCCTTGGCCTCCCAAAATGCTGAGATTACAGGCATGAGCCACCACTTCTGGCCTCCCATCACCTCTTTTAATATTCTCAGTATTAATCTTTTGACTATATATCAGCAGTCCCCAACATATTTGGCACCAGGGACTGGTTTCATGGAAGACAGTTTTCAATTTTTCCATAGCCTCGGGGGTGGGAGGGGGGTGAGTCAGGGTTTGGGATGATTCAAGTGCATTACATTTATTGTGTACTTTATTTCTATTATATTGTAATATATAATGAAATAATTATACAACTCACCATAATGTAGAATCAGTGGGAGCCTTGAGCTTGTTTTCATGCAACTAAATGGTCCCATCTGGGGGTGATGAGAGACAGTGACAGATCCTCAGGCATTAGATTTTCAAAAGGAGCCACAATCTAGATCCCTTGCATGTGCAGTTCACAATAGGGTTTGTGCTCCTATGAGAATCTAATGCTACCCCTGATCTAACAGGAGGTGGAACTCAAGGTGGTAATGCCAGTGATGGGAAGTGTCTGTAAATTCAGTTGAAGTTTGCTTGCCCACCACTTACCTCCTGCTGTGCGTCCTGGTTGCTAACAGGCCATGGACTGGTACAGGTCTGTGGCCTGGGGGTTGGAGACCCCTGCTGTATATGGTAATTCCTTTCAGCTTGTTGTTTTTGATGTCTTCTGTTGTGTAGAAGTTTTTGTTATTTGTAGGTTAGGTCTGTCTGATCACTACCTTCATGGCTTCAGAATTTTGTGTTTATCTTAAGAATGTCTTTCCAAGATTATAAAACTATTTTCCTATATTTTTTTCTTAGACCTTTATGGGTTTTCATACAGTTTAAAAATGTTTATCTCCTTAATCCATCTGAGATTGATATCTGCTGGGAGGTAGGCTTCTAATTTTTTTTTTCAAATGTGTATTCAGTGGACCCTATACCATTTATTGATTAGTTCATTCTTTACTCTCTTAAAGACCACACTTAGGATCTATTGATTTTCTACAAGTAGATAGGTGTGGCTTTGGATTCGTTATTCTGATCCACTGATCTATTCACCCATTTCAGCATGAATATCATACAAAGTATGTTTTGATCCGGTAGAACAACTTCTTTCTTATTGTTCTTTTTCAGATATTTCTGGGTTATTCTTGTGGTTTTCCTCTTCTAGATGAATTTTAGAATCAATTGATTAAGTAAAAATCTTGTGTAGATGGGACTGTATTGAATTTATAGATTAATTGGGGGAGAACTGACAGTTTTATAATCAGGATTTCACATCTGGGAATATGATGTTTCCAAACTTATTCAACAATTCTATCTTCTTTAGTAAAGTTTTATATTTTTATATGGATCTTTTCTAGTGATTTTTGTTTATTTGTTCATTTTTCTCTTGTTTTTTTTTGTTAGATTTATTCTTAGATATTCTACAGTTTTTAAATTCTTTTCATGAATGGATTTTTATTTTATTTTTATTTTATTTATTTATTTTTTGAGACGGAGTCTCGCTCTGTTACCCAGGCTGGAGTGCAGTGGTGCGATCTTGGCTCACTGCAACCTCCCTCTCCCAGTTTCAAGTGATTCTCCTGCCTCAGCCTCCTGAGTAGCTGAGATTACAGGTGCCCACCACCACACCTGGCTAATTTATATATATATATATATATATTTTTTTTTTTAGTAGAGACAGGGTTTCACCATGTTGGACCAGGCTGAACTCCTGAACTTGGGTGATCCACCCCCCTCAGCCTCCTAAAGTGCTGGGATTACAGGTGTAAGCCACCACGCCCAGCCTGGATTTTTAATTACATTTTGGTTGCAATTGGTTATTGCTAGTATATAATAACACTTGGTTATTGCTGATATATAATAACACTTGGTTATTGCTGGTATATAATAACACTTGGTTATTGCTGGTATATAATAACACTTGGTTATTGCTGGTATATAATAATAACTAACATCCGTGGGTGTGTGCTATGTGTATATACTGTTCTAAGCATCTTTTCCCATATAATCTTTTTTTATTATACTTTAAGTTCTGGGGTACATGTACAGAACGTGCGGGTTTGTTACATAGGTATACATGTGCCATGATGGTTTGCTGTACCCATCCACCCATCATCTACATTAGGTATTTCTCCTAATGCTATCCCTCCCCTAACCCACTACCCCCTAACAGGCCCTGGTGTGTGATGTTCCCCTCCCTGTGTCCATGTGTTCTCATTGTTCAGCTCCCAGTTATGAGAACATGCAGTGTTTGGTTTTCTGTTCTTGTGTTAGTTTGCTGAGAATGATGGTTTCCAGCTTCATTGATGTCCCCTTTATAGTAGAATGATTTATAATCCTTTGGGTATATACCCAGTAATGGGATTGCTAGGTCAAATGGTATTTCTGGTTCTAGATCCTTGAGGAATCGCCACACTGTCTTCCACAATGGTTGAACTAATTTACACTTCCCATATAATCTTTATAACAAGCCAATGCCTAGGTACTATTATTATTTCTGTCTTATGAAGAAGAAACAGGGCTGTAGAGAGGTTGAATAACTCACTCTGGATCACATGATTACTAGGTGGCAGAGCCAGGGGTGCATACCTGCACCCCTTTCTACTGTTGTATGCAACATGCCAGCTACCTCATCTGACCCTGGTATTAATTGTGATAGTTTTTTGGTTGAGTCTTTTGGATTTTCTAGGCAGACAATTATATTGTCTGCAAGTAATTACCGTGTATAGCTTGTCTTTTTGCATGCTTCTTGTTGGGTACCTCATTTTGTGAATATTGTATCATCATTTCTCAGGAAGTCTGAACCGGTCAGTTTTTGCTTTAGTACAGGGACACCTTGCCATTTCTTTCTTTTAGGAGCACATGGAGCAGTTGTTTAAGGGGCCATGTAGATGGAAATCCAGTTTAGAAACTCTTCTCCCTGCAGCTCCCAACACCTTATTAAATTCAATAGGATTAATGAACTTATGTTATTCCACTGTACTGAGAGTTTTTGTTTCTTATTTCCTTATTTTTTCCCCTCTCTATTAATTCTGTGCTCCCATTGCTCAAGTTTATAAGTTTCTGATTCTTGAGTGAATCAGAAACCTCAGGCTTCCTTTTGTCTAGCCTGGGCTAGGCTCTCCTATCCTTGGTTAGGCTGACCTTGTACCCTTCGTTAAAATAGAGAATAATCATTTTGTGTTTCTCTGTAGGCATTCTCTGGCTGTAGGAATGCACTCCTCCACAGAAACCCTGCTTTGCTGGCCCTTATTTGTTGGAGTTGCAGTTGGGGGGCAGGGAGCAAGCAGTAAGAGCTCCAGCCTCTGGACACTATCCAGAGCCTGACCTAGGCACCTACTTGCACCATCCTGTCCTGATGCACTTGGGTTGAGAGAGGGGTGCGTGTGTGTGTGTGTGTGTGTGTGTGTGTGTAGAGAATATGTGTGGTATGTGTACTGGGAGAGGTGTCCCAGACCTCTGCCAGCTGTGGCCTAATTGGGAGAAAGAGGCCAGTGGGGCACCTCCCTTCTGATCTGGAGCTTCTTGGCCTAACCTTAAGCTACTGATCAGTCCCATCACTTCAGGGCAAGGTGTACCAGGGCCATGGTTGCTAACACTAGCTGTACCAGGTTGCTCACCTTCAGGTCTGCCTGCCCTTGGCCCTGAGTCATGGACAGGAGTGTTATGTTGTCTTTTCTCTTATAAAATGTAAATAATGGCTGGGCACGGTGGCTCATGCCTATAATCCCAGCACTTTGGGAGGCCAAGGTGGATGGATCACAAGGTCAGGAGATCAAGACCATCCTGGCTAACATGGCGAAACCCCATCTCTACTAAAAATACAAAAAATTAGCCAGGCGTGGTGGCATGCGCCTGTATTCCCAGCTACTTGGGAGGCTGAGGCAGAAGAATTGCTTGAACCTGGGAGACAGAAGTTGCAGTGAGCCGAGATTGCGCCACTGCACTCCAGCCTGGGCGACAGAGCGAGACTCTGTCTCAAAAAAAAAAAAAAAACAAAAAAGTAAATAATGTGTTTTTCCCTTTAAAACACAGCACATGCTCATTAAATAATATTTGGAAAATGAAGAAAATTTAAAAGAAGAAAGAATTGCTTATCATTCTACTGCCCAGACACAATCACTTTTAACATTTTAGTTTTCTTCCACTCTTTCCTTTTCTCTGCATAGGCTCTTTGTTTTAGTAGTTGTAACAGTGCTGTTTGTACCCTGCTTTTTTCTCTTATAATAGTATGTCATAAGTATCTTGCTTGTATTATTTGGGAACATCATTTAAAAGGACTGTATAATATTCCATTAAGTAGATGGACCATCATTTATTTAACATGCTTTGGTCTTTATCCCTTGAAGGCAAGGCATATCCTCCTTTCCCTATTAACCCATTATGGTTCAGTCATCTGTGAAGTTGGCTAAGCTTTTGAATTTAAATTTTCTATCTGCACCGTCTCTTTGAGGTAATGGTATGCCAGTTGCTGTGTGAAATGAAACTTCTTTTTATTTGCTTTAAACTTTATTAATTCAAGCTTTAGCTAGGCATCTTGTTCTTATTCGGCTTTAGTTTGATAAAAAAAAAAAGTTGTGTTTATCTTCCCCTGCCTGGTCTTGCAGCTTTGGTCCTAGGGCCTCCCTTCCTTCTTTCGAAACAGATGCCACTGTGGATGGTAGGTTCCACAAGCATGGCCCTGTCCACTCATCACAGATGTGACTCGAGCAGCTTCTGGAGCTGCGCTCTAGAGGGCATTCAGGTGGATGTTTCCCTACCTGCAAGGTGGGATGTTTGCTGGACAGGTAACAAGATTTGCCTGTTTTTTTCCCCTTCCCATCACACCTATTTCCTTATCCCTTTGGTGACCCAGGGTGCCCTGTTGGCTGGATCTTAGGAACTGGTTGTCTCACACTTTCACCTGCCCCCTGCCTGTGTCTTTCCCCTTCCTGACTTCTGTTGACCTCCTGTTCCCACTCTACTGGTCTCTCCCTCACAGTGCTGTCACTGCAGCTATGCTCCTGGCTTCCCCTCACCAAGTGAGTTTTTGTGACCTTCGCACTGTATTCATGCTTTGGGACTTACTGCTGTAATGATGTCAGTGGCGGAGGTTAGCAGATGGCGGCAGCAGCAATGAGACCTGACATGTTCTAATGACTCCCTCCTTCCTACCCTTGCTGGCTGAGCCAATGGAGGGACAGAGGTTTCCTTGAGGTATTTAAGGAGGGGGCCAAGGGAAATCGGGGGGCCCCCAGGTGCCGATGAGGCCTGTGACCTTTGCTGCTATAATATCAGTGTTTCACAAGCAGGGCGGTTCGGGAGCCCACTTGCAGCCCATCAAAAATTGATTTAATTGCAATTTTTCCTCCAATTAGGAGCACTGGAGCCTGACTAATTGGAGTAATAGAGAGTAATAAGGCTCAGATAAAAAGCCTTCCTCGGCTGCCTTTGTATCTTGTGTCAGTGCCTGTCAGAGGTCAGAGAGCTTGCATATTCTATTAGGCAGCCTGGCCTTCATTTGTACAAATTAGTTTACCCAACAGTAATTAAAATGCCAATGCGGGTTGAAGAGAACTGAATACACTTGATGGGCATGTTGGTGAATGATGTGACAGCTCTGGTGGCCTCCCTTGCCAAAGTGTGTCAGCCCAGGCTCAGAGGCTGCTGGGGCCTGGGCCAGCTGGGCGGCTCTAGGCCAGCCACGGGGCACAGCTGCTGAGCACGCCACTTGTGCTGCCCTGCCTCAGAGCCACTCAGTTGCTTCTTTCTTCTTCCAGGTGGAGTCATTTGTTCATTTGTCCATTCATTCATTCATTCATTCAATCAATAAGCATTTGAGTTTTCAATATGTGTCAGGCATTATACTAGATGCTAGAGATTCAAACAAGACTAACTCTTGAAGTGTAGCCCACATGAGAACTTCTGGGCGAGGGGTGGTATAATAACTTGGGTCTGGAATCAAGACTGACTGGGTTCCAATTCCAGTCCACTAGTTGCTACCTGTGTGAGCTAGAGCAAATTAATTACCTCCCAGAGCCTCAGTCTCCTCATGTGTACAATAGGGAAAGTGGGGCTGGGTGCGGTGGCTCATGCGTGTAATCCCAGAACTTTGCGAGGCCAAGGTAGGTGGATCACCTGAGGTCAGGAGTTCGAGACCAGCCTGGCCAACCTGGGGAAACCCTCTCTCTACTAAAAATACAAAAATTAGCCAGGCGTGGTGGTGCGCACCTGTTAACTCACCTACTGGGGGTGCTGAGGCAGGAGAATGGCATGAACCTGGGAGATAGAGGTTGCATGAGCTGAGATTGCACCACTGCACTCCAGCCTGGGCGACAGAGCAAGACTCTGTCTCAAAAAAAAAAAGGGAAAGTGGTACCTACTGCATAGTGTTATGAGGATTACATAGGATAATGCTTTTGAAACACGTGCTCAGCACCTGGCACATAGTAAGTGCTCAGTAAATTACTAGTGTTATTAAGAGGGCCTAAGCTAAGGCAGAAGCAGCAGGAATCTACCTGCCTTTCAGACTGTCCGTGCCCAACTAATTTCCCTTCTTACCTTGCTTTCCTCTTTTCTATGTCTTGTTATTTTTAATCTCTCAACTTGAATACACAAACTCTAACTCCCTGGCATCTTCCTCTGGTGAGACAGGCCCCTATGTCTACTTCTGGAGCCTGATGATAGTCTGCATGATGCCAGGTTTGCCTGAGCTAGGGCCAGGGGACGAGTAAGGCAGGTTGAAGATCTGGTTAATGTCTGGGACAGGGTGAGAAATTATAGAAGGCTGGCTTCTGGTAAGGGCTTTCTGTTCCAAAAAGAGCTTATGGAGTCAAAATGACTTTTAGACCCTCTAGCTAAGAGGGGATATGTGTACTTGCATGAGTGTGCCTGACTGTGTGTGTTTTGATGTTAATTTTTAGGTGTTGGTACCTCTCATCTCTTACCTGATTGTGGTGCTTATGAGGGACTTCTCACTCCCCTGATACTGTATGCCTGTGTCATGTGTCATTCAAGTTTGAGCCTTTGGTATTTGGGAATCATTCCTTTAGGAAGCAGAGGGACCAACTTCACAGTGCACATGACTAGCTTTCCCAGCTGTGTAGGCTTTGGGCTCTGGAAGGCCCTCTTAGTTCAGTTCCACAAAGTTTTATTGAGTGCCTTCTCTGGGCCAGGCACTGTGCTAGACAGTACAGTACCCAAGAGCCTCTAAAGGATTCTGATCTCAAAGGGGAGATGGGAAGATAAACCAGAAATGCCATTTGTCCCATGAGTATGGAAAGGACTAGGAGGATGGTCAGCCTACCTGGGGAGCCACCAGCTCTTGCCTCTGTCTTTTTAGCACAGATTTGATGTCCTTGTCCCTGGAATACCCTTGAGGGAAGAGATGGGACTGAGGGCAAAAGCCGTTTGAATTTTCTTTCTTTTCTGAGCCGCGCTGGGTTTTTCATCACTTTCAAACCCAAAATTGAAGTTATAGCAAAGGCCTTTAGTGGGGAAAAGTCACTGAGCAATCCCTTGGGAGGAGCCACGGAGGGAATGATACACGTTTTCATTTCATTGATCTCCAAGTATTTATTGAGAGCCTTTGACACGCCTAGCACAGGAGCCAGCACCGTGAGGGATGTGACGAGAATCTGGTTGAAGACATCTTGCGGATTCAAATCGAACAGGTTATCAGAGCACAGCATTTTGTTTGGGTTAAATCACCTGGGTTAGAGAACTGAGGCCAGTGAGACTGCCTGTGATGCACAGATCCCACCCCACCAGCCCCTTTTCAAAGCACTTTATCCCGTGAGTCTCAAGGGAGGAGTCTGAGTGTGGGGGTAACAGGTCCTGTGTGCAGCCACAGTATTTTAAGTCCATTCATGGAAGCTTGGCCTTTGCTTCATATTTACTTTCTGCACAATGGGAATAATAATATCTATCTTGTGGACTCATTGTGAGATGTGACGCACCCTTTGGGTGTTGGAGAGTAGTGAATTCCTTTTCTTCCTCTGCTCCGTGTATCTGTTGTACCCTGAGATTGCATGTGCGCACACCCTTTCTAATCTTCTGACTTTGAGTGTGGCTGGTCTGTAGCTTTTGCTCATTCTTCCTAATGACCATGGGAATAAGGGAGTGGGGTGGGGGGCAAGAATGGCTGCAGGTAGTGGGGAGTAGTTGAAGGTGTGCAAAACTGTGTCTGCACCCAGCCTGACCCCCAAGAGTCCTGGGCAGGCCCCATGGTTTGGGTGTGAGTCCTGGTGAGTGTTTGCTCAAAATCTGCTTGACTATTGATGGTTTTTTACTGAGTGTTAAATTTGATTAAACTCTTAAGTCCTCCTAAGTGCCAGGAAGACACTCTGCTTTCTCTCCCTCTTTTTTCTCCTTGATTCATAGTGGTTAGGTGAGAGAAAAGGGCAGCTTTTGGAAAGAAACATTTATAGATGTCACATCTAGGCAGTTAAGAAAGCACTTCACAGGAGGCTGAGCGCCAGTGGTTCACACCTGTAATCCTAGCACTTTGGGAGGCTGAGGCAGGTGGATCAACTTGAGCCCAGGAGCTCAAGACCAGCCTGGGCAACATAGTGAGACCCCTGTCCCTATTAAAAAAAAAAAAAAAAAGGCCCTGTACAGGGTATGAAGGTGAGGGGCACTCCTCCTGGTGGCAGATGATCAGGGCCAGATGTGGGTGGGCCAGAATAGAGGAGAATAGGAGTCCCTGGGAAGGGGATTTACATCCCCACCCCACCCTCATCCCTGCCACTCCCACAACTCTGATCTCCAGCAGGATTAAAGTTGCTCCCCTCTCTATTGATTTACCTTGATGCTAATTTAGGCCTGTGGCCAGTCAGAGGCCTGCCATAGGCCTTAAGAGATGCCTGGCCGGGCGCGTTGGCTCACGCCTGTAATTCCAGCACTTTGGGAGGCCAAGGTGGGCGGATCACGAGGTCAAGAAATCGAGACCAGACTGGCCAGCATGGTGAAACCCTGTCTCTACTAAATATACAAAAATTAGCTGGGTGTGGTGGTGCATGCCTGTAGTCCCAGCAACTCGGGAGGCTGAGGCAGGGGAACTGCTTGAACCCAGGAGGTGGAGGTTGCGGTGAGCCAAGATTGCACCACTGCACTCCAGCCTGGTGACAGAGGGAGATTCCTCTCAAAAAAAAAAGAGATGCCTGTGTCTGTGCTGGCGCCCTTCACCTGGCCCCCACTCCTCAAATCTGGAGAGTCCAATTGCCTGCTCGAATGATTTCCAAGTGGCTATTATGTTTCCAGCCCAAGGTAATTGGCTTTACCAGTTATTAATGGATTACCCTAAATAGAAAAATGTTGGGGGAGGGAGGAGAGGGCAACACCTCCTGACTTTGTAGTTTGGTTCTTCAGTATCCACTGGCTGCTTCCCAGGCTGGCAGTCACTTGGGGCATGGCACAGTGACTGTTTTGGCACTCCCACTCTATAGTTTAGTGGCTGCTGGCAGCCTTGAAGAAGCTAGGATGATGGGGCATGTCCCTGGAGGAAGTCTTGGCTTGAGTCATGAAAGCCCCAGGATAGCTCGTATGGCCTTTTTATCAGCCTAGGGCTGAAGAGCAGACACCTGCCCTGCAATTTTTATTGTAAATCAGTGGTTTGGCCAGTGCCTGCCCTAACATCTCCCCCATCAGCAACTGGCAGGCCAACCTCCCCACCCCAGCCAAAGCCACTGGCTTCTCCAGGGCCCTCTCTGTGGAAATGCATCTCCTCACTGACATGCTTGGGATCAGAGGAGCCACAGGTGCTGGGCTGGGCCACAGCAGATGGGCTGTTGCCCCCACATTGCTAATGTGTTATTAGTATGTCCAGTCTTCCTTCCCCCCCATGAAAGACATGTAGGGACATGGCCCATTCCTAACACCACTGCTTTCAACTTGCTTGCTTGCTGTTTAAGTTTCAAGCCCAGGTTTCCTGAAGGCTTCCCCTCTCCACCCTACCAAATCCTCTAACAAGAGTTGTCTGGCTCATAGGTTCAAGTTCTAGGCCAGCACTACAGCCAGCCTGGCCCACTGCGTGGATCCTTTATACCAGGCTTGTGCCTCCATTTAAAGTGAGACTCTGCAGATTGTATATGTTGAGGTTTTTAGGGCTCTAAAGGGACACTCTGGGCAACAGGGTCAGCCTGCTCCTTCTTGTGTGCCTCTCGGCGTTGTTTGTTATTGGCCTCAGAGGACTCTGGCGGACTCCCATCCCACTCTCCAGAAGCCCTGGCTGCCTGGCTTCTGGGGACTCCGCCCCACCTATGTAGTGGCATATACCCATCCAAGGGATTCACTCATCTTTCATATTTTTTCCTTTTCTCATTTTGGTGCCTTTATACCTGCCCTGTGCTTATACCACATTACCAGATTCCCCCAGCTCTTAAAACCTTCAGGAATGCCCCTCAGCTGCTCCTACTTCTGACCACGGGCAGCACCTTCCAGCCCCAGCAACCTGTTCCCTGGAGCCCTTTTCTGTGCCCTGCCATTGTGCTCTTGGGATTCCTAAACAGGAGCCCGACAGGCTCGCTCTCTCCTGGGCTCAAACTTGTCACGTCTAGAGATCTGTTTTTGTGGTGCGCAGAGACCACTCAACCTAGTCTGTGCAGCAGGCCCAGCTGTGGCTGAGCTCGTGGGTCTTCTGGCCAGGCACCACTGGGGGCTACACCCCTCACAGTGCTCCAAGATGTCTTCCCACAGCTCCTCTGATGGCTCCCTTGGCCACTTCTCTCATTCTGGCTTAACCCACAATCCCCTAGGGAATGAGCACGGCATTTCCCATTGTTAGCCATTTCCACCACAGGTTCTGACAAGCCAGATCTGACTTTGTTCTCCTTTTGTTTGGCAGCTCTTTTGTGACAGGGACGGCTTGTTGCGGGCACTTCTCACCCCTGAGAATCTGGGACCTCAACAGGTAAGAGATTCATGAGCCCATGCTGGCTTCCAGTCCAGGAGGTGAAGGAAAGCTTGCTGAGCCAGCCTCTGCCTCAGTTGGCTGAGTGGTCCAGGAGAAGGCTGGGAAGTGGTCTAGTAGGAGGCCTCTGCTGTGGTGCCTTCTCACATGGAATCATTCAGGGTTAGCTGGAGGAGACTGCTGAAGTAATTTATGATAGGTAAATAGTTTCATGTAGAATTTATGATAATAACAACAATTTGGATTTATGATACTCTTTCTCTGAGGAATGCCTATGTGGCTATATAAAATCCCATCTATCCCCAGAGATGATTTTGCTAAAATAAAGAAATTTTGAAGGTGGCCTACGGACCTATAAAAAGAATTATACAGAACAGTGAAAATACATGCAGGTTTTATTCACAATTCTCTGCCTTGGCAGGCTTGACATATTCCCATCTGATTATCTGCCATTCTGTTTTTTTTTTTTTTTTTAACTTTCTAATTTTGAAATAATTATAGATTCACAGGAAGTTACAAAAATAAGATGGAAAGGTGTTTGTGTAACATCTTACATAATATATAATAATCAAACCAGGAAATAGACTCTGGTACCATCCATGGACCTTTATTCAGATTGCACTCTGTGTGTGTGTGTGTCTGTCTGTGTCTGTGTGTGTCTAGTCCTTTGCAATTGTATCACGTGTAGATTCAGATAACCATCACCACAACTGAGGTACAGAACTGTTTGTTCCATCAGCACAAAAATTCCTCATTTACCCCTTGGTAGTCACACCCATCCTTCTCCCCTCCTCCTCTTCCCATTGTCCCTGATTCCTGGCAACTTCTTATGTGTTCTCCATCTCTATAATTTTGTCATTTTGCAAATGTTACATAAATGGAATAATACAATATGTCACTTTTTGAAACTGGCTTTTTAAAAACTCAGCATAATTCCCTTGAGACCCACAGATGTTGTTGCATATATCAATAGTGCATTCCTCTTTATTGCTGAGTAGTATTCCATGGTATGGATATACCAAAGTTTCTTTTCCCCATTGAAGGATGTTTGGGCTGTTTTCAATTTTTTGACTATTGCAACTAAAGCTATTACAACACGTACAGGTTTTTGTGTGGGCATACATTTTCATTTCTCTGGGATAAATGCCAAGGAGTACAAATGCTGGGTTGTTTGGTAAGTGTATGCTTAGTTTTTTTACCTGCCAAGCTATTTTTTGGAGTATCTTTATCATTTTACATTCCCACCACCAATGTATGAGAGATCCAATTTCTTCACATCCTCACCAGCATTTGGTATTTCACTATTTTTTTTTCTTTTTTAAAATCTGTATTTATTTATGTTTTTTAGAGATACAGGTTCTCATTATATTGCCGAGGCTGGTCTTGAACTTCTGGCCTCAAGCAATCCTCCCATCTCAGCCTCCCTAGTAGCTGGGACTACAGGCGTGTGCCACCATGCCCAGCTAATTTTTTGTGTGTTTTTTGGAGATGGGTTTGCCATCGTGCCCAGGCTAGTCCTGGGCTCAAGCGATCTGTCTGCCTAGGCCTCCCAAAGTGCTAGGATTACAGGCATGAGCCATGATGCCTGGATTCACTATTTTTAAACTATTCTAAAGGTGTTATATTTCATCATGTTTTAATTTGAATTTCCCTAATAGCTAATTATGTTAATATATTGTCATGTGTTTATTTGCCATATATTTCATATATGAATATTCTCTTTGGCGAAACGTCTGTTCATGTCTTTTGCCTGCTGGATTGTTTTCTTTTAATGGAACACTTCATGTATTTGCATGTCATTCTTGCATAAGAGCCATGCCAGTCTTCTCTGTATCATTTCCATTTTGGTATATGTGCTGCCGAGGCAAGCAGTTTGCTTTTTTTTACCATTGAGTTTTGACAGTTCTTTCTGTATTCTAGATATTAGTCCTTTGTCAAATATGTGATTTGCAAATATCTACCCCCAATCTGTAGCTTGTCTTTTTTTTTTTTTTTTTTTTTTTGAGATGAAGTCTCACTATGTCGCCCAGGCTGGAGTGCAGTGGCGTGATCTCAGCTCACTGCAAGCTCTGCCTCCTGAGTTCACGCCATTCTCCTGCCTCAGACTCCCAAGTAGCTGGGACTACAGGTACCTGCCACCACACCTGGCTAATTTTTTGTATTTTTTTAGTAGAGATAGGATTTCACTGTGTTAGCCAGGATGGTCTCGATCTCCTGACCTCGTGATCCGCCTGCCTCGGCCTCCCAAAGTGCTGGGATTACAGGCGTGAGCCACCGCACCCGGCTGCTTGTCTTTTTATCCTCTTAACAGGGTCTTTTGAAGAGCAAATGTTTAAAATTTTGATGGAATCTAAATTATTGACTTTTTCTTTTATTGACTGTGCCTTTGGTGTCAAGTCTAAGAACTCTTCACCTTGCCCTAGGCCCCACATGTGGTCTGTGTCTTAAATGCCACATTTGACAGCACTAGTGAAGATGCTCTTCTCACCTGCTTCCTCAGTTGCTGTAGCTTTGTCTTCTCCATTTTTCTCCATCTCCCTAGGAAAGCATTAGCCATAGCTTTTTTTTTTTTTTGAAAAATCCATTCTATAGTCAGTCTTTTCAAAATTTTTAAAACAACATGAGATGTTTTAATCAATGAATCATGGTTTTTTTCCTTCAACATTCTCTTTTGATAGTCATCCAAGAACAGGGATGGGAAACTCCCTACTTCCCCAAACAACCATTCCGTCTTTCGGTAGCTCTGTGAGTGAGAATGCCCACCCTTTATCATGGATTGATTTGCTCCCTGAAGCTGTGATCCTAGACAAGAGACAAGCAAGTTGAACCTCTCTCCTGAAGAACAGACTTTTAAATATCTGAAAACCTTGGTTCTGCTCTTCCAGGGCCTCCTCTTCTTCAGGCCAAAAGTTCTAGGTCCTTCAGTTGTTTCTCATTAACATAGTAGATAAGTTAGCCATAACTTATCTGTGCCTCTTGCTGTGATCTGGGGCCCTCTGAGCTTCAGTTTCCTCATTTGTAAAGTGGAAATTAATTATCCCTACCTAACAGAACTGGTATGAACAAAGTTATCGTGAAAGAGTTTCCCATACAGTGCCTGTCACCTTGGAGGCATTCAACTAATGCAAGCTGTCTCTTTCCTGCTCTTCCTTCCCACCCAAACTAGTACCTCGGAGTTTGTGGAAGCTTCTTTTTTTTCTTGAGAGACAGGGACTTGCTCTGTCACCCAGGCTGGAGTGCAGTGGCATCATCACGGCTCACCACAGCCTTGAACTCCTGGGCTCAAATGGTCCTTCTGCCTCAGCCTCCCAAGTAGTTAGGACTATAGACATGCCCCACCATGCTTGGCTAATTTTTAAATTTTTTTGTAGAGACAAGGTCTCGCTATGTTGCCCAGGCTGGTCTCGAACTCGTTGGCTCAAGTGATCCTCCCACCTTGGCCTCCCAAAGTGCTGGGATTATAGGTGTAAGCCATTGTGCCTGGCTTGTGGAGGCTTTTAATTCTCAAAATATCCGTGTCTTAGTGACTAGTGGAGGCGGAGGTGAACCTGCTGAACTCCTGGCACAGGGAAGGCTCTTGACAATGGGCTGTGGGTCACAAAGATGGGCATTCTGATGAAAGTTTTTACTTGGTTACATAGCTGGGCCTTGTGTTTGGCATCATCACCTGCCTGGGCCCAGGATGACACACAAGCCGGGTGGCGGGCTGGGTACACCACTGTGACCCAGCATCATCTCAAATGTTGGGTAATCTTTGAATGGCCTCTTCTGCCTATGGTTGCCTTGGTGAAGGGTACTCTTCGGTACAGATTTATGGTCAGGATGGAGTTCTAAGGCACCATTTATTTGACTGTTATTCTCTTATGAAACCCCTAGATCTCATTAACCCCAAACACTGGGTCTTTATTGAAACCAGAATGGACTCTAATGAGAATAGGTATGAGACAGTGATTAGCCAGGCATGGTGGCTCATGCCTGGAATCCCAGCACTTTGAGAGACTGAGGCAGGAGGATCGCTTGAGCTCAGGAGTTTGAGAGTAGCCTGGGCAATATGGTGAGACCTTGTTTCTTACCAAAAAAAATTAAAAACAGAACAAAACAAACAACTATGGCCTCAGTTCTTCCTGGAGCCTGAGAAGAAACAACCCCGCCCGCTCTGGCCAGCCTGTGGGCTCTGCTGCTTGTGGCAGGGTTGCCCTGGGCACCACTTGGCAGTGCCTTCTCTCCAGCCCCAGGTTCATCCACTGGGAGGAACCAGGCTTTGTTTAAACATCTGTCCTGTCCCCAGAGAAGCTTGGAGGACCAAATGGTACAGCGATTGAGGAAAGATGCCCTGGTGGAGGCATTTGCTTTTGGTGGGAGGAAATGGATGGACGGGATGACTCTCTAGAGCTGTCTTTCCCAGAGAAGCCCAAGTAGATAATAAAGCCATGTAGAAAATAGGATTAAGGTAATGAACAGGCAGGACAAAGTTTGATCTTTCAGTAACACCAAAGCCTGACTGACAGGCCAATCCGAGAGGTGGAGCAGCATTGCCGGCAGGACTTGGGGTTGGGCAGTGAGCGGTGCTGGATGGATTCTTTGCTTTTAACCTGTCACTGCTGAAACTTGAGGAGCGCCTGGATTTTCTCTTTTATGTATGTGCTGGGGCTTGGGCAGAGAGCGGGGAGTACTGGAGGGGCAGTTTGCCCTAAGCATTGCTATACCCTGGATGATGGTGGGGGCTGGGACACATTCAAAGCTGTAGCCACCCACTGGGCACCAGCGCTCCCATCAGGGGAGCCATCACCCACGTCTATGTGTGTCTCTCAGCTACTCACCCTCAGGCAGCCAATGCTGCTTCTCACAGAACCTGGACCCCTTTCAGGGTCACCACTGTTCCCTCAGCCCCTCATTCCATCAAGACCACTAGAGACTGTTCTCCTTGCAGGCTGGGCTGGAACAGGGATGGAGGGGCAGTTGCTAGCTGGAGCACACAGGTCAGAAGGCAGCCACAGGCACACAGCCGTTGCCTAAGTGGCAAGGAGCTTGGCTGTCCCCTTCCCCCTTCCTCTTCTTTTCTTTTCTTTTTTTTTTTTTGAGACAGTCTCGCTCTATTACCCAGGGTGGAGTACAGTGGTGCTATCTCGGCTCACTGCAAACTCCGCCTCCCGGGTTCACGCCATCCTCCTGCCTCAGCCTCCCGAGTAGCTGGGACTACAGGCGCCTGCCACCGCGCCCAGCTAATTTTTTGTATTTTTAGTAGAGACAGGGTTTACACCGTCTTAGCCAGGATGGTCTCGATCTCCTGACCTCGTGATCCACCTGCCTCGGCCTCCCAAAGTGCTGGGATTACAGGTGTGAGCCACTGCGCCTGGACTTTTTCTGCTTTTCTGTCTTCTGGAACTGGGTACCATGGGATTAGGCCCAAGGACAGAGGATTACTATCTAAATGAGAAAGAGTCCTTCACCCAACCTCAAAGTGCCAGAATATTTCTGCTTCTGATGGTAGGTGGTCTTCAAGCCCATTCCCTAACTCCCAAGTGCCAGGAATTCCGGTATCTTCATCTTGATTGACCAACCACTGAAGTATCCCTAGCTAGGCCCTGTGATCCCATCAGGCCCTGAGGAACTATGCCAAAGCCATCCTGCCCGAGCCTGGGGTTTGGAGGAATCAAGGCTCATCTTGTGTTCTCTGTCTATGTTTGAGCAGGACCCTTCCTTGGCTAGGCCCCAGGGAAGGTGCCATGTGTTGACTGTGTGGGGCCCAGCTCCTGGCAGCTGGAAGGCCCAAGTGGGTCTGACTGGCCTGACATCACAAATACCCGCTTCCTCCATAGGCTTCCTCTTGCTGTGGGTTTTATTTTTTTCTGCCAAGGGGCATTTGAGATGGACCTAGCACTGGTGCCCTGAGCACAGGGCACAGCTGGGCCCCTGATAGCCTGTGGGCAGGTGGGCTTCAGGATGGAGAGCCCTTTAATCCCAGACCTGAAGGTGTCATAGTAGGTCCAGCCACAGTCACAGCCCTAAGCCCCACTGGGATTGTGGGGTGGGGAAAGGGGTGGGGAGGTGGTTGGTGACCTGGCTGCTCCTAGGGTATTGAGTCCTTGGCCAGGTCCTGTGCTGCCCTGTGTGTGTGGCAAGCCCTGCACACATCCCATTGATTCCCCTTCCCCTTTGGGCCAGGGTCATCCCTGGTCCCCTGTTACACCTCCACTTCCACCTCAAAGCTCCCAAGTTCCCCTTTTCTCAACAAAGGCAGGGGCAGAATAGGCTTCTCACCCATCCTAACAGATGCCCTAGATTTTTCTCCTCTGAGCCTGTGCTCAAGCCAACCCCATGCCCAGAATACCCCCTCTTGTGCCTAATGAAACCCTGCTTGCTCTTCAGTATAAACAGCACCTCCACCACGAAGCTCTCCTTGATCCTGACCCCTGTGGCTGGAGTTGGTGGCCCTTTCCACTGAACACAGTGTTGGAACACTGATAAGGGCCACCTGGTCAGCCATGGCTGTGGCCTGGTAGAACTCTCCCTCTGAGCTGGGAACTGACCTTGGTATCCTGAACTGAGCACAGGATATGAGTGAGTATCAGGGCATCTAATGACATTTGGAATAAATGGTAAGGGACATCTGGCTGGAGCCCCTTCTGTCTGGAGAAGGAAGCCGTGTCCTGCACACAGGCTGGGCCACTCTGAGAGCACTGTTAGTGCCCATCCTGCCCAGGTGTGGCTTTGTCTGCCCTGGCCCTCTGCCCCCACCTTGTGCAGGGGCCTGGCCCACAGTCAGGGTGATTACGGGAACTGCCCCTCTTTAAAGTACCTCCCTTCTCCTTTGAAAGCATTACTGATAGCTTTTTTTCATTCTCTTTTTTCTTTACCTCTTTAAGGAACCCTGTAATTTCTTTCTCTTTCTTTCTCCCCCCTTAACTTTTTCTTTCTTGTCTCCTCTGTCCCCCTGAACTCTTTGAAATTGGCTCTCTGCCTGCTGACACCAAACTGATACTTTGCGTTTCACTTCTCCTTATCCCTTTATGGCAACAGATGTTGAAATTTTGTATCCTTTTATCTACCCGGCTGCCCCTTCCTGTAATTATGGCCCCCTTGTTAGCAGTACAAAGTGGGCTGCCTGGCCTTTGAGCCATTGTGTCTGAACACATGTGCGTGGGCGGGTGCTGGGGGTGTGTGCACACAGACACATGCATGTGAGAGGCTGTATGCTTGAGAAGGCCCTTCCTTCTCACCTGATGGGGCTGAGGCAAGTGAAGCTTCCATAGCTCCTCCATTGTTAATGTTTAGAACCTATCTGTCCCCTTGATTCTCTCACTACCTCCACCAGAGGGCAAGCCTCTGGGCATCTGTGAGGTGGAAAAGCCTGCAAAGAGCTGGAAAGGGCTGGAGGTGACCCTGGGTAACTCTTGGGGCAAGTCCTGAGGATGTTGAGGGGCCAGTGATGGAGTGGCTGCATTGTCTGTGAAGGTGGGGAGTGCCACCACCCTGAAGCATATAGATCTAAGATTTACTAGGTGCGTGACCCCTGCGCCTTCATTTTCTCATCTGTAAAATGGGGTTAAGAAACTTACCTCCAAAGCCTGTTGTGAGGATTAAATGGGCTGATACGAGTAAAACACTCAGCACGTTGCCTGGTACACAGTATGGACTCAGGATATGTGAGCTGTTGCTGCGGTGGCTACTCTGCCACCAGGTAACCTAAGCAGCCGTCTCATCTGGCTCCAGCAGACACAAAGAGAACAACAGGCCCTTCAGCTTACTTCCCTCTGTTCCCGTCATCCTGAAAGCTGCTACCAGACGGGATTTCCAGGAGCTCTGCCTTTATCATGGATTCAGGCTCTGCCTTTCCTTGCTATACGACATTGTCACTTTTTGTCTGTGACTCTTGGTTTCCTTATCTACAATCGGGGCCTGGACTAGGACAATCACTGTTTGTTCAAAAGCCTCATGGCTGTCTGCCACTCACGGAGTTTGTGCCAGGTGAGGGATGTGCACCCTAAGGCCCACTGTGGCCTGGAGGCCAGACCCTGCCAGCACACTCCCAAGCCTCCAACCAAACCAGATTGCCAGCTGCCGCCAAAACAGCCTGGTTGCCCTAGTGCTGCACCTTTGTTGTTGCTGCTCCTGCCACCTGGGCCATCTCCCTATCTTGTCATTGCCTATGACAGCCCTGTCTGTCAGTGAAGAATCAGTCAACACCCCCAGTCAGAAATGCTTGCTTTTCTTAGCTGCCCCCTTGTAGAACTTTCCGTTGTTCTCTGTGGTACCTACCAACTCACATTTTGATTTGTTAGTTGGATATATGTTGCAGACTTCTTTCTCTCCCTGGATTGAATACTCCTTGAAGGCAGGGACAAAGTCTTCTTGATCAAGTCACAGCTTACATCTCCCTGTAGTTTCCATTAAGCACAATGCTTTGTATACAGAAGATGCTCGACTGAAGGAAGGAGACAGAAGGGAGGAAAAACCTCCCATTCTCTTTGCAGCCATGTTGGGCCAGCTTATACCTTCAAGCCATCTGTCCCCTAGGCAGCAGAGATGGAAGGTGGTCAACTCTTTTGTCACCCTTCCCTCCTCTCTCTCTCTCCAAAAGCCATTGTTGCATTTCAAGGTAGCACATGGCAGACAAGTGCACAGGTAAGCACAGACTCAAACAGATGCAGGAATGAGCATCCATAGGGTCTCCAGAGAACAGCATCAGGAATTCAGTATGTTAAAAATGACTGAAAAATGGTGTGGGAGCCACGGACATGCTGAGCTGTGGGTTGCGAGGTGGAGGAGGTGGTGACTCAGGAGTGCTCTAGTACAGGCGGCTGTTGGGGAGGCTGGGAGAAGTGCAGCAGGGCACCAGGCTTCCTAGCTCTGCAGACTTGGTGGGCAGGGGTAGGGTGCCAGGGACTGCCCCCTGTGCCCAGTCCAGCTTAGCACTCAGGGCCTGTCCCTGGCGGGCTATCCAGGTTTTTAGGGCCAGCCCCTACCATCAGTTAGCTGCCCCCACAAAGATGGTGATGGGTGTCAGCATTTCATGTAAATGTCCCTCCTCTCTGACTGGCAGGAAGTTCTCTCCCTCCAGCTGCAGTAGAGTCACCTGGGCAGCAGGATGGTTTGGGCCAGGGGGCCCTGACCTCTCAGGGGTGTGGCCGCACTCTGCTTGCTTCTTCTTGTCCAGGTAGTGGGGTTCCCAGGAGCAGCCTGCACACGGTCAGAGCCAAGGAAACAGGTCTCCCCCAGGTTGCCCCTCCTCAGCCTGCGTCTCATTCATCAGGCTCACACAGATGGCCCCATCTGTCTTTATGTTTCCCTGGGTGGAGAGAGAATTGCTGGACTTGACTCGGGGGAGGCTAGGGTGTGGAGGCCCCCAGCCCTTAGTGGCTCCTGGAGGCCTGGGCTTTGTCCACGGGAGTTGGAAGGGAATGGACTTTTTGTCTGGCCTTCTATAGTGACAGGCTGGCCCTTGCTCCCATCTTGGCCTGGGGCTCTGAGCAGCAGCCCTGTTCCCACACAAGCTGTGCAACAGCCAAGGCTCTGCACCCCCCTCTCGCCCCCCACAGTGAGAGGCCGAGAAGCATTCTTAACATTCTTTCCAGAGAAAAGGGGTGAAATGTCTGAATTTGGGGGGTCACCACGTTATACAAATTGCAATCTAATCGTTTTTATAAGAACACACTTGCAGTTAGAAAAGGAGCCCAGGAGGAGGGGATGAGGAGACAGACAGCTTGTTTTGTCCCCTTTTCCCCCAAAGTTTGGGGCTATTGTCGGGCCAATCTCTCCCTCTACCAGAGCAGTTGAGCTAGAGTTTTCTAGTTAAATAGGTCTTGGGGTGGGGGCCGAGAAGGGCCCACGGTGCCATTTCTGTTTGTTTTCCCAAATCAAAGCCCCAGCAGGGCTCCTGTGGCACTGCTGGGTTGCTATTAGAAGAGATGGGCCTTTTCCCAGAGCCTGGTGTGTCAGTTTATGCTCTGAACTTAACCTCACGGGCACCACACAACAGAGCCTTGAGGGTCCTGGGCCCAGGGGCAAAAGAAATTGTATCTTTTTATTGGCCCATTTAAAGTGTGTGTGGCCATTTTAGAGAACCAGAGAACAGCACAGCAGAAAGAAACTTCTCAGCCCCTGCCAGGCTGTGCGGGCAGACCAGGGGCTCTCAGGACTTGTGCTGGCCCCCAGGGCCTGGTGCTCATTGGGCCCTTGGCTCTCCCCCTGAGGGTAGGGACCCCTTGGGCTGTCCTGTATTTCTGACTGCAGATACTTATGGCCATGACATTTTCCAGTGGTGGCATGAATGCTGGGGTAGGGGCCCAGCTTGGCAGCCCAGTCTGGGTGGGCCTTTTATACTGCTGTCCCTGTGCAGCCCCATGAGTGCCCAGCTCTCCTTCCCTCTGAACCCAGGGACCAGGGTGGGCAGGTAGAGCCATGCTGGGCTTCAGTCCTCCCAACCCCCACTGCCTTTCATCTTCTATTTCAAACAAACATGAAATTACTTCTATAGATTAAAGGGGAGAGCTCCTCAATCATTCCTTAAGGCCTCACTAATGGAGGGGGCAGGGCCCCCAAATCTGGAAGAGGGAGGAGAACTGTGGAGCCAAACAGCCCCTACCCAGCATGCACCCAGTATACCTGTGAAAGAGAGAGAATGACTCCCCTACAGGGGCTCTGGCCTGCCCAGGGTGGCTGAATCTTGGCTGGTGGCCCATCTGGGAAGGCAGGGCTTCTCTGGGAGCCAAGGTTAGCAGTCTCTATGGGATGCTGATCTGGGGAGAAGGCCTTCTGCCTGATCCCTCTCAGGAGCCCCCCAACAGACAGAGGCTTGCCATCTTCTCCCCACAGGCCCAGCTCTGGGCTACTGAGAGGAAGACCAGAACTTCCCTGAGGAGGCTGGTAGCAGGGGTGCTGTCTTGGGGATTAATTCCCCACTGGCAGCAGCAGTGCTCCTGGCCAGGGCCCACTGCCCAGGGCTCAAAGGGGGAAAGGTGGAAGGGGCAGAAAGGAACCCCCAGTCTCCTCCTTTGATTCCTTCGGCCTTCGGGAAGATGGCAGCTCTGTCGGGGAGAAGGGAGGTTGTGGGTCAGGGTCTCAATGAGGTGGAAGGACGAGAGCTGACATCTGCATTCAGACATGTGGCTGGCTGCCTTGTCTGCCTCAAGCCCTTTGCTGACATGCTACTTGGGCCAAAAGGGCTGGTGAGCCATGAAGTCCCCTCACTCCATGCCAGGGCCTCTTACCTGGACATCCCTGTGAAGTGTCCATGGCCTTGTTTCTCCTGTCATGGCATGGGGAAAGCCCAGCGTCTCACGGGTAAAGGAAGCTAAGGCATCAGGCCTGGAGGGCGCCCCTTTTCCTTCATTTCCCCCTGTCATTCTGTGGAAACTCCATACTTCTACCCATCCCCTGGCTGCAGGGATTAGCGGGTGCACTTGATGTTGAGGGGTAGTTGCTAGGGACAGGAGGCCCCCCTACATAGTTGCTAGGGGTCTGGCATCAGGGCAAAGGGTCTGCCCACTGCCGCGGTCACGGAGGGAATTACACAGTCACAAAGAAATTGTTCTTCTCAGTAATCTGCTCTCGGCCACCGGGTGGGGTGAGGGTGGGGGGAGCAGGCTGGAGCCCCACAGGCTGGGGGCTGTGATCACAGAGGCGTGCTAGCCCCGGGCTGGGGGCCAGCTAGACCAGGAACACCAGGGACAGCTCGCTAAGCTGCTTTCTCAGCGATTTTTCTCCCCAGACACAAAGGTGTTTACTTGTTTTAACATCTCCTGGGACTCCCCTTCTCCCTTTGTGTGGTCTTTATCCCCAATGAGGTTTGAGCCCCAGATTACAGGCAGGAATTAAGGCATTGGACTCAGGCAGCTCAGAACTACATGACCTGCAGGATCAAGAAGTATAAAGTAACCAAGTGTGTGTGTGTGTGCATGTGCATGTGAATGTGAGGGGGGCCGACCCCTTCAGCAAGCCCCCCCATTCATTGTCCTGAGGAGGAGTGGCTGGGTGGGTGGCAGCCGGCACACAGGTGTGATGGAGGGGCTGCTGAGGGCTGGGATGCTGGGGGAGGGGTGGGGCCTGGGACTGGTTGCAGAGGCCTCATGGCAGGGGTGAGGTGGGTAGGAATTGGGCATCTCCTCCCTGAGCCCCCTTCCTTGAGTCTCATTCTAGCTGAGGAAAGAGAACATTTCCCCAAGGTCTGATGCCCTCTGAAGGTGGAACGAATGTGTATGACCCACGTGGAGCAGCCTCTCACTCCGTCCTTCCCTTCCCAGTGGGCAGCTGATGACACACTTGGGCAGTGACTTTCCCCCAGGGGCTGGGGTGCTGGATGTCATGTATGAATCCCCTTTCACACTGCTGTCCTGTGGCTATGACACCTATGTTCGCTACTGGGACCTCCGCACCAGTGTCCGGTGAGTGTGCTGGGCAGGGAGGACAGGTGGTGGGGGCCCTGCACCAATCCTGGTCCTTCCTCCAGTCCTGGGTTGGCCCATGGGAGAGGGCACAGAGACTCCATGTCAGGGCTGGGAAGGAAGAGGCCTGCAAGGTCACTAGACTTCCTACATTTGGGCAGCCCTGGTCCCAGTGGCTTGGCTATAGCCAACAGGCCTTGGCAAAGGCAGGCGTTTCCCAGAGCCTCTGGAGCCGTCAGGGTACTGTCACTCAATATTCTCTCCCAGCCTTTCTTGAGGCCTGTGTTACTTCAACCTTTCTTGAGTCCAGTGACAAGTAGCTGGCCATGTGAAAACAGAAGTGCAGGTATAATCTGCTGTGTCGTCTGGGCCATGGCGAGAGCCCTCTACAGAAGATGCTTTCTCCCATGAAGTTCGGTTTTTGATGAATCTGATGATTTAGGCTTCTTTCTCTTCCATCCCGGAATGGCTCCTTAATGCTCCCCTCAGCCACTCTAGGCCCAGGAAAGCTGGGGTAGAGGTGGAGGGTACCCTAAACCTCCCTCTGCTTCTCCTCTTCCTGGACAGGAAATGTGTCATGGAGTGGGAGGAGCCCCACGACAGCACCCTGTACTGCCTGCAGACAGATGGCAACCACCTTCTGGCCACAGGTTCCTCCTACTACGGTGTTGTACGGCTGTGGGACCGGCGTCAAAGGGCCTGCCTGCACGTAAGTGTCCTGCCCACCTCTTCTCCAGCATGCCAGGACTCATGATTATGGGCTGCATTTGGGAGAGGGTGAGGTAGCCAAGGACGTGCCTAGAAAGGGTTGGAAGAAGCCTACAATGGCACATGTCCCTCTTCCCCGGGGCCTGGGGATCCTGGGTTAGGGCACACCCATGTCCCACTTGGAAAGCTCTTACCACTTCCTGTGCCCTCCCTTCCAGGCCTTCCCGCTGACGTCGACTCCCCTCAGCAGCCCTGTGTACTGCCTGCGTCTCACCACCAAGCATCTCTATGCTGCACTGTCTTACAACCTCCACGTCCTGGATTTTCAAAACCCATGACCGTCAGGGCCACCCCTGCCTCTGGGCCAGGGAAACCAGCTACTCAGGGACTTCTCTTGCCTGGAGGGTACAGTGATAGCTCCTCCTCACTGCCCCACTGTGCTCCTGGGCCTGTGACCCCAGTGCTCAGGCACCTTGCACTAGAGGCTTCTGACTCCTGGGACTTTGGAGCTTACCAGAGATGCAGTCCCTCCCAGGAACCTGTTGGAGAGGCAGGACCTGCTGCTTTAGAGTGTGGCTGAACCCGGGCCTTGCGTCCCTGTTTGGCCAGAGCAAGGATCTGGCCTGGAGAGGCCCATCCTATACCCCTTATTAGAGCCATGACAGCCTACAGAGTGAGGTGAGGTGCTCCCACCTTCCCAGATGGTTCCTTTCTGCCCCTTCCTGGAAGGAAAGGTGAGGCTGCCAATAGCCTCCTGGCACCAGCCAGACCTCACCCTTGACCAACCTCTCGGGGCTGGGGGTTCATTCCTGGGGCACTGTGGCCTGGTTTTGCTTTGAAACCAAGAAAGAGCAAAGGGAACCCAGCAGTTCTGAGTGAGTTCTGAGCCAGCCCTACCTCAGGCTGGCTGTTGAGACATGCTACAATTTTCATTTTTGTAAAAATAAAGCTTGATTGTTCACAGATCTGGTTCCTCACTGGCTGAGTAGTCCTAGGAGGCGCCAGGAGAAGGGAACAGCAGACCCAAGCTCAGGGTTGTATGTGCTGCTGAAACGACAAGACCAGCCTCATGGCTCTGTGTCCCAAAGAACAAAGGTTTCTTTTTTTCAGGAAGAGTTCCCATTGACGACCTATCCCTTAGCCTTTGGGGTGTGGAGGGTCACCTGTGGGTTTGGAGAGGGGACTGTGGAAAGGGTACAGGCTGCTGGAAGCTCAGTTGTTACCTGTGGTGACCCCTACCCCAACACACACCCTTGGCAAAATTATGACCCTTATTCTGGCTTTTTACCCACAATGCCTTAACATCCTGTGTTCTATTTCCAAGGTTTCTGTTTTGTTTTTTGTTTTTGTTTTGTTTTGTTTTGAGACGGAGTCTTGCTCTGTTGCCCAAGCTAGAGTGCAGTGGCATGATCTTGGCTCACTGCAACCTCCGCCTCCCAGGTTGAAGCGATTCTCCTGCCTCAGCCTCCCGAGTAGCTGGAATTACAGGCATGCGCCACCATGGCCGGCTGATTTTTGTGTTTTTAGTAGAGACAGGGTTTCACCATGTTGGCCAGGCTGGTCTTGAACTATTGACCTCAGGTGAGCCGCCCGTCTCGTCCTCCCAAAGTGCTGGGATTAAGACGTGAGCCACTGCACCTGGCCGGTTTCTGCATTTTTAAAACTTTTCCCTTGCCCACACATCTTCAGGAGTTTCCTCTGAGCCACTTCTGCAAGCTATGGTAGCACAGGAAGACCCTCCAGCCTGGTCTTCCTCTGAGTTTGTGTAAACAGGTTGCGGGGAAAGGCCAGCCCTGCCCTGCTAGGGCCATGTGCTCCCACCCTATTCTCCCTTTTTGTGGAAAGCTTTATGTTGTAGGTCTCCGGGATAGAGAAAGGAATGTCATCACACCCTCCCGAGGGAGGCCAGTGGGGTCTGGGGCCAGGCAGCATACAGAGGGGAACAAGAGGGCAGTCCCTGTGCAGTAAGTAACTCAGAATGACTTTACTCAGGAAATATGACCATGACTCACTGGCTAGGAGTGCCCCATGCCCAGTTCTTAGAGACCCTTGATAGCTCCTAGAAGACAGGAGGCTGCCGTGGTCAAGAAGGGCCAAGCCTTGAAGTCTCACGGCACCCCCTGTGGTGGAGGTATAAGGCTCAGGGGCCAACTACTGGGTCTTGCAGTCCCCATCGTTGCCATGGGCTGTCTTTACCTTCTTTAGTTCCTTCTGTAGCTCAGACTCGGCCACCATAACCTCCTTTGGCTTCTGGTACTGTGGATGCAGCCAGGAATAAGAAAATAATTCAGTCACTGTCCCATCTCCTTCCACACACGCTTGGGGCCCCTTCTCCTTCTGATCCCCTTATTTGCACGAGAAAATTGAGGCCTGTAGGATTGAATGATTTGCTCAAGGTCATGTGACTGAGTAGGAGCAGACCTTGGACCAGAAGAACCCAAGTTCAGCAATTTCCACCGCTTCCCTTTCATCCTCTACCCTCTTCTAGCTGTGAATTATATGGTCAGGCTCCTCCCTGAGCCCCCTCCCTGCTCTCCCCCATGCTGAATTAGAGATGCCTATTCTCCCACAAGCATACCCTAGGGCTTGGGGCTAGAACTGAGGACTCTGATGGGATGGGAAGTGGGCAGGGAAAGAGGAAGACTCTCCCTGATGCAGTGTCCAAGAAGTCTGGGTGAATCTTACAGAGATGATCAGGGTGCAGTTGGCGTGGGCAAAGCTCAGCAAGGCGTCATCCAGAGGTAGCTGGTGTCTATCTAGATCAGGAATGGAGAACTTCTTGTAGTACCTGTGGGGACACCGAGAGGCCATTGGGGCACTCGGCAAGGTGACCCAACAGCCAGGCGTCAGGCCCTCTGCTGCCTAGCTTCTACCTAGTTCTCCCACACCTTCCACACACGCAGAGAGGGAGAAGGGAAACCAGTTAGAACACCAGTATTTCAGAGCTCAGTGGCCCTGGAAAGCATAGAATGCAAGCCTTATGTCCAGTCCAGTGGCAGAAGAGCAGAACCTAGTTATAATTCTGTGATTAGACCAGGGGTTGTAGTGACTCACATCTCAGAGCTGGGTCTCCCAAAGACAGGCAGAAGAAGCCTGGAACACACAAATAGCTCAAGCAGCTTGGGACTCCTCTACCCCCAAAGCCTCATGGAGACACCAGAAAAATGGGACGTGTTCTAACAAAGGACAGAGTAAGGACATTCAGATCTGTCTCCCAAAGCTGGGGCCCTACTGTTAACATTTACATGGGAGGTCCACTGAAGGCCTCAACTACCTCTTCCTCTTCTGGGGCCTTTCAAGGCCTTGTTAGCCTGGCTCTACTTGTAGGCCAGAGGGAAAAGTATATCTACTAGGAGAAATCTCTTTGAGAGGACGAACCATGTTACTCATCACGGAAGCTGGACCTCTGGACTACTTGGCTGGCCCCAAGTCCCTACTCCTCCATTTTTACATATCACACATGGTCCTTATCATCTGCAGGTGCCGGTTCAGCGATTAATGATGCCTTTTAATTAAAAAAAAAAAAATAGAACAGATGGCAACACCCAGTCTGTAATGTGTATAACTAGACTTTGCAGGAAATTTGACCCCCCTTACCAAAAACGGAACTCGGGCTCAGAGAGATGAAATATCTTGCCCTGTTTCACGGCCAGTTGTCGGTAGGGATGGGAGTCAAGATTAGAGTAAGATTCCTTGTCCTTGGTCTGATCCTTACTACACCAAAGCACAATGAATGGCCTCCTCATCTCTAACAATACACCAATTTGGCATTTTCCTTGGTGGAAATGTGGCTTAGGCTCTGGCCAGGGGCTGCTAGACCTGTCACTTGGGCAAGGCATCACTTTCTGCTGCAGAGGTTGTATGGGCTGTGAAGGGAAACACCTCAGGCAGGTACAAACAAACTCAAGTGAGAGGCCTGGGGAGGATGGGGCTTTTAGTACTTCAGAGGGGCCTGGTCCTTGTGGTGACAGCTACCCTGAGTCCACTTCAAAAGCCCCTATGCCCTGGGGACTCAGAGAGTTGACATCAATGCAGCACTTCTGCCCCCGTCCTCCCTGCCCAAATCCCTCCGTTCAACAGAGGCTCTCGGGGCCCCTCTCCTCCCAGGTTCCCCACTCCCCACCAAGGTACTGGGACCCATGGCAGGAAAAGAATGTTTACTTAAAGGCTGACAGTTCAAAAGGAGTGGGGGCTGGGGGATCCTAATGGCATTGCAAGTTGCTTTATTTTCCAAAGCTCTGCCCCAGGGAAAGGCGATCCATCTGCCTGCAAACCGGGGATGGAATGCCTGCCTCATCCTCTTCCTAGCCAGCTCAGGCTGAGGGCTCTTCCTGGGGCCTTTGGTCTGGCCCCCAAAGGTGGCAGACACTGATAATAGGGGAGAGTCAAAGGTTAAACAGCAGAGATTAGATGAACACAAAGACTTGTTAGGAAGTGTTAACATCTTCCCTGCAAATATACACAAAAAGCAGAACCAGGAGGGAAGCAGCCCAGCAGAACCATTCCCCCAGGCTGGGGCAGTGGGACCGGAAAATGAATCCCAGGGCTTGGCCACAACAGCAAGGACAGGATCAGAGGGAACTTTAGGTGCATAGCTTGCACCTGCTTTCCTTGAACTACTCCTACCACCAGGCAAGAGGAATGGAGGCAGAGCAGGTGGAGGCTCAGCTTGGTTTTGAGTCTCTTGTAATAGATTTAGTTTATTGGTCGAGGTTAACCAACTTCTTAGAAGCTCCCGATAGGCTCAAGGGAGTAGGGAGCATCTGCCTTTTCTCCTCCTGGGGAAGCCCACCCCCTTCTCACACCCATTCCCCCAGACATAGGGTTTTTCCATGATAGGTACTGTACTTGACTTTCTCACCAGCACCTGGACAAGAGAGAGACCCACTGTGCTTCTGGAAGGGTCATAACGTTCAGCCTCAGGCAGCTGTAGGTAGGCAGCAAACATTTATTGGGCATCAACTGTGTCCCAGGCCTTGAGCTGTGAGCTGGGGATTTAAGGATGAAGAAGAGGGCGGGCCTGGTGACTCATGCCTGTAATCCCAGCACTTTGGGAGGCTGAGGTGGGAGGATCACTTGAGGCCAGGAGTTCAAGACCAGCCTGGGCAATATAGCGAGACCCTGTCTCTACAAAAAATTAAAAGAAAAGGATGAAGAAGAAACAAGGCCTCCAGATGCAGTGGCTCACTTCTGTAATCCCAGCATTTTGGGAGGCCGAGGTGGGCAGATCACTTGAGGCCAGGAGTTCAAGACCAGCCTGGCCAACATGGTGAAACCCTGTCTCTACTAAAAGCACAAAACTTAGCCAGGCGTGGTAGCGGCACCTGTAGTCCTAGCTACTTGGGAGGCTGAGGCAGGAGAATCACTTGAACCCAGGGGGCGGAGGTTGCAGTGAGCCAAGATCGTGCCACTGCACTCCAGCCTGGGCAACAGAGCCAGACTCAATCTCAAAAAAAGGAACAAGGCCATATGCCTGCTGATCAGACCTTGTTTTGTTTCTGCTAAAAGATGAACCCTTACAGCAGGATAGTTCCCTGGCCTCCTGCAGATG
This sequence comes from Pan troglodytes, assembly GCF_028858775.2. Lineage (NCBI taxonomy): Eukaryota > Metazoa > Chordata > Mammalia > Primates > Hominidae > Pan > Pan troglodytes. The sequence goes on along the minus strand of NC_072406.2, from coordinate 113,707,482 downwards.
CCCCGCTCTCCCCCATTCCCACCTCCCTTCAATGTTCTATTTCAGCCATACAATGAAAGATGACATTTTAAAAGCTTATTCTGTGCCAGGTTCTAAACACATTTAATTGTCAAAACAACTCTCTCAGGTTGGTTACTTCTATTATCCACTTTTAAACAAAAGGAAACTGAGGCCCAGAAAAGTTAGATATCTTGCCCAACTCACAAAGCTGGTAAACAGAGAAGCCCGTATTAAAGTGAGAATTCCCCAAATCTCCTGACACCTCCATGTCTCCACATTCTCACCACAAAGTAATAGCCCTCCATAGTCTAGATTATTTGCATTTGTCCAATGATGGGGCAGATATTGAGGTGGGAGGTGGGGATGTTCAACAATGAACAGGTTGTCTCCCCTGGGGTCTGAACACTCTGCGGGTCCCCTGGGTACTCTATCCAACACATCAGCGGCCTTCCTTTCTGAATGTCAAAAGTCTTCAAAAGATGTATGTGGAAGTAAAGGCTTGTAGCAGAACTCCTGGCCCTGCCTTGTGACCCCGGACAGGTCACTTAATTTCTGGGCCTCAGTTTCCACATTCCTGCTTCGAATAAAAGAGCTGCACTAGATGAACTTGAAGTCAATGTCAAAGGGCCCAGAACAGGCCAACTCTGTACCTGTCTTCTCCCTGTTTGACAGACGACTCCTCCATTTTGACTATTTCAGAAATGATCTATTGCCTCCCACCACTCTCTACTGTATCCCCTCCCCAATCCAGCCTTTCAACCCAAAAGGGCACCAGAGGCCAGGCCCTCAGAGGGAGAGAGACTCTGGAGGCTGAAGGCAGGAGCAGGGCTGCTGTGGACAATCACTTGGGTCATGCCTCACATACCTCAGAGGGGGTGCCATGCACACCTGCACACCGCATGGCCAGAGGGGTCCAGAGAAGCCTCCAACCAGTCCGCCTTTAGAAAAGCAGCAAGCAAATCTTCTTAAACATCAAGGCTCTGGGCAAACTTGGCACCCCCACCCACAGTCGCCCCCTGCTAGACAGTCACAATCACACACACATACTAAAGGCTCTCGGCCCCACCAAAGAGAAGCCTGTTTAATCCAGAGTTTCTTAAACTTATTTAACCACAGAATCCTTTTTTCTAGTGAAGCCTATTAACACCTCCCACAGTGTTACTATCACCGATGTCAAATCAGCCAAGCTCTCCTCAGATTCCAATTTCCAAAGAACTGTTGAGGACCTGCTTCAGGCCAGCCATTGTGCTGGCCTGTACATATATGATTTCATCAAATTCCCCAAAATCTGTGAAGTAGCTGTGAGTCTTCTCTGATAGATGAGGAAACCTTGCCTAAATTCTACAGCTAACACTGGCAGAGGCCAGATTTAACCCAACAACTTCTCACTCCTGCACCCTGGCTCATTCCACTTACAGCGGCCAACTTCCAGGCTGAGGCTAGGAGCCCTCTTTCTGCACAAACGTTATCAGGAATAGATGGTCCAACACTGGGATCCTGGAAAAGCACTTTTTTCCTTCCCTGATTCATCCCTCACTAATATGTGAGGCCAAGGACATGATACACTGCAATCAATTCCTTCAAGTAAAGTCACCAACCCAGCTCTTCAGAGACAAGGCAAGTATGGGTAAAGAAACTCTGGCTTTGGTTAGTAACCACATTCCAGAATATTAGAACTGGGGCAGGTATGGAACCTCCAGGTGAAGGAAGAGGTCAAATCAGAGAGAAATGCCATGATGTGGTGGAAAGTGCAGATGTCTGGGTATCAGGAGAGACAGTCACTAACTTTCAGCAAGCTGGTTCATCATGCTGACTTTATATATACATTTATATAATCATCTATAACACAAGAATAAAAGTATGGATCCTGTCCACCTCCCGATAGAATGATGATCAGAAAACAGATTTTAAATGTACTATATCCTTAAAAAGCTAAACACTGTGGAAGGGAGTAGCCATTAAGTTTTTGGCTTCTGGCCAGAGGCCACACTTCCCCGCCTACCAGAATGGCCACCCTGGTCTGGGTGTGGTGGTTCATGCTTGTAATCTCAGCACTTCAGGAGGCCAAGGCAGGAGGATCACTTGAGCCCAGGATTTTGAGAGCAGCTTGGGCAAAATGGAGAGACCCTCAACGCTACAAAAAATTGTTTAAACTTGGCCAGATTGGGTGGTATGCGCCTATAGTCCCAGCTTCTCAGGAGGATGAGGCGGGAGGATCCCTTGAGCCCAGGAGTTCAAAGCTACAGTGAGCTATGATTGTGCAAGAAGTGGACTCTAGCCTGGGCAATAGGGCAAGACTCCATCTCTTTTTTTTTTTTTTTGAGATGGAGTCTCACTCTGTCACCCAGGCTGGAGTGCAATGGCATGATCTTGGCTCACTGCAACCTCTACCTCCTGGGTTCAAGCGATTCTCCTTCCTCAGCCTCCCGAGTAGCTGGGACTACAGGCATGCACCACCACGCCTGGCTAATTTTTGTATTTTTAGAGAGACAGGGTTTCGCCATGTTGGCCAGGCTGGTCTCAAACTCCTGACCTCAGATGATCCACCTGCCTTGGCCTCCCAGAGTGCTGGGATTACAGGCGTGAGCCACCGCGCCCGGCCAAGACTCCATCTCTTAAAAAAATAAAAATAAAAATAAAAATAAAAATAAAAAAGAATGTCTATGCAGGCTGTAACCCCTGATGAGAAATAAATCTCTCCCTTCCAAATTAATAATAATAATAATAAAGGAATACCCATTGAGTTCTATATAATTAATGGGAGTAAAGGTATAAAATACATTCTTCCAGGTAGAAGGTAAAAATGCCACTAGGTTCGGGAACGATCTGGCTAAGGGTTCAGCGGCCTCTAGGTTACCTCCCAACAGAGAGACCTGAGGGCAGGGATGAGCCAGGCTGGGACACTGGACCAGAGGCTCAGTGTGGGTTCCAAAGTGGGCCCTGAAACACTCCTCTGTCCTCTATGGGAATCCAACCCTCAGCCCTGCCCCTCCAGGGGCATCACTCCCATCTCACCTGGCCTCACCCATCATTTCAAAAATGTCCAACAACCCCTGCTTGCCTTGAGAGCTAGCCTGGGCCTCCAGCCATGGAGCTCCTGGCCAACAGCGCCACCTATGGCTGGATGTGCGCAGGAGATGGGACCCAGAGGATATGCTGGCAGATGAATTTTTTGGTGAGCTAGCTAGCCTCTTTCCTCACTCCCTGGTAATCACATTTCTGTCTGATATCTGTATTCGACAGTGACCTCTGGGGGACAAAAAAGAGGCAGCAGCCAGCTTCACAAAGTGCTGGGCTGCAGATTCAAGTGCTATCAGAAGCACTTTTGTTCCCAGTTTGGACCCAAGGCCTCTTCCACCAGGGAATGCTTGCTGAAGCATGGAGTTTGTTCTCCTACAGGCAATTTCTCTGTTGTCTGAAATTGCTAAATTCCACTTTAGGCAGTGACTCCTGTTAATGATGAGAACAATAACGGGAATAAACTGCCTCTTATCTGAGGGCTTCAAAGTGCTTTATAAACACAAACCCTTATTATTATGACTTTATATTTATAGACAAGGCCCACTACAGGGGCTGCTGGCTGCATGTACAGCAATAATCCTGAAATTAATTCATCCATCTCCACCCTTTCCCCTGTCCTCTTAACCCTGCCAAAGCAATGGGATATGGGGGTCACAAGAGGATGGCAGCACCCAGGGCTGCGATGGGGGAGTCTGGGAGCTACCCTGCTTCCCTGTGGGCCTCGTGAGCCTGAGGGAGATGGAAGGGGAGACTGGCACCACATCACCTGAGGAGATGCACAAGGAGCTGCGTCCCCATTACTGCATGTAAAGCAAGAGATGGGTGGGGGCATCCCCATGAGGCATGTTGAATGGCTTCACAGCTTGCAGACAGGTAACTTATAAAACCTCCCATCTCGATGCCCAAATCTATTTTGTGGGAGTTGTCCCTAGACTATATTCTCTCTAGCCCAGGTCAAGATTGATTCATTTCAGGGCCATTCCCTTCAGGCCTCACACAGGGCATTGTTCTTCTCCTGTGATCAGTCAGGGCTCCAGAAACCTAAATGAGATCAATGCATTTCCAAAATGGAAATGCACTGTGGCCACCTTCTGTCCTTTCAACCCCTGCAGTTTGCCTCCCCTCTAGGGGACCACAAAGGGAAGCTGAGTACCCCTTTTGAGGCATTATGCAAGAGACTTCCAAGCGGCCCAAGCATCTGCCCCACTGTCAGTCTGGGGAGGGATTAGGTTTACTGCTGCCCAGTCTGCTTTAAACTGCTGTCAAGTACTGCTTTAAAGGACTGTCACTGCCACTTCAGACAGGGGTGCCTTCCAAGCTATGGCTCCCTGCCAGCTCTGACAGTGATGTCACCAGGCCACCCTTACCAAGGCCTGGATCCAGTCAGGAGACCAAGGTCATAATAACCTTTCAGCAGAACCACCTGAGACCACAAGTTAATGGTCGTGTGATTTCCCTCATCATCTCATTCATTCAACAAATATTTACTGAGCCCCTATCTATGCCAGGTACTATACTAGATACTCATTCAAGTTTCTCTTCCCCGATGGAGCTGATTACATTATTCAGGCCGGTCCTGCAGAGAGGAAGCCCTTCCAATACCTGTAAGCAGAAGGGCTTCCTCTCTGCAGGACCGGCCTGAATAATGATCCTAACGCCAGATCAAACCCCACCCTACACCCTGCTCATACACAAGCACACAGGGTGCCTTCCACGCTACTCACTTCTTGTTGGTTGTTCTGACAATGATGCAGCGCTCCTTCTGGTCCACACAGACACTATAGACATCCTTAGGATAGGGGAGGTTTCGAATCCGCCACTGGAAACTCATCTTGGTGTCCTTGCGCATGAAGATAGGCTGCAGAAGGCAAATCCAACTGGAGGACTGTTCCTGGGGAAGGGAAGGCTCCACCCTCATCAGAGCTCTACCCCGGGGCACAACAAGACCCTCAGCTCTTCTCCACTGCTCCCCTCTGACGCTGCTATTGCTACAACACTCCAGGCCCTGAGCCCCCACCCTGGGACGATCAAGCCAAAATGTCTGTATTCATTCAAACAAACATTTATAGAGTGCTGTGTCCAGGTGGCACACTGGAGGCGAGGAGGTGAACAAGACATGGTCCCTGCCCTCAAGAGCCAGCAGCCCACAGCCCACCCCCACCTCAGTCCGTGCAAGACACCTGGACAGATGGACATACATTGGTATTGCTTTCCTTGATGAGTTCAGGCCCCAGGTTCCCTGCTCCTAGGGGCGCTGGGTCTCCTACTTCAAGCTGCCACTGGCCCATGGCTCCCAGGGCACTTTTCACACGCCACTTTCTCACTGGGGAGAGAAGCAAGCATCGGGATGAGAAGCAAGCATCGGGATGAGAGTGAAGAGAGGGTCTCTGCTCTTTTCTGCTGAATCACCGGCACCACACTAGGTAACCAGCACAAGATGAAAGTGGGAGTGTTGGGCCTTTACTCTCAGCTTTGTTAATCTAAGGAGGGACCTCACAACTTCTGAAATTTCAGTAGAGCATTTCAACATTAGACAACCCTCAAAGCGCATCTCATGGGTGCTCAGGCAAAAGGAACTGGAATGAAGCTCTGAGAAGAGCCAAGTGGAGTCAAGAAACCCTCAGGCGTGGCTTCAAGCAAGGAGAAGATGTGAAGATTAGGAAAAGGGTTGTTTCTGGTAATGGAGAAAATTTGGAACCCAAAAAGGAGTTGAAGCACACTTTTTCCCTCAAAAACATGCAGAGGAAAAAATAATTAAGAGGGTGAAAGCTGTTCTGCAGGTCTGTATCATGATTCAGAAAGTCCAAATATAGAAATTCACTCTTTTCAGGTATACCTTGCTTAAAAAAAAAGAAAAAAGCAAAAACAAAAAAACGCTCCAAAGCTGCATTTAAACAAAATCGTAGGCACATGCCATATTTTAAATGCACGGTTTATAAAAGATCTAATGTGAATTTTTTGTAAAAGGGAATCCTTCTAGAATGCAAATAACCATCTCTATTTTACCTTGTTTCATAACCCAGATGCTTGCATAAGATTTTAAGGCACATATATTATGAAAATTATAAATCAAGAAACTAGTTGAATGGACTACCTGAAAACCCCTGCTGAGATTTTCATTTTCAGGAACCATGCGGTCCATCACTGCAGGGGGATCTTTTCTGAGCCATGACCTCCTATCCCCCAGTTCCTTTCCCTTCCTGCTGCATTTGGAATCCGGGGCTGCCCACTATGGTATCCTCCAGCCTGAGGAGCCCAGTTGGTGCTAAAGACCAACAGCCTCTGTAGCTGTTTAAGGAGCTAAACAACTCAAAAAGTGCATAGTACTCAGTTACAGTTGTTTCTGTTTGTGTCTTTTTCCAGGTAGGAGTTGAGAGCTACAGTCAGGTTCTCAGCACTAGGCAGCCGGCGGTTTTACTTTAGACCTTTTGAGCAGCTGTGTCAAATCCAAACGCCCTCACCGCTATAAGTAAGGCACACAAGCTGAACACAAAAGTGTGCTGTAAAATTAGAATTTTCCCTTAAATATGTGCTTTTATAAGGTCTGCTGCATTCTGCAGTGTGATTTTATTACCTCTTAGGGCCAAAAATTCTCCCTAGAAACACATTTCCAAGTTTATAATGAAAATTAATAAGGAAGAGTAAAACTTGGAAATATGCTTTATAGGCAACTTTTTTTCCCCCACAAATACTTCTCTCTTAAGTGAACGGACTGTGACCAGGAGTATATCCAAATCTATTCAGTGTTAATACCTCACTTCACTGGAAGCAGCCTTCTGGGGGCCTCTGTCACAGTCGCAAACTCAGAAGTGACAAATGCCTCCGAGCAGCAGCTTATTGTGAAAAGATCCATGTACCCTACTCTATACTATAGGAAAGATCACTCTCAGATTCTCGCTCAGACTAGGTATAAAATGCTGTGTGTAGAATAAGGCAGGAAATTACTTTTTTTCTCAGGCATATTGACAATGGTATCGGGGACAACTCACACTGGACAGCAGTGTCAGAACCACATAAACACTTGGGACCATTTTAGTGTAAGGGCAAACAAGCACCCTTAGACTCCAATGGTGCCACTTTATAATAGAACACAACCATCACAGATTTTAAAGGTGGAAGTTCCTTTAGAAAGCATCTACTCCAGGCCGGGCGTGGTGGCTCATGCCTGTAATCCCAGCACTTTGGGAGGCCAAGGTGGGCGGATCACCTGAGGGAGTTCGAGACCAGCCTGGCCAACATGGAGAAACCCCGTCTCTACTAAAAATAAAACATTAGCTGGGTGTGGTGGCACACGCCTGTAGTCCCAGCTACTGGGGAGGCTGAGGCAGGAGAATCGCTCGAACCTGGGAGGTGGAGGCTGTGGTGAGCTGAGATCGTGCCATTGCACTCCAGCCTGGGCAACAAGAGTGAAACTCCGTCTCAAAAAAAAAAAAAAAAAAAAAAAAGAAAGCATCTACCCAATGTCTGTATTTTTAAAATGAGAAATAGCATTTTTTCCCTGACTGCTCTCTTTCAACCCTTGCCACTACTCTCTAGGAAACAGACTATGAAGAATTACTGAGGCTCAAGGAGACAATCTTACAAATGCCACGGCTAAACTCCAGGTCTCCTAACTCCAAATCCAGAATTTGAATTATTAATAAAACTATTCTGAAAGTGTTCAATAAGCACATGTAATATTTTGAAAGGTTTCTGTTTTTTTTTTAAGTAGCTCAATTTATTTTTTATATTTGGCCTTTAAAGGGTAAGCTTTGATTATCTGAAAAAGTAAATTATGAGGACTACCTCACTACCTAGGGCTGGATAAGTGAGGTGCCCCTGTAAGTCATGGGCCTTGCTAAAATGGGTGTCCTAATGCATAATAATGCACCAAGGTGGCCTGGAGGGACGACAACCACCCCAGGGTTTTCTGTGCACTTTTACTCCAAAAAATTTTGAGTTTTACACAGAAAACTTCCCAAGAAGTACTCAAAGAAGGAAGAAAGTCAGCTGCTGATTTCCTTACTTCTGACCTTAAAAACCACTCAGGGAACTTGACACCTCTGGCTGCTTCACCTTTATTTTTTGTTTAAACACCTTTAGAATTAAATTCTTTGTTAGAATGTAGAAGAAAGTCTCCTTTCCCATTCCCTCTAGAGATAAGACCCAATAAAAGATTTTGGGGAAGTCCTTCTTATTTTTCCTATGCACAAGTGCATGGGTGTGAACACACATGTACAAATGCACACTTTGTCTTGTCTTTCTTGCCCCCGTCTTTGTTTCTGAACTCAAGGACGGCTCCTGCGGCAACAGAAGACTGTTTCCACCTGCTGTCACTCTGATTTGATTATATGTTAAACCCAAACTGGTGTGTGTGAGGCAGCTTCCCGGGACGCTATCATATCTTCCCAGCTGAGCCCCAGCCAGACCTTGGAAAAGAGACTTTCCACCCCGGTGAAGGGTCTGATGGGGAATATATAAAGGAGGTGGCGCCTGGGGGCTTTTTCCTAAGTCAGCAGGAAGCAGGCTGATGTCCCAGACTGCTGAAAGGAGGCCCCATCTTTCAGGTGGGCTGGAAAGTAGAAGTCCTAAAGGCCTCTTTCCCCAAAGCTCCAAACCCTGGCCCACTTCCAATGTGGATAATTACATTTCCCTTCCCTAAATACTCCCTGCAGCTTCAACTGGATGCAGGATTCTTCTTTTCTGCCTTAAAACACTGCAACATTGCTATGTGGCAATTAAACAGCTGCCATGTCCCATCCCAGAGGAGGCCGAATGGAATCGAGTGGGTCATTTATAAAGCCAGTGAAGTGCTTGGGGATGAAAGTGCTCAATATCCTCCAAATGCAGCCTGGGGTGGTTAGGCTGGCGGTCAAATACCAAAGCAGATTAAGTCGGTAATCCGAATGTAATCGCTGGGGGATGGCCTGCCCTTCAGCCTCAGAACCCCTTGGACATGCTGTGTTCTTCTCAGGCTGGTTTGATGTTCCGATCATTGTTGTGGGGCCTTCAGTTTTTTCCTCTATGAATACATGCAGCAATCATTGTGGGGGGTGGGAATGAACAGCACTGAGAGGGTAGGAAAAAAACAGGACACTAACATGCTTATTAACACCGACGGGAGGAACTCTGTCCCAGACTGACGCACACCTATTGGCAATTCTTCCTCTGTAAATTACTTTGAATTTTTCTAACAGAAAACCGGTTTGGCTAATTATCAAATTTGTATACTTAGCTAGAAAAATGGAAACTATTCCTATTTATTGCCACAAAAACCATGTCCCTACTTTACTTCATAGAATGCACAAGCAAAAGCCAGCTCAACCCCTGGGATTATTTATACTTAAAAATTAATAATGGAGAGTATTTTGCCAGGGCAGCAGTGGTGGATAGGAAGAAGAGTAAGAAAAAGATCTGCTGTTCTAGAGCTGGGCCCAGTGGCTCAAGTGAGGTCCTCCTGTCTGCCCATCAGTCCACACTCAGGCCTTTCTGGGGAAAGAAAAACAGTAAGAAGAAAAGAAAGTTGGATTTAAGTATTCTCAACTCCCAGCACTATGTTGTTGAGGACTAAAGCATGGGCTCTTAATTGGACAGAACTAGGCTTAAATCCTGGCTTAGAAACTAGCTACATAATTCTCAACAAGGTGCTTAACCTCTTTGAGCTTCCATTTTTTCCAAATGCAAAATGGAGACAAGAGTATCTACCTCATAGGGCTTTAATGAGGACGAGTAAATGAGGTAATTCACGTAGAGCACTTAGCATGGTGCCCAGTAAGAGTCACGCTATTAATATCATTATTAGGTCAACTTTAGCCAAACAGTGTTCTCCTGTGAACAGTCTTCTCCATTTCTGCTTTTAAGAAAGAGGAGTTTGGAAGCCATGGTCTATTCCCCACCTGCCACTAGGAGAAGTGACAGGTTAATGAGGGATATCAGGGCACACGGTGCTACAAATGAAGAAACCTGGACTTGTTTTTAATTTCAGTTTCATGTCCAAGCACAACAAAGAGGCCTGGGCTTTATTTGTTTGTTTTTACAGCCGCAGCAGCTATAGCTGTTTTATTTGCTCTGTGTGGAGGAGTAGAGAAGTGGCAGGGGGGGCTGGGAGTGAGGAGCTGCGGCTATTCTCTGGCCTGGTTATGGTGGTGGCTAGTCCACGTGACCTCTGCTTTCATAAGTTCTCCCCTGTTAGGCATTCCAAGGCTGTCATCCCCTGGGAGCACTATAAATTACAATGCATTGTGAGGATATTACTACTGTATTGGTTTCCACCGAATCAGTGTCATATGCTAAACACATCAAGATTTTTAATAGCACCAGACTAAACCAACTGGGACTGGAGCCCAAGCAGCTCATAATAAGGAGGGATCAACACTTCACTGTGCGACTGAACATGCGCAGGACAAACATTTTAAGACTGGAGACTGAGGGAATGCAAGCCCGTGTAATCCATGTTGTCGGTTCTAGACATTTATGAGCTGTCAGAAAAAAGGAAAAAGAAATTCCCTCACCAATACTACCTGTCGATCAGGCCCAGGAAGAAATTAAAGCCAAGAATAATGACAAGAAAATAAACCAGCCTGTGATTCCATCATTGGTCTTAGCATTTCAGATGGAACTTAATAAAGAGACCAACTCCCACTGCTGACAGCCTTGGGCCCTGGGTCAAAGAGCCAGCCACCTAGCTCTGGGAAGCTGGTTAATGCTGATGTGCACACCTGGGAACAGAGTGGACAAATCAAATAATTCCCAGAAATCTGAGCTGGAGCCCCTACCCATGAGCCTGTTCTTAGAGGAAAGGCGCTGCAGGAATGAAAGTGACCACGCTGCAAAATCACTGTTTTGACCCTCTTTGACTGAGATGTTCTTCAAAATAAGGACCATATTTTATAGTGTTGCCTTTGAGGCAAGCTCAGAAGCTCTGCCTCTGATACTCGCTTGCTCCTGGTGTGGCTTTAGAAAACAAAACAAACAAACAAAAAAACAAGGAAAAACAAATTGTGAAAGTCTGCCCTTATCCCTCCTAAACCTACAAGGCTCACTTCCAATACCACCTCCTCTGTAAAGTTTTTTCCCAACTGTTTCTCTACATCTTAGAATTACTCACTCGCTCATTTGTCTGGGGTGAGGGGTGGGGATGAATTTTACTGGTCAAAAGGACTCGCACTCCACTTTTGGTGCCCAGATTATGCTCAGGAACATTGTTGTCTCGAGGGCTTCAGTCTCTCCCAGCCTCTACATTTGATCTGGGCTCCTACCTCAAGCCTAAGGCTAGGAGTGTTCACTGTGCTTATGTCAGCCCCAAGTATTACTAAAGGCCCACTGGGAGCCTCTGTCACTTACCAAGTAGTTCACTCGTCTTCTCGTCATATTCTTCAGCCATTTCCTTGCCGTCTGGGAATAAATAGTGAACCTTCCTTCTCCCTATGCACAAAACAGAGAATGCCTTACCTCAAAGTCTCCCCTTGCCCTGTCCCTTGCAGATCAAGGGGCCTACCTGGGAAACAGTGCCAGCCTTGGGAGTACTGAGGAACCCAGCCAGGACCTCCCCAAACTCCTTGCCAACCACCACCCACCATTACTTTAAAACATGTCCTGAGACTCTCTCCCTTTCTGAAGCTTTCCTTGAACATCTTTGCCCTGCTGTTTCCTCTACCAGCAACAGCTCCATATTTTTTCCTATCTGTGGAACTCTTCTTTGCCCTTCAAAATCCAGCTCAAATGTCACTTCCACTGGGAAGTCTTCCTCCACTATCACCCTCCAGCCACGTTGGTAGGATTAATCACATCCTCATGTGTGCCTCCCTAATGTTTTACTCATATCCATAGTGGAGCATTTACTACATACCATGATACTTTTAAAAGCATTTGTCTTCCCATGAATGACATCGTATTTATCTCTCTCCCCACTTCCTAAAACCAAACCTATGTGTTCAGGACATTGAATTGGGTTTCCTGACCAAGCACTCCCTCTAGCCATGCCAGTGCCCTGCCTTCTTCTGCATATCTCCAGGCCATTCCTATCACACAGTAACACAATGTTAAGTCCCCATGTATTTTCTTCATGGCACTTAATTTGGTTATGATTTTACATCTATTTATGTGACTCTTTGATTGTTGCCTATCTCTTCTACTAGATAGGAGGGGTTTTATCCCCATGCTACGGTTTCCTAAAGACCAAGTGTGGCTCCTGGCATATACTAGGAGCTCAACTAAATACTGATTGAAAGGATGAATAAACACTGATGCACTATCCGTTGAAAGAACAGAAGAAACTAAGGGAGGCCAGGAGTTCAAGACCAGCCTGGCCAACATGGTGAAACCCCATCTCTACTAAAAATACAAAAAAGTTAGCTGGGCATGGTGGTAGGTGCCTGTAGTCCCAGCTACTCAGGAGTCTGAGGCAGGAGAATTGCTTGAACCCGGGAGGCGGAGGTTTCAGTGAGCTGAGATTGTGCCACTGCACTCCAGCCTGGGCAACAGAGTGAGACTCTGTCTAAAAAAAAAGAAGAAGAAACTAAGGGAGTCTCCTAGCCCAATTCCTCTACCCCTGGAGCATTTGCTTAAGAGTGGCTATGTAATTTCCCCTTTCTTTTTATAGGTAGGGAAGTAGATACAGGCAGACTCCTCAGTAAAACTAGTAACAGAGCACTAACATCCAGTAGACAAGTACCCTATGTATGCTTGATGAATAAGAGCCCCAAGGTGCCTTTATCCTGTCCAATTCACTTCTCTGGGATACAGTTCCCTTGAGCCATTCCTAATCTGTATTCTGCATAAACTCACCCCTAAATTTGCAGGGCCTCTAGCAGAGCCCTAGGTTATACCACCCTTAATCATTTGGATGGCTCACAGGCATTAGAAAGGCTCTCCTGTCAGGAGCGGGATCCAAGGTACTGCCTGGGAGGAGCTGAGGCGGTCTTGCCTGACCATCTTCTCCCCTTGGCATCCAGCCTTGAGTCCAGGCAGGATGCAGCGCTTACTAAATCCAGGCATTTCACATGTCTTATCAAATTTAATTCTCACAGTAATCCTATGTGTTTTCATTACCTGTATTTCATAGATGAGGAAAAGTGAGGGTTTTTTTTTTTGTTTTTTTGTTTTGACAGAGTCTCGCTCTGTCGCCAGGCTGGAGTGCAGTGGTGTGATCTCGGCTCACTGCAACCTCTGCCTCCCGGGTTTAAGCAATTCTCCTGCCTCAGCCTCCTGAGTAGCTGGGACTACAGGTGAATGCTACCACACCCAGCTAATTTTTGTATTTTTAGTAGACACAGGGCTTCACCATTTTGGCTAGGATGGTTTCAATCTCCTGAGCTCATGATCTGCCCATCTCAGCCTCCCAAAGGGCTGGGATTACAGGCGTGAGCCACCACGCCCGGCCAACTGAGGCTTTTTTTTAGAGAGTCTTGCTCTGTTGCCGAGGCTGGAGTGCAGTGGTGTGATCTCGGCTCACTGCAACCTCTGCCTCCTGGGCTCAAGTGATCCTCCACCTCAGACTCCCGAGTAGCTGGGACCATGGTTGCACACCACCATGCCCAGCTAATTTTTAAATTTCTTTGTAGAGATGGGGTCTTACTATGTTACCCAGACTGATCTCAAACTCCTGAGCTCAAGTGATCCTCCTGCCTTGGCCTCTCAAAGTGTTGAGAATACAGGTGTGAGCCACCATGCCTGGCCCTTAACTTTGTTTAAAGTGGGTTTTCCCAAACAAGTGTTTTTGTTTTTTAAGAGTGTCTGGCTATGTTCCCTAAGCTGGAGTGCAGTGGCTATTCACAGGCATGATTATAGCACACTACAGCCTCAAACTTCTGGCCTCAAGTGAGCTTCCTGCCTCAGTTTCCCCAGTAGCTGGGATTACAGGTGCCCAACACAGGTGTTTAGTTTTTATAAAGCCAACTATATATTTTCTTTCTTTGTGGTTACTGCCTTAGAAGTTGCACTCAGAGCATCTTCCCTTACCCAATGATTATTCGATACTTATCTATACTTTGTTTTAATAGTATATTTATTCTAGAAATAAATGTATATATAAATTATTAAGTATATTAGTATATTTTTGTAAAAGAAAAATACCTGTGAGTGTATGCATGAAATAATATAGAAGTTTATGTATAAAAATATAAATTATGGGCTGGGCGAGGCGGCTCAC